>NC_045993.1:219499-519499 GCF_010909765.2 Amblyraja radiata | reverse complement strand
AATCCTACAGGTGACTCCCGTCCCATCTACGTGATTCCCCCACCCCCACTCTCTCCCCACCCCCTCCCCAATCTCCCCCCTCCCCACTCTCTCCCCACCCCCTCCCCACTACTCCCCCCTCCCCACTCTCTCCACACCCCCACTCCCCCCTCCCCACTCCCCACCCTCTCTCCACCCTCTGCCCATTTACCTTGTTCCTCCTGTTCCTGATAGTCCTCGTCTGAATGGATGGAAGCAAAGACAAGAGGTCAGAGCATCAGGTCACAGGACAAGGGTCAATGCCACCAGCAGCAACGATGGGTCATGACCCCTTCCCTCCCTCTCTCCCTCCAACACATGTATCGGGGCGGCACGGTGGCGCAGCGGGTAGAGCTGCTGCCTCACAGCGCCAGAGACCCGGGTTCAATCCTGACCTCGGGTGCTGTCTGCGTGGAGTTTGCATGTTATCCCTGTAACCGTGTGAGTTTTCCCCGGGCGCTCCGGTTTCCTCCCACATCCCAAAGACGTGCAGGTTTGTAGGTTAATTGGCCCTCTGTAAATTGCCTCCTAGTGTGTAGGATGGGTTAGCATAGAACTCGTATGGCCAGCATGGGGTCTGCGGGCCGAAGGGCCTGTTTCGTAGAAACATAGAAAATAGGTGCAAGAGTAGGCCATTCGGCCCTTCGAGCCTGCACCGCCATTCGATATGATCATGGCTGATCATCCAACTCAGTATCCTGTACCTGCCTTCTCTCCATACCCCCTGAACCCTTTAGCCACAAGGGCCACATCTAACTCCATGCTATATCTCTACACTCTACCTCAATCACAGGCAAATCACGAATTATGACCAGGTTGAGAAAGCACCGACATTCCGTGCTGTAAAACGTCTCAACATTAGAAACCGAGTCTTGTTTATACAGGGAGTTAGTTCCGCACACACACACACGCACGCGCGCGCGCGCACACACACACACTCATACACTCACACACACACAGTCATACACTCACACACACACACACAGTCATACACACACACTCACATACACACATACACACACATACACGTACACACACACACACACACAGTCATACACACACACACACACACAGGCACACACACACACACAGGCACACACACACACACAGGCACACACACACACACACACACAGTCATACACACACACACACACACACAGTCATACACACACACACACATACACACATACACACACATACACGTACACACACACACACACACACACACATACACACATACACATACACACACATACACGTACACACACATTAATCAATGCCAGCATGCATGTGTTTCTGTGGGAGTTGTTGATTAGCAGACAGACAGACTGGAGCAGTTACACTGATTTGCGTTATTCTGTCAGCGTTGCGAGTTTCATACGGACACTCACCTTCCTGACCGTACTGCTGTTCCTCTTCACGTAGCGAGCGAGCGAGCAAGCGAGCGTGGCGGTGAAAGAGAGAGCGTTAGAGGGAGGTGATTCTACGACAGAACCCCAGCAGTGAGGGGGTCAGTGTGGCTACAGGAGGTGAGGGAGATTTATCAATAGGAACTACACCTGCATTTCTTTAGCGCCTTTCACGTCCCTTTCGGAACATGCTGAGGAGGACTTGGTGGAATAATTCATCCTACCACAACCAGAGAGCAGTCCTGAGCTACTATCTACCTCATTGGTGACCCTTGGACTATCCTTGATCGGACTTTGCTGGCTTTACCTTGCACTAAACGTTATTCCCTTTATCCTGTATCTGTACACTGTGGACGGCTCGATTGTAATCATGTGTTGTCTTTCCGCTGACTGGTTAGCACACAACAAAAGCTTTTCACTGTACCTCGGTACACGTGACAATAAACTACACTGAACTGATATCTGTGAGTTCTGGGCAGATCTTGGGGGCTCTGATCCATGGAGTTGTGCCATGGTGAGTGTGTTTACACGCACAGCAAGTAGCAGGTGTGACCCTCCCTCGTATTTGCACAACTGTGACCACGTGAATCACTGTCTCAAATCTATAACGAACAAATAATGTTTTAGCGCAGAGGCACACTGGGCGAATGTTAGCGCAGAGAACAAGCACGAGCACATTGTATCACAGTTAGTAAGTGGGGTACAAGAGGCTTTGTGGAGTGGGGTGGGCATTAGGGGTTGGGTGGGGGGGTGAGTGGTGGAGTTTGTGGGGCGGGAGGGGTTTGTGGTGGGCGTTAGGGTTTGGGTGGGGGGGAGGAGATTGTGCATCACCTGGGTTGCGGGGAGGGGGGGTGGGGTGGGGGGGGGGGGTGACACACACAGACCGTAACCACTTAGCATACCTTCCTCAGGTTCACCTGTGACAATAAACAGCGAGTCAGTTATTGAACGTGTGGCAGCATTGGGGTTAAATACCCACATACAGTCTCGCCCCCACCCTCCCACTGCCCCCCATGTTGTAACCCGAAACACCCAGTCCCAGTATTGCTATTGAGTTCAGAGAGCAGAAGTTTAAAATGATCACCTCACAGACACTGCCTGACATGCTGACTATTTTCATCATTTACTTTGTACATTTCAGGTGTTTCATCATCTACAGTTTTCTACATAAATAAATCACTAAACGTTCTTTTAGTCCCGACCGGCAAATGCAACGGTCAGGATTTATTCCGGGGGAGATACAGGATAAACTGGCACCTACCTTCCTGCTGTTCCCTGGCAGAGAATGGAGAGAAAAAGCAATTGGTTAATAAATATAACATAAAAAAATCATAAAAGCTTTAATAGTTAAATCAGAAGGATTTAACCAAATGAATTACAATTAAAACACAAAGTACTTGTGCTATAACTCCAGGATAAGCCAAAGTATTATCTAACTACCCAACGTACAAGAAATGACCCCATATGTAACAAAGGGCCAGCTACCTACATGTTAACTAGCTACTGATCATGTAGATGGCAGTATATCATTGTGGTTACCAAGTGGGCATCTCCCTTCACTGGTGTTTCCTTGAGTTAGGCCTGAAATCTGGAGGATTGAACCAAATGTAGTCAATAGTGTATTTCACAGATCAGATAAGCCACAATCTAAATGGGGTGAAAGTGCCCAAGGTGGGGGTACAAGATGATCCTTTATGAATGAAACCAAAACAGGGTTGATCAATTCTTTGGGGATTCTGCTGGGAATAAAATGGAACAAGTGCTGGAGGAACTCAACGACTGAGGCAGCATCTGCGGAGGGGAATAGACAGGCGACGTTTCAGGTTGGGAACCTTCACAGTGGGAGAGTGGTGGGAGATGGTCCTTGTTGGAGAGAGGAGGTCGGCACGGTGGTGCAGCGGGTAGAGCTGCTGCCTCACAGCGCTGGAGATCCGGGTTTGATCCCGACTGCGGGTGCTGTTTGTACGGAGTTTGCACGTTCTCCCCGTGACCTGCGTGGGTTTTCTCCGAGATCTTCGGTTTCCTCCCACACTCCAAAGACGTGTAGGTTTGTAGGTGTAAGTGTAAATTGGCCCTAGTGTGTGTAGGATAGTGTAAGTGTAAATTGTCCCTAGTGTGTGTAGGATAGTGTAAGTGTGCGGGGATCGCTGGTCGGCACGAAGGGCCTGTTCACCGTGTCTCTAAAATAAACTAAACTACAAAGTGGGCGGGGGTTGAGGGTTGAGGGGTTGTGGTGGAGGAGCGATAGGGCCCGATGGAAACTTCTCCTCAAAGCAGGAAAACTGTGGCTGTGATTCTAGGAGATGGGGTCAGTATCAATGTTGGGCCAACAGTGACCAGACTGGGACCTGGGACAACGGCAGTGGACATGGTGGAACAGGGAGAGGCTGGGACTCTATTCTTTGGAGCGCAGGAGGATGAGGGATGATCTAATAGTGGGGTTTAACTCATGAGGGGAATCGATCGGGTAGACGTACAGAGTCTCTTGCCCACAGTAGGTGAATCGAGGACCAGAGGACGGGTTAAGGTGAAGGGGGAAGGACTTTATAGGAATCTGAGGGGTAACTTTTTCACACAAAGGGGCGGTGGGTGTATGGAACGAGCTGCCGGAGGAGGTAGTTGAGGCTGGGACTATCACAACATTTAAGAAACATTTAGACAGGTACATGGATAGGACAGGTTTGGAGGGATATGGACCAAATGCAGGCAGGTGGAACTAGTGTAGCTGGGACATGTTGGCCGGTGTGGGCAAGTTGGGCCGAAGGGGCTGTTTCCACGCTGTATCACTCTATGACTCTGGGTGTAGGTGGGTGGCAGGAGAATTGGGATGAGGATGGGAATGTGGGAAAGAATAATGTAAGGGAGATGAATGAGAATGGAACTGATTGGAATGCCCTGAGAGCTAGCACAGCCTCGATGGGCTGAATGGCCTCCTTCATCAGAGAACATGAAGACATGAAGAAGAATCATCATGAAACCTACTCGTAATCATCCTGATCGTCGATGTCGGACATCCTGCAACCTGGGAATGACCTGCGGAGAGAACAAACCCTTAACCAAGATGGAGAAACTCTTCACCAACACGGACATGTTTAAGTTCAGAATAAATCAGCACTAACACATATTACAAGATCCACTGGCCGGCACGGTGGTGCAGCGGGTAGAGCTGCTGCCTCACAGTGCCAGAGACCCCGGTTCAATCCCGACTACGGGTGCTGTCAGTACGGAGTTTGTACAGTACGTTCTCCCCATGACCCGCGTGGGTTTTCTCCGGGCGCTCCGGTTTCCTCCCACACTCCAAAGACGTGCAGGTTTGTATGTTTATTGGCTTTGGTAAAATTGTAAATTGTCCCTGGTGCGTGGGGCAGTGTTAATCACAAAGCACCTTGTGTGTTTTATTGTAAACCAGCGCCTATAGTCTTTTACCACCATCTGCCTCTAGTGTTTGTGGGAGGGGGGGGGGTGGGGCAAAGGCTGGGACGCAGTGGGGGCACGGTGGCTGAGAGGGGAGGGGAGAAGGGGGGTGAACCCAATGTGTTGGACGGGACACCGTAAACCTAACACACAGAACCTGTGCTGCATCTGTCACCCTGGCTCCTGATACCCTGGGGTTGCATGGGAGAGGGCGGCAATGTCTATGCATGACTTTGAACCCCATCAGAAGGTTACGTGACTGGAGAATGAGCGAGGATTTAATATAAAAGTCAGATGGTATTTCAGAAGACACTTGGTTCATTTTCAAGGCTCCATAGTCTTGGCTGGCTGTCCATGGCCACAACAATGGAGGAACAACTCCATATAAGGGTTGGCCAGAGACATTTCCCAACACCACTGACAGCTGGGCCTTTTCAATGTGCGATCATATTTCTGGTCTGTGGTGAATACAATGGTCTCCTGCATGGGCATGGCTGACATTTAATCCCCTTGCTCAGTTTGACATTTGGTCAGGAACACAATAGGGAATTCAAACTTGTAACCTCAGGGCTATTCTGAGAAACCAGCGTGGGTTTGAAAGAACCGCTTAATCCCGCAAGTATGCGCTGGAATCGTTTTCCAATGTAACAGGGAGTTTAAAGGTCACTCAACAACCTTGTCACTATTATTAAGACGAGTGAAATGAATCCGGCGAGCACTTGTAACGTTTACAATGTTATCTTTCAGTAAAAACGTCAGCTGGGAATTCACCAGCAGGATTTATGCACAAACTCTGGGAGTTACTCGGTGATGTCCACAACAACTTGGCAAACTTCCCAGTAGGAAAATCACAGGGTGGCGGGAATCCCGCTGAAGTTTACGAGACAGAGGGGGTGGAAGAGTACAGGGGAGAAACCCCCCACACCACAAGCAAGTCATCCCTGGGGTGGTGGCTCTCAATCTCCCACACCACCACAGACCATTACATTCACATAAACCTCCTCTGGACCCTCTCCAGAGCCACCACATCCTTCCCCAGATATTGGGCAAAATCTGCTCACAATACTCCACATGCGGCCTGACCAGTGGCTTACACAGCCTTAGCATTACATCACTGTTTTATATATTCTAGTCCTCTCCAAATAAATGTTAGCATTGCATTTGCCTTCCTTATTACAGATTCAACAATGAACCTTTTGGGAATCCTGCACCAGCACTAAGTCCCTTTGCTCCGATCTATGAATCCGCTCTCCATTTAGAAAATAGTCGACTCGTTATAATTCAAAGGAAAAACGTCTCACATAGAACCATATAACATGAGTGCTGGAGTAACTCAGTGGGGCAGGCAGCATCTCTGGAGAGAAGGAATGGGTGACGTTTCGGGTCGAGACCCTTCTTCAGACTCAGGGGAAAGGGAAGCGGGTGGGGGAGGGATGGAGAGGGAGGGGATGACTTGAAATTAGAGAAATCAATATTCAGTCACGGAACAGGCCCTTCGGCCCATTACGTCCATGCACATACTTGAACAAAACTGACCCAATGCAAACTCCACTTGGATATTCCCATCGTTGGAGCATCCGTGAGAACATGGAATCTAATTCCCCACTCTGCGGCAAGTCATCCCTGGGGTGGTGGCTCTCAATCTCCTCATGACCTGCAATCAGTCCCAATGCCAGCTGCAGAGGAGCAGGGAGCAGGGAGACTAATTGGCCAGGATTAGTTCTATTAAACAAAAATATTCCGTCTTACCTTAAAACACTGTCCAAACAAGAGCAACAAGGGGAGAGAGAGAGAGCGAGAGAGAGATGTGACTGTCTCCAGGGTCAGTGTGAGAATGGGGAGATGACAGAAGGAGCAGGACATAACGAGGGAGGAAACCTGACACTCTGTGACCGGCCGACCTGATTCCAGGGATTCAGGGAAGACCATAAAGGAAATTGAGGGCGTTTCTTAAAATAGGATTTCAAGAATAATACATCTTCTAAAAGACTGGCTACAAAGGGGAAAGCCTTGAAAACGTGGCTGTTCAGCAGATATACATTTATAACTGTGACATGTTTGTTCTAATTATTGCCTTCACGAAGATTCTGGCAGATATTGGGCGGGAAGGAACAATGATCTGAGTTTGGAAGAAAGGCAAAGGAACCACAGAAAGTGTTTGGCATCCATGCAGGGGGGGACGGGAAAGAGACACTTAGTGCTGGAGTAACAATAAATTAACCGTTTGGAAGTGAGATAGAGTATTAACCAGACGAGATAAACAATGAAAGAAATCAGGGGCAGAAGATGCAAAAATACTGATCAAAATGAGGCATTTGCAGTGAAATATAGAAACAAGGAACTGCAGATGCTGGTTAATACACAAAAGGACACAAAGTGCTTGAGTAACTCAGCTGGCCAGGTTGTATCTCTTGAGGACATGGACAGGTGATGTTTTGGGTCGAGACCACCTGGGTTTGTACACTCTGGAGTTTAGAAGGATGAGAGGGCATCTTATTGAAACATATAAGATTATTAAGGGTTTGGACACGCTAGAGGCAGGAAACATGTTCTCGATGTTGGGGGAGTCCAGAACCAGGGGCCACAGTTTAAGAATAAGGGGTAAACCATTTAGAACGGAGATGAGGAAACACTTTTTCTCACAGAGAGTGGTGAGTCTGTGGAATTCTCTGCCCCAGAGGGCGGTGGAGGCCGGTTCTCTGGATGCTTTCAAGAGAGAGCTAGATAGGGCTCTTAAAGATAGCGGAGTCAAGGGATATGGGGAGCAGGCAAGAACGGGGTACTGATTGGGGATGATCAGCCATGATCACATTGAATGGCGGTGCTGGCTCGAAGGGCCGAATGGAACCTCCTGCACCTATTGTCTATTGCTTCAAGGAATAAAGTCCTAGCCTGCCCAACCTCTCCATATAGATCACGCCTCGAGTCCTGGCAACATCCTTGTTCTTCTACCCCCCCTCTTCCTTGTGCCCCCCCCCCCCCTGGACTCACACCCATTTGTCCCTTCACCTCCCCTTCCCTCTAACCATCCTCTATTCCTTCCTCTGCCTTCACAATTCACACCTCATACTAATCAAGAATCTGTCTATCTCTGCCTTAAAAATATCCACTGTCTTGGCCTCCACAGCCGTCTGTGGCAATGAATTCCACAGATTCACCACCCTCTGACTAAACAAATTCCTCCTCATCTCCTTCCTAAAGGAATGTCCTTTAATTCTGAGGCTGTGCCCTCTAGTCCTACACTCTCCCACTAGTGGAAACATCCTCTCCACATCCACTCTATCCCAGCCTGGACTCTGCTTGCTCAGACAATGTCTTGTGGCCTTCAGTGCCTTGCGGAGTGTGCCAGGTTGGAACAGAATGAGTGGCAAGGACAATCCTACAGGGACATTCATGAGGGAATTGGCTAAATACTTGAAGAGTGATATGTGGTGCCGGCTGGGCGAATGAACGGACAGCTCTGTTAAAGAGCTGGCAGCTCGTTCAATGTGTTTTCAGTTCAGTTTAGAGATACAGCAGGCAAAACAGGCCCTTCGGCCCAACGAGTCCATGCCAACCATTGATCACCCATGCAGTCTAGTTCTACGTTCACTCTTCCATCCACTTCCGACACAGTTGGCACAATTAACCAAACATCGGAGCAGCCCAGACGAGAACCCACACGATCGCAGAGAGAACGTGCAAACTCCGTGCAGCATTGCTGGAGAAGTCTGAAGAAGGGCCTCAACCTCAAATGTCACCCATTCCTTCTCTCCAGAGATGTTGCCCATCCCAGTGAGCTACTCCAGCACTCTGTGTCAATCTTTGGTGTAAACCAGCAGTATCTTCCTACACAAGACAATGGATCTGCCTGTGATGCTCAACAACATGTCAGTATAGACCCGATGGGCCAAATGGCCTCCTTCTCTGCCAAAATGACTCTAGCTCGCTGAAATACCAAAGGTTAGTAGCTAGCTAATGTAGTCAGCCAGTCCTTGTATAACACAGCCTATTGTATATGTGGTGACATTGTCTGATGGAAATAGATCGCCCAGATTCTCAACTTTAAAAGGCAGCAATAAGACTTCTGATTTAACACACAAGATTTTATTTTTGTCCAATGAGCAGATCATGGACATTTTCAACAGGTGCTCGGTATTATTATAGTGAGCCAACAAAAGCAGATTAACATGAAACCAGGGTCCAGAGCAGTGAATAATGAAAACTATACAGGCGGGATTAAGGAGGATTTGATGACAGAGGTTTGTGATGTCTGGGGATTTGTCGTGTGTGCGTGATTTCTATTCTGAACGTTGCTGTAAATCTTGGTCGACTTGCCTCCACACCACATATTAGTGAAGGTGAAGTGTAAATCAGCCACTCCAGCTGACAGCTTTCTTCCTATCATTCCTCCCTCTCCCCAGGCCCCTTGCTGTCCACTGACCAGACACTGCCCATTGACCAGTCGCTGTCCACTGACCAGCCTGTCCACTGACCAGCCTGTCCATTGACCAGCCTGTCTACTGACCAGCCTGTCCATTGACCAGCCTGTCTACTGACCAGCCTGTCCATTGACCAGCCTGTCCACTGACCAGCCTGTCCACTGACCAGTCTCTGTCCATTGACCA
The DNA here is from genome assembly GCF_010909765.2 of Amblyraja radiata. Lineage (NCBI taxonomy): Eukaryota > Metazoa > Chordata > Chondrichthyes > Rajiformes > Rajidae > Amblyraja > Amblyraja radiata. The sequence goes on along the minus strand of NC_045993.1, from coordinate 510,051 downwards.
GCCTGTCCACTGACCAGCCTGTCCATTGACCAGCCTGTCCACTGACCAGCCTGTCCACTGACCAGTCTCTGTCCATTGACCAGCCTGTCCACTGACCAGCCTGTCCACTGACCAGCCTCTGTCCACAGACCAGCCTCTGTCCATTGACCAGCCTCTGTCCACTGACCAGCCTCTGTCCACAGACCAGCCTCTGTCCACTGACCAGCCTCTGTCCACTGACCAGCCTCTGTCCACAGACCAGCCGCTGTCCATGGGTTCCAGGGCCAGCACAACACAAAGTGCAGGTCAGGCAGCATCTGTGGATGGAAGGGACAGACGATACATTGGGGTCGGGACCCTTTTCCAGTCTGATCCAGAGCCAGAATATTCCCCCCACAGATGCTGCCTGATTCACTGAGTTACTCCAGCTCTTTGTTTCTTTGCTCAAGGTTCTAACATTTGATGTTTCTTGGAATCACAGTGGTGTTCAAAACTGAAACAGGCTCTTCCACTTTGTGTGTAGGAAGGAACTGCAGACCCTGGTTTAAACCGAAGATAGACACAAAAAGCTGGAGTAACTCAGCGGGACAGGCAGCATCTCTGGAGAGAAGGATGGGTGACGTTTCGTGTTGAAACCCTTCTTCAGACCAGAGTCTTCAGCTGAGTTACTCCAACTTTTTGTGTCTATCTTAGAACATAGAACATGAAACATGGAAAATGGGTGCAGGAGTAGGCCATTCGGCCCTTTGAGCCAGCACTGCCATTCAATATGATCACGGCTGATCATCCATAATCAGTACCCCGTTCCTGCTTTCTCCCCATATCCCTTGATTCCATTAGCCCTAAGAGCTAAATCTAAGCGCAGGGAGGCGTGTCCTGTACAGGCTCCTCCTCCACACCCTGCACTTCCTCGCCCTGGTCCACCGTCCGGACACCAAGTGGCGGTCGGTGTTGCCTTCCGGTCGCGAGGGAGGCCCCCGGTGGGGGTCCCTCTACGCAGGGATTCTCCCCCTCTACATTGGGGACCTGGGGTGGAGGGTATTGCACCGAGGTGTTCCCTGCAACCTGTTTCTCTCACGGTTCACAGACTCGCCAGCCGCCTGCCACTTTTGCGGGCTGGAAGAGTCTGTGTACCACGTGTACATGGAGTGCGTGAGGCTGCAGCCACTGTTTGAATATCTAAAGGGGCTGCTCCTTGCCTTCTGGCTGCATTTTTCACCCACCATCCTCATCTTTGGACACCCTGTGCGTAGGGCAGAGGGTAGGGCTGAAGATGTCCTGGTTGGGTTGCTCCTGGGCCTGGCCAAGCTGGCCATCCGCGAGTCACGGCGCCAGACGGTGGAGGGCTCTACCCGAGCCGGCTGCCTGCCCCTTTTCCGGGGGTACGTCCGTGCCCGGGTGCGGATGGAAAGGGAATACGCCCTGTCTACGGGCACCCTGAGGGAGTTCCGCGACCGCTGGGCACCGAGGGGGGTTGAATGTATCCTTGACAAGGATTGTAATATAGTTGTTTAGCAGTTGATTAGCATATTTGTTCATCTTGTATTATGGTGGTGTTTTGTTTTATTGTATTGTAAATACAATTTTAATATTTGAATATATATTTTTGATTTAAAAAAAAAAAAAAAAAAAAGCTAAATCTAACTCTCTCTTGAATACATCCCTTTCACTTTATCCACATTGTCATCTTGTGTAAACCAGCATCTGCACTTCCTTGTTCCCACTAAAAAGCAGAGTCTGTATCTGTTAATAAGCTCGAGCATAAAACTGTCTGGTTGTCGGAAGCAGATACAGAAAGGATCAGGAACATGTGCCTTGGAGAACAGGAGGAGATGCACCATTCCCCATCCATGGATGTCCTCAAACATCTGTGATACGATACAGTAGATCTTTATTTATCCCAAGGGGGAGATTGATCGGCCAACAGTCATAAAAACACAAAATACATGAAATTAAAGTAACGAGTAGAAAAGATTGGGTGATGTGCAAAGATTGGGGTGGGGGGGGGGGGGAGTCAGTCTCAGTTTACCCCACAACACAAGGGGAGGAGTTGTACTGTTTGAGAGCCACAGGGAACAAGGATCTCCTGTGGCATTCTCTCACACAGCTCAGTATTACTCGAGGTAAAAGCACAATTATACTTAATGATTTGGCAGGATTGCATTTCTTTTTCATCACTGAACGCTGACAAATTTTAATCTGGTCTCACACGCACACAGCGATGAAGAACATCATCTGTGATAATTGATGTTCAGTGGTGTATGCCTCAATAACTGACAGCGCACACAAGACGTCTTGTATTTTAAACCTCTGTTCCTGTTAATGTGGCGATTACCAAATGCATTCACTGAAGATATGACCTCTTCATTTTAGCAAAATGACTCTTGATATTTTGACAAGTGAAAGCGTGGAGCTCCTCATGGGATTCATTGATCACTTGGCTCTTTCCACACTGCTAATCCTGCCCTTGCATGGTTAGAATACAGCAGCATGCACAGAAAGACTGGCACAGAGTGCTGGAGTAACTCAGCGGGAGAGGCAGCATCTCTGGAGAGAAGGAATGGGTGATGTTTTGGGTCGAGACCCTTCTTCAGTGTGAAACAGCTGCCTGAAGCTCGGACACTGGGGAATTCCCCACAGGTCAGGGTCTTTTATGTCCTTTGGAGAGGATAGATGTACGGACGGCTTATCGTCTCATGTGAATGTCTGCACATAACAGCCCCCCCCTTCCTCCCCTCCCCATGTTGGCCAGTGTGGGCAAGTTGGGCCAAGCTGCCTGTTTCCGTGCTGTATCAGTCTATGAGACCCGAAGCTGTGAATAATTGATCTAACTTCCTCAGGGACACGATGTCTCGCTGTTCAGACAGAGTGGGCTCCATGCCACTGACTGTAACGCCCAGTAGACTGTTCCAGTGGGAGTGTCATTCACCTGCCCCTGCCCCTGCCCCTGCCCCTGCCCAGTGGAGCCGTCTGTACACAGAGGTCACGATGACCATTTGGCCACAGAACCTAATACAAAGCGCTCAGAGTGCAGAGTGCAGCTGCTCAGCAGCACCACGGTGTGGTATAATGAGGTACTGCACACTCATCCAGAAAGTCTTCAAGAAGGAACTGCAGATGCTGGAAAATCGAAGGTACACAAAAATGCTGGAGAAACTCAGCGGGTGCAGCAGCATCTATGGAGCGAAGGAATTTCCTTCGCTCCATAGATGCTGCTGCACCCGCTGAGTTTCTCCAGCATTTTTGTGTACCTTCGAGAAAGTCTTGTCTGACTTGGAAAGTCACCCATCAGTGTTGGCCAGTATGTTGTCCAGTGGTGCTGGCTTGAATGGCCGAATGGCCTACTCCTGCACCTATTGTCTATTGTCTATGCAACGTCCTCTGGTGCCCTGTAACATTAGTTTAGTTTAGTTTATTGTCACATGTACTGAGGTACAGTGAAAAGCTTTTGTTGCGTGCTAACCAGTCAGTGGAAAGACAATACATATAACCATATAACAATTACAGCACGGAAACAGGCCATCTCGACCCTTCTAGTCCGTGCCGAACACATAATCTCCCCTAGTCCCATATACCTGCGCTCAGACCATAACCCTCCATTCCTTTCCCATCCATATAACTATCCAATTTATTTTTAAATGATAAAAACGAACCTGCCTCCACCACCTTCACTGGAAGCTCATTCCACACAGCTACCACTCTCTGAGTAAAGAAGTTCCCCCTCATGTTACCCCTAAACTTCAGTCCCTTAATTCTCAAGTCATGTCCCCATGATTACAATCGAGCCGTCCACAGTGTACAGATACATGATAAAGGGAATAACGTTTAATGCAAGGTAAAGCCCAGTAAAGTCTGATTAAAGATAGTCTGAGGGTCTCCAGTGAGGTAGATGGCAGCTCAGGACCGCTCTCTAGTTGTTGCCGCTGTTCATGCAGAGATGCAGCTCAGAAACAGGCCCTTCAGCCCACCGCGTCCATGCTGACCCGTGATCCTTGTACACTTACGCTATCCTACACACTGGGGACAATTTACAATTTTTACCAAAGCCAATTAACCTACAAACCTGCACGTCTTTGGAGTGTGGGAGGAAACCGGAGAAAACATACGCGATTACAGGGAGAACGAACAAGGCAGTGTCCAGGCAGCACCCGTAGTCAGGATGGAACCGGGGTCTCTGGTGCTGTGAGGCAGCAGCTCTACCCGCTGCACCACTGTGATGCCCCGTGTTGCAACTTCTGTCATTGAATCACTGAGAAGAACAGTTTGGTCAGAATATTTGCAACCTCCAGCCACTGCACAGAATTCCAGGCTCTCTTTACAGAATTCTGCACAGAAGTTTACTTTCCTGAGTATTACTAATAAATGTCCAACCATGTGCACACGTTGCATAGCACACGCAGCACGCGCAGCACACGCAGCACATACAGCACACGCAGCACATACAGTACATACAGTACATACAGCACATACAGCACACGCAGCACATGCAGCACACGCAGCACACGCAGCACACACAGCACACGCAGCACACGCAGCACATACAGCACACGCAGCACACGCAGCACATACAGCACACACAGCACACGCAGCACATACAGTACATACAGCACATACAGTACATACAGCACATACAGCACACAGGAATGTGTACACTTACGTCAGGGACACAAAGTAAATGACCATTGGCCAGACTTTACTTCAATATTGTTCACTGATTCAGGTTGTTATTATTTCAGGAGCATCATAGTATTATTTTGTAGGGGAAAAGCCTTAATGGAATGAAATGTTCACACACTGAACTATGTCAAAGTTAATCCATCTTTATTCAGCACTACAGATTAAAGACCCGAGCTTTGATGCAGAAAATGTTATGTTCCATCGTTTATGTGAGACCATGTTCTTTAATGATAATATCTTCAGCAGGTTGTTTGTGAAGTGATGCCATTCCTTGGCCCGCGTGTAACTGATATCCTAGCCCAGTGTGGCCAGTGTTCAAAGCTTCAGGATGATCGGTACTTGCCACTGAAGACATTGATGCTGAGGGTGTGTTTGGTTCATCGCTTCCTCACAATATTACGGGTCCTCTTTTAGTTGAAACCGTGCAAACGCATCTCTGTCGCTGTCCACACTCCCGACAGGCAGGAAACCGGCCCCAGCCCCCAGCTCAGACACACGATTGGCAAACCTGCTCATCGTCTCACTCCGCAAGTCTAACATGAACCTAACAAGACACAACGGCACACTTTACTGCATCCATGTCGATGCTCAATCCATTCAAGTGAAGTATCAAAGTCATCAAACACTTACTTTGTCAGTTCCACGATTAGAGTTGCCCGAGGGGCAGCTATCTGCTCCAACTCCGGTTTTAACTGGTGAACCATACTGGTGGAAAGACAGATAAAGAGAATGATCGAGTGAATCAACACAAACACTGAATCAAGGCAAGCAGAAAGGAAACAGGAGGCAGTGAGAAGAGGAGGCATCGTGGCGCAGCGGGTAGAGCTGCTGCCTCACCGCGCCAGAGTCCCGGGTTCCATCCTGACTACGGGTGCTGTCTGTTCGGAGTTTGCACGCTCTCCCTGTGACCGCGTGGGTTTTCTCCATTACCACTGGTTTCCACCCACACTCCAGGTTTGTAGGTTAAGTGGCTTCGGTAAAAATTGTCCCTAGTGTGTGTAGGATAGTGTTCGTGTACGGGGTAATCGCTGGTCGGTGTGGACTCGGTGAGCCGAAGGGCCTGTTTCCGCGCTGTATCTCTAAAGTCTAAAGTTAAGTCTAAAGAGAGAATCGTTAGAAAGTGAGAGAGAGCTCAAACATCGTGAGAAATTTAATGACAGAAAGTAGTTACACAGGGAAATATAGACGACAGGATATGCAAGAAGCGACTGGTCAAAGTGGACGTGCAGCAAAACCAAACACACAAAGTCATCTGCTCACCTGCAGGAAAGGTAGATCACATTAAATAGGTTTCGGTAATTGCTCTTGTTATGAAGCTCTGTCACACAGTTTAATGGTAGGAAATGAATATTTACGTCAGGCAGTGGGAGGTAATCTGATGGAAGAAAAAAACATTTAGTTATTGAATTTACTTAGAATTTTTCAAGCCCATGCCCGAGGTTAAAATAATCTCGATAAATAATCACAATATTCTGTATGTCGACAAATCCTCTCTTAAACTTCTACAGATGTACAGTAGAGAGCATTTCGGAACGTCACCCATTCCTTCTCTCCAGAGATGCTGCCTGTCCCGCTGAGTTACTCCAGCATTTTGTGGGTGTCTGACTTCAGTGTAAACCAGCATCTGCAGTTCCTTCCGACATACATAATGAATGATGGCTTGTTTGAATCTGATGGTTCATGCTCAATATGCAACTTACACAAATGCAAACACAGCAGTAAATCATTACTGGCAACATTGACTGGAGGAGTGGCGGGCGTTACATCCCCTTCCCCATTCAGTCTGTCAATATTACCGTATTCAGCCGGTCCGGAGACATTGTCCATCCCGTGGCATTGCTTCACTGCTTGACCCTCCGTCACAATCTGCTCACTTTCACCAGTTGCTTTGTCCTTTGTGCCAGAAGCTGCTTTCAGCTCATCTTCATCCTCATCTGTAATCTCAGTCAGAGTGGCCTCTTCCTTTGACGGCAATAGTACATACCTCTCCTTACTGACCAGTTCATGGAACAAAGCTGTGACGTTGTGTTGAGAGATATCCTGCGCTGTCTGCAGAACACAAACATCACCAGCGTTCAAAGATATGCGAGTGGATCAGAGTTTGCACAGCCGTCTTAGTGAATGTGACATAGATTCATAGATGAAATTCATTACATTCTCAACCTCAATCTACTTGGACCAATGTAGAGCCCTAACCTGCACCAGGTAAGATTGTGGGCTCACCTTGATCCACAATCTCATTCAGGAAACACAACCACTTCTACAGCAGGAAGAGGTGAGGCCACATTGTCCATGAAAAGCCTGATCCAATGGTTGTCAATATTTCATCCTAGGATCATTTATCAGGCTCTCTCTCACTTCAAGTTATTGTTAAATCCTTTATAACGTTGCAACAGAGTGAGCTACAGAGGGCAGGAAGAGGTCGACTGGCACAACCTGTTCATTATCTACACTAGTACTGAATCAGTACGGGTATCAGGGTTATGGGGAGAAGGCAGGAGAATGGGGTTGAGAGGGAGATAGATCAGCCATGATTGAATGGCAGAGTAGACGATGGGCCAAATGGCCTAATTTTGCTCCTATCACTTATGACCTTATGGCCTTATGAGTCCCATTTGCCAACATCAGGCCCCATCCCTCTGCTCCTGCCCTATCCGTGTACCTGGCCAAATGTAGTGATAGTATCTGTTTAGACCAATTGTGTACATTTTTTACCTTAATGTAGATGCCATTTGCTTTCTTCAGAAGAGATTCTTCTTCACTAACAATTCCAAATGCAACATATGGACTTGTAACAATGTCTCCCCAGAAACCACGGGCTGCAATCTTCTCCCCTTTCTGCAAGAAAAGCATGCAGGCGTTTAAAGAATTTGGGAAAATAATTGATCCTTGCTAATGTTGCTCAGACAAAAATACTTCTGCCAACCCATCTAGAAATGGGAATGTGAGAGAAGGAACTACAGATGCTGGTTTAAATCGAAGGTAGACACAAAGTGCTGGAGTAACTCAGCGGGACAGGCAGCATCTCTGGAGAGAAGGAATGGGTGACGTTTCGGGTCAAGACCCTTCTTCAGACCTGAAGACTTGAGACTGAAGAAGGGTCTCGATCCGAAACATCACCCACTCCTCCTCTCCGGAGATGCTGCCTGTCCCACTGAGTTACTCCAGCTTTTTATGCATACCTTAGAAATTGGATTGTTCCACTTTTGTTGCTTGAATACATTAACTTGCAGTGCAAATGTCAAATTGAAACACCTCAAATATATGACATTGTCAAAATATACCAAGAGTACAGCAGCATTAAGTGGCTGATACTTCAAAAGATGCAGCGAATGACAACCTCTGCCGGCCCCGTGGGAGCGGCCTCATTGAACCAACTTCCCACGCACGCACCGTGGTGTTGCAGCTATAACTCACAGCACTGTCCCTCGCATCAGTCACACTGACTCACACACCACACACAGGCTGCTTCACACAGAGGGAGAGGGGGAGAGAGAGGGGGAGAGAGGGAGAGGGGGAGAGAGGGGGGGGGGAGAGATGGGGGAGAGGGGGGGAGCTGCAGAGCAGAGAGCTCTCACGACTGAGGGCTGAGAATCAGAGGGCATGTGGAATTCATCGCCACAGAAGGCTGTGGATGCCGTCAGAGAATATATTTAAGGCAGAGAGATAGATTCTTGATCAGTACGGGTGTCAGAGGTTATGGGGAGAAGGCAGGAGAATGGGGTTAGGAGGGAGAGATAGATCAGCCATGATTGAATGGTGGAGTAGACTTGATGGGCCAAATGGCCTAATTCTACTCCTATTTCTTTGATCTTATGGTCCTTATGACATCCCGTCATCTTCTTAATAAACGTATAATATTTTCAAATATATAAAGCAGATGTTAGCTTTAAATTGAACGTACACAATTGACGAGCATGCCTGAAGCAAGCGACTTGTTCGGAACATCATAGAGCCCCTCACGATTCACAAAGGCCAAACCTTTATCTCTCCATTGATAATATTGTCGGTTGTTTATTATATTAGCCTACAACAAATAAAAGTTATAAGACGTTACAATGTAAACAGCACGAGTCTTACACCAATCTCAGTAAAATTAGAAAAGAAAACATAGTACTTATTGATACAGGAAGGTGCTTTAAACCGAAGATAGACACAAAATGCTGGAGTAACTCAGCGGGACAGGCAGCATCTCTGGAGAGAAGGGATGGGTGACGTTTCGGTTCGAGACTCTTTATCGTGCTTCGTTTGTGAGGAGCTGTTTCACTCAAAAGACTTCTAATATTTGCAGAATTTGTTGCGCTTTGGCATCTTGTATTGAAATTTCTTTGAAAGTGTGCATTCTTGTTTTGAACACCGCAAGGCTCAGTGAAAGAGAACATTGGCTGAGGTCTTACACGTAGAGGGGGAGCTCTGCGCCTTGTTTGAACTCCACACGAATGGAGTCATTACACTCCACCACTTACCCCTCTATCGTACAGCTTCATGTGCAGGTCCCAGTCATAGACCCCTTTCTTGGAATCGTAGCGATTGCCCAGGTACTGCCTGCTTCGTAAATCCCACAGCTTACTGATCTGAAACATCTTGGCATCTGCATCCCGCCAGAATTTAAAAATAGCCTCCAACTGGTCTCGCTCTTTAAACTGCAAGGAAGGAGCAACAAAGTTTTAAAACTGAAAATCAAACTTTCAACTGTTGATATAGTTTGGTAACAAGTGGTTAAACACATTTCATACGACAATGTGTGCAGGAAGGAACTGCAGATGCTGGTTTAAACCGAAGATAGACACAAAATGCTGGAGTAACTCAGCGGGACAGGCAGCGTCTCTGGAGAGAAGGAATAGGTGACGTTTCGGGTTGAGACCCTTCTTCAGAATAAACCAGCATCTGCAGTTCCTTCCTACACTAGTTCTGTCCTGCACACTAGAGATCATTTATAAATGACAGTTCACCTACAAACCCGCATGTCTTTGGAATGTGGGAAGAACTAAACTAAACTAAACCTGGAACACCCAGAGGAAACCCACGCGATCGTGGGGAGAACGTACGAACTCCGTACAGACAGCACCCATAGTCAGGTTGGAAACTGGGTCTCTGGCGCTGTGAGGCAGCAGCTCTACCCGCTGCGCCACCGTGCCACACGTGGACAACGTCGGGAGGAAATTAAAGCCCTGCTACTTTCATTTCACGTCTGTTCCCTTTCCAGAAGCTATAAACAGAACAAAACTGAAAGACTCAGTGGGTCAGGCAGCATCTGTAGATAGGAAAGCAGAGTTAACGTTGCATGTCTGAGAGTTGTTCATCCAGCATGTTCTGCTTTTATTTCAGCCTCCCATTGAACTAGACTCATCTCCTACCTTCAGGCCACTCATGTCCACCATCGGCAGTTTCTTCTCCAGGTAGTCGAGGTCCGTGACGTAACGGATGAAATCATTGGCCCTCTCCTGCAGGTATGTTGCAGTCTGACTCCGGATCAGACTGTTGCCAAACAGCTCAAGCAACAGCTCCGTCTTTTCTGCCAAACGGAGAAACTGTTGCAGTTATAGATGTTCGTAAAGGGAAGCAGTGGACATTTAGTGGAGGGCAGTAGTGAGCAGTAGTGAGCAAGTAGTGAGCAAGTAACGAGAAAACAGTGAGCACGTAGTGGGGAGTAGTGAAGCAGTAGTGGGCAGTAGTGAGCAAGTAGTGAGCAAGTAGTGAGCAGTGGCGAGCAAGTAGCGAGAAAACAGTGAGCAGTAGTGAGCAATAGTGAGCACATAGTGGGCAGTAGTGGGCAGTAGTGAGCAGTAGTGAGCAGTAGTGAGCAAGCATACCTCGCAAACCCATCGTGCTTGGCCTTTCCAAAGCAATGGTGAGAAAGAGAAGATGGCGACCCAACAGCTCCAAGTTGTTCTCCACGATGTAGAACTGGCAGCAGGAAGTAATACAACGTTATTCCCCACCTTACTGTTGTATACATCACAAACCACTGTTAAACCGTGTTGGAGTCGATGTCAGAAGCAGAGAGGATGTTGGGATACTTGGCTATGTGCTAACTGAACATTAACTTTGGCTAAATGCCAAGTGGAGAATGGTGCATAGCTACTGTAAGTCACAAGGCCAGGTGCTGAGCCTGCAATAGCCAAAATATAGATACCGTTGAGCCACAATGATTAAGTTGCTAAGGGCTTGACTGGCCCCCTCCAAAATGCTGGAGTAACTCAGCGAGACAGGCAGCATCTCTGGAGAGAAGGAATGGTTGACGTTTTGGGTCGAGATGTTTCTTCGGACTGAGACATTAATGGGATAGGTGCTTTTTTTTTAAACAATCAACGTTTACATTGTCTGCTTCAACCAAAAGGAATATTCCAGGCTGTAATCCTCACGATGGCAACTACAACTGGATTAAGAAGCAAGATATGAGCTGCAAGATCACACAAGTGGTCATGGTCCTTCGAGACTGCTCTGCCATTTATCAAGGCCATAGCTCAGCCTTCACCTCAACAGTTCTCCTGCACCATCACCATATAATTGGTTTCTCTTCATATCAACTCAGTGACTCATCTTCCACAACCAGCAAACAGCGCAGCTCACCATTTTCCACTGCGCTGTCCCCAAGTTATGCCTCTCATAACTTTCCACACTTCTAAACTCCCCACGACCTCGGGCGTTTTAGAGGAAATAACACAAGTCTGATCAATCTCTCCCTGTAGCTAATAAACCCTAACCCAGGCATCGTTCCAGTAAACCTCCTCTGGATTATGTCCAAACCCACCACATCCTCCCAGCAATGGGGCGGGGGGCCAGACCCGCCTGCAGTATTCCAAATACAGCCTAACCAAAGTCCTACAAAGCTGACATCCTGAATCCTATACTCAGTACACCGGCCTATGGAAGCATATGTACCATGCACCTTCATTACCACCCTATCACCAGCTAGAGAGTGGTCCTGACCTCCCATCTATCTCACTCATTGGATGCCTTCTAACTATCTTTATTCGGACTTTAAATTGCACTAAACACTTAATCTCTTTATCCCGCATCTGTACACTTGTGGACAGTCTGATTGTAATCATGTCTTTTCGTTGACTGGGTAGCACGCAACAAAAGCTTTCCACTGTACACGTGACAATACACTGAACCAAATTATTGCCAGGAATATTCTGAAGTTGCTTCGCTAAAGCAGACTCATATTTCAGCATGAATTGAATTAGGAAAGGAAAGTGGATCTGCTAAGTGATCGTTCTTACGTGAATCTTCCTCGTTGGCCAACGGTGAGCCCGGCAGATGGTTGTTAGGAGATGGCGGCTATCGCCCGCACCAACCATGAGGATATTCAGCTCAGGGACACCGTCTTCATTGGAGCGCAGTGCCTTCATTGATGCCGATAATCCTGTGAATAAAGATCACTAGCATCACATCAAAGGCAATTAGCAGAAATGGATAATATTGAATTTTACGCTGGCATTATCCAGTTATATCAATGCTGATAATTAACTCATGTGTAGGAAGGAACTGCAGATGCTGGTTTACACTGAGGATAGACACAAAGAGCTGGAGTAACTATTTTCCTATTGCTTTTCTCCAGAGATGCTGTTTGACCACTGACATTAATTATATTGTTTACAGTGTTCTATGTTTACATATTGTGTTGTGCTGCAGCAAGTAAGAATGTCATTGTTCTATCTGGGACACATGACAATACAACACTCTTGACCCGCTGAATTACTCCAGCTTTTTGTGTCGACATTCTGATAAGAAATTCTCCATTTTATTCCCATTGTATCTGCCAAAGGGAATTCAGTGAAGCCAGAAGATAAAATATTCCAGTCTGAAGAAGGGTCTCGACCTGAAACGTCACCCATTCCTTCTCTCCAGAGATGCTGCCTGTCCCGCTGAGTTACTCCGGCTTTTTGTGTCTATCTCAGATCAGTGCATTGTTTTACACAGTTTACACGTTTATCTCTCTGACTGATGTGGCAACTCCAACAGGGGTCCCAGCGGTTTCATGCTCTGAGATATTGCTAATATTTATTTATTCTCTTCCATGCTAGATTCTTTTAACTGTATTTTTGTTAAACTTCAAATATAAATATTCAGAGCTGGACCCTGTTCCTTAATCTCTCCTGCAAACCCTCAGAGCCTGAACCACAAACAACTGACTGTTAAACCACCTCCATGCACTCCATATAATGTTCAAGAAGGAACTGCAGATGCTGGAAAATCGAAGGTAGACAATAATGCTGAGAAACTCAGCAGGTGCGGCATCATCTATGGAGCGAAGGAAATAGGCACCTTGGGTTTCAGGCCGAAACGTTGTCTATTTCCTTCGCTCCATAGATGTTGTCGCATCCACTGAGTTTCTCCAGCATTTTTGTCTAACACCATATAATGCTTCACTAACAGAGAGTCTAAAGAGCTTAAAGAATGAAAGTTTCTATCATTCTTTTTATTTTTACTTAGGCTTTTCAAACCACCCTCACCTTGTTTCTGGAAATCCATTGCAGGGCTGAACCCCCACCAGGTCACTGTTCCGAATCCTTCCCCAGTCCCACACGCAGTCATTTCTTGATGCAATCTGGGGAGATAACAACAATTACATCAACTACATCACAACAGTCCATCAAAGAATCAGGTTTCTAGTTCTGTTTTATGTTTCTTAAATTTGAAGCATTATTTTCCTCAGCATTATTAAACCATATTTCTGCAGTTAGGATCTCTTCCTTCTGCAGTGAACTTCATTTATCTCTGGCTTGAGTCACCTTCCTTGGCCATAATCTGAGATGTTGCACTACCCATCCACTGGTCACAGGTATCACCAACATCACTGGTTCCAGTGAAACACTTGTTCTAGTTGTGTGACTCCATGCAGCACACAAACAGGCCCTTCGGCCCAACATACCTATGCTGACCCAGATGTCCGATCTACTCTAGACCCACCTGCCTGCATTTGGCCCATATCCCTCTAAACCTTTTCCATCCAAGTGAAAAGTTAATTTTTTCCAATTTTCACTGATGACAAAAAACATGAAGAGGGACTGCACGGTGATTCACGAATGCTTCAACAGCTCATGTCCATGTTCACCACGAAGGCAGAGTGGGCCCTGGACTGTCTCTGCAGTGCGAGTGAGTGAGAGGGAGTAGAAGCACAGGATAGCAACACCCTGGCACCCGCTGCTTTCAATGTTCAACATTCCCCTCTGACTGAGGGAAAAACATAAACGTTGAGGGTTCGAGTCCCACCATGGGGTCTGTGCACAAACATCCCAGTGCCGTACCGAGACAGTGCTGCACTGTCAGAGGCTCTGCCTTTTTGCACAGGGCGTTAAATAGAAGTAAAATACTTCATTGCGCTACTTGCAACATAAACAGGGAAGATAGACACAAAAAGCTGGAGTAACTCAGCAGGACAGGCAGCATCTCTGGAGAGAAGGAATGGGTGACATCCCGGGTTGAGACCCTTCTTCAGACTGAAAGTCAGGAGAAAGGGAAGTGAGAGATATAGACGATGATGTAGAGAGATAAAGAACAATGAATGAAAGATATGCAAAAAGGTAACAATGATAAAGGTAACGATGGCCAATGTAATAAAGGGTAGATTCCAACAATGATCTTGCTGAGTGAGGTGTCCTGGCCAACATTCACCCGTTAAACAATGGCACTGAAGTCACTCAGCACATTGCCTTTAGTGTGAGTTGCTGGCCACAGATTCACCACCATGTTTAGGTCAGGGATGGACATCACTGAGCATTTTACACCAGTTATTGCTTCACTGGGCAACTTGTGATAGCAGGATAGTAACTCCCGGCCGTGGCGCCCGCTCCCCTGCTGCTGCTGCTGCTACTTCCAGCATCTCCCCCTCGGCCTGAGGAACAACATCAACAAACAGTAAATTCACCAAAACTCAACCCACCAACTCCCACCCTAGGCCACACCGGAAGCGCAGGTCGCTGACGGAGAGCGCTCTCCGCCAATCACGACCCTCCCCAGGCGCCGGGCGCGGTTGAACGGCCAATGGCGCCGGCGGAGAGGCGGGACTTCCGGTCAGGGGGGACGCGGCGGTCTCCATGGCAACGCGGACGGTCCGCCGCGGATGGCGCCACAGGTGGGGTCGGCGGGAACTGCAGCCGCTGACCGCGAGCGGATGGGATCGGAGCAGACCGTTGGCCACGTCACTCACAGGCGGCACCGGCCACTGGCGCTGATGGCGAGGGTTCGAGTCCCACCATGGGGTCTGAGCACAAAAATCTCAGCGCCCTACCGAGACAGTGCTGCATTGTCAGAGGCTCTGGCTTTTTGCACAGGGCGTTAAATAGAAGTGGGTGTTAAATAGAAGTGATATTATATTTAGCGCTACTTGGAACATAAACAGGAAAGATAGACACAAAAAGCTCAGCGGGACAGGAGGCAGCAGCTCTGGAGAGAAGGAATGGGTGACATTTTGGGTCGAGACCCTTCTTCAGACTGGTTAGGGATAAGGGAAATAAGAGATGTAGAGAGATAAAGAGCAATGAATGAAAGATATGAATGATCTTGCTGAGGTGTCCTGGCCTTTTTTTGTAGGCCCCCCTCGGTCACGACTGGCTATGGGTGATGGAATCTAGTTGTTGGCTGCTTGCTCCAAACCTCAGCTAGAGCAGCGTCGCTTGTGGCTGAAGATACCAATGCGGGAGTGACAGTCCTGGCCAATATTCACTAATTAAGCAAAGCCACTGCCAACTCAGCTCATTGCCTTTTGCGTGAGTAACTGCGCATACATTGATGACCAAGTTACCTCGTTTAGGTCAGGGATAAACGTTAGCAGAACCTCAGTGGGTGCAAAGAGCACTGGATGTGAAGGGCACTGCATTAAAGCATTTTACACCAGTTATTTATTTACTGGGCAACTTCCAACACCCAACCAATTAAAGATCTGGCATGTAGTGACGGGGAGGATGATGTAGAGGAGGTTATCTACAACAGGCTTTTGAGTAGTAAATAAAGTGTTGGAGAAACTCAGTGGGTCAGACAGCATCTGTGGAGGGAATGGACAGACAATCTTTAGATTGAAGGTTCCTGATCCAAAATGGTGTCTATCTTTAGTTTAGTTTGGAGATACAACGTGGAAACAGGCCCTTCGGCCCATCAAGTCCGCACCGACCAGTGGTCCCCACACATTAACACTATCCTACATACACCAGAGGCAATTTACAATTTTACCGAAGCCAATTAACCTACAAACCTGTAAGTCTTCGGCGTGCGGGAGGAAACCAGAGCACCCGGAGAAATCCTACAGTCACAGGGAGATCATACAAATTCCGTACAAACAACACCCATAGTCAGGATGGATCGTGGGTCTCTGGCGATGTGAGGCAGTAACTCTACTGCTGCGCCACCGTGCCAGCCCTTTGGACAGTGACATCCCATTTTATGGAGTCTTCCTTCTGTAGAAATTGCCTACAGCAATTGCCCAAGAACAAAACCAAGCACATAAAGAGATTAATAACCTCTCTATGATTTCTTGATACTGTGAAAAGCGATTATCGCAAGTTCTTTGCTTTTGCAAGATTTTATTTTTTTCAGTAGAGTGGTTTGTCTGCAATTCACTCTGTGTAATTGCTTTAAGATTACCGTTCCCCCATTCAAAGCAATCAGTTGCCACTTTATCTCTCGACTTATTTAATAAACCTCCCAGACCACAGATCAGAAATAATGGGTGGAGAAAATAATGGAAGGAAAAATGGTCCTTCATTCCGTAACCGTGACAACTGGCCCATTATGGGGAGCACTCAGCGCACTTAATCTCCAGAGAAACGAGTATTGTTTGCAACGGACTCTCCCAAGAGAGGTTTAGCGTAGAGAGAAAATTAGCGTGACATAGCCCGTATTGAGGTCGAAGATAGTTACAGCTGTCTGTCTGGGACGCAAGCGTGGAGTGCAGGAGCCCTCGTTGCTGAAACTCCCAACACCAGACTCCTGAAGCTAAAGGAATCACATAGCCATCAACCATGGCCTTTCCTTACCTCCAGTTCCCTCTCCTCTACTTTCAGTATGAGGAAGGGTCCTGACCCGAAACGTCACCCATCCAGAGATGGTGGTTGCAGAAAAGTAGCTGTTCCTGGACGTGCTGATGTGGGACTTGAGGCTTCTGTACGTCCTGCCTCACGGTAGCAGTGAGAAGAGGGCAGGGCCCGCGTGGTGGGCATCCGTGATGGTAGATGTCGCCTTCTTGCGGCATTGCCTGGTATACCTGATTGGCACAACATTGATGGCTAAGTAGTGCAGTGGATGAGATCAGTTGACTCAGTAGGTTTTGTCACATAGAGCTGGAGTAACTCAGCATCTTGTGATGCTGCCTGTCCCGCTGAGTTACTCCAGCTATTTGTACCTATCTTAGAACTATTTACCATCTGTAACGACCAGCATTCTGCTGAAGGGGGCGGGCTTGGACTACAATCAAGTGCTTGGGCCAAGTGCAGCAGTAGAGTTTCAACTAGTCGAGTCGAGTCTGTAAACACCAGCAAGAGATTATTGAGTCACTGAGGTTCATAGAAACATACAAAATAGGTGCAGGAGTAGGCCATTCGGCCCTTCGAGCCTGCACCGCCATTCAATATGATCATGGCTGATCATCCAACTCAGTATCCTGTACCTGCCTTCTCTCCATACCCCCTGATCCCTTTAGCCACAAGGGCCACATCTAACTCCCTCTTAAATATAGCCAATGTACTGGCCTCAACTACCTTCTGTGGCAGAGAATTCCAGAGATTCACCACTCTCTGTGTAAAAAATGTTTTTCTCATCTCGGTTCATCTTTATGACATCCCCCTACAACCCCCATCTCTCATACAATATACTTTAAAATGCCCACCATGCTTTGTGCAGACTCCATCTCTCCTGTGTTCTGCTTTGAAGTGATATTTTGGGTATACCTCATCTTCTTCCTCTTGTGTATGACGTGCACAACCTAAAGTTGTAGGACAACTTGTTCTATTTGATCTTATTTGATTCTGCCCGCCAGGTTGATTGCATTCGTCGGACCACATGAAGGTTGCTATCTCCCACCCCTGTATACCTCAACCAAATTATTTAATATTTTCTACATTTTAATGAACATCCCCATAAGATACCTGTAAATAAGCTCATTATTCTGTAAGAACAGGAAAGCACATTTAAATGACACCAATTTCTTCATAGGATCTGAGTCATAGATAGATAGATACAAACATGGAAACAGGCCCTTCAAGTCCACACTGACCAACAATCACCCATTTACATTCATCCCACATTCCAATCAACTCGCCCCAGATTCTACCACTCACCTCCACACCAGGAGCAACTTACAGCAACCAGAGGTAAAGTGTAGGAGGGAATGCCTGAAGAAGGGTCTCGATCCGAAACGTTGGCCATTCCTTCCCTCCAGAGATGCTGCCTGTCCCGCTGTGTTACTCCGGCTTTTTGTATCTATCTTTAATGGTGTGGGGGAGGGGGGGTGTGGGGGGATGGTGAGGAGGGTGGGGGGGGAGGGTGGGGCAGAGGGGTGGGGGGGGGGGGATGGGGAGGGTGGGGGGGGGAGGGGGGATGGGGAGGGTGGGGGGGCAGTGGCTGAATCCCACCCTGTCTGGCCCTGTACGTGGACACGAGGTGTACAGAGACATTGAATCAATAACAAGCGCCAGTCACATGAGGAACAATAACCGGTTTTATTCAACAGATCAAAGTTCTGTTCACAAAATAGAATTCTGTCTGTTCACCGTGATCTCTGATGGTGTTTCAGGTCCTTAATCCTCGTTACTAATGCCACACCCGTTCCATCTCCCCCCTCACAATACAGGCACGACGCTACAGAATCATATAACGACAACAGGGGAACAATACAACCAGGTCCAGAATAAAAACGTTTCCTTGAATGGAATGACTGAGGCCAGGTTGTCTGAAAGGTCGACCTAAGCCCTGGGCTTGTTCAAGGTAAGAACATCCTGAAACAGGTACATGTGTAGGCTCATCAACAACTTGTTTGTGATATATTTTACAAATCGCCACAGAAAACAAACGTCTGCTCAAAGCTTATCAATTACAGGGTGTGCGGGTGTGGGTGTTGGCATCAGGAAGTCTTGATCCCCAGCGCTATGTCCACCTCCTCCTCGGGCTGCAGGGTGTGCCACTGGGCAATTGGCCGTCGGGGGTTTGCTAACATGTCTGACCAGTGGCGCAGACCCATGCCTGTGCCGTTATAGCCCACAAAACACTTGCCGATCGCCTCGTTCTTCCCCAGCTTGTCGTAGTCCAGCACGGTGATCACCACCTGCACCTTCTGCAAAACACAAGTCAAACCAGTCCAGTCTGAGTGAGACGAGGAAAAAAGGCCATTTAGGACTGAGGTGAGGAAAAACTTCTCCACCCAGAGAGTTGTGAATCTGTGGAATTCTCTGCCACAGAAGGCAGTGGAGGCCAATTCAATGGATGTTTTCAAGAAAGAGTTAGATTTAGCTCTTTGGGCTAACGGGATCAAGGGATATGGGGAAAAAGCAGGAACAAGGTACTGATTTTGGATGATTAGCCGTGATCATATTGAATGGTGTTGCTGGCTTGAAGGGCTGAATGGCCTACTCCTGCACCTATTTTCTTTGACGGCACTGGGCCTGTACTCGCTGGCGTTTAGAAGGATGAGAGGGGACCTTAGTGAAACTTACCAAATAGTGAAAGGCCTGGATAGAATGGATGGCACTGTGCCACTCGAAAGCTTTTCACTGTACCTCAGTCTGCCGGACAGCAGGAGTGTGGAGCACAAGGCAGCTAACTAGAGCGCTTCAACCTGTATTTATGTATATGGCTAATCTAAACCATTGGCCTGTAGTGAGCCAGCCCTCAGGTGCAGGAGGGTCAGGGGTCACCGTTCAATGTCAAGGACTGCACCCTTGGATCAGAGTTGGTCTATGTGAATGTTACACCTGGCCTTACCTGAATCTGCTCGAAAGGCACCTCAAAGCTGAAGGACTCATTGTAGTACGGGTTCAAAGTGTTCTTCTTGATGGTGGTCTTCTTCTTCTTCAACCTCCTGGCGTTCTGCATGAGATGGATCTTCACGTACGGATCTAGGATGGACAGCAATTACATCATCAGTAACTGGAAACTACCAATGTTGGAGTGAACAACCTTCCATCGCCTCCATCTACACCTCATGCTGCCTTGGCAAGGCCAGCAGCCCAGACCATCACACACACAAACCAACCTCCCTTCCATCGCCTCCATCTACACCTCACGCTGCCTCGGCAAGGCCAGCAGCCCGGACCATCACACAAGCCAACCTCCAAATAGAAACTGGAACCCTTATAGAATAAGCAGGGGAGTGGGATAGAGCTATCACCAGACTAGATGGGCCAAAGGGCCTTATGTTCTCCTCTGCCCTTTCTGAAATGCTATAGTTTGGAGGAGAGTACAACCTGCCTTGGCCTCGAGTCCCTGGAAGCCCCGCTAAGCCCCGCTGTGTTGCGATTGTAAACCTTCCTCAAGCCACAGCTCCATGGCCAGGCTGCTATAATCTCCCTTCAAACATTATTTACCATCTGTTTTCCTGCACCCAGGGACACATCATGTAAACATCCTTATTATACAAATGTAATTGAGTATAATCGTGTGGAGAATAATAGGGTGGGAACGGGCTGCATCCTAAACGCCGTGAGTTGATGCAAAGGCAGCTGTAGTGTCCAGCAGTCGGAGTTGTCCCCCGGGGGGGTCTGGGGTCAGTTTCCATGCTGTTCGGGTCTATGACGTTCTGACTCAACCACTGAGGACGTACGTACCTGAGAGTCCACCAACGTCCATTTTCTTGAGGTTCTTGGCCTCCAGCACGATGACAGTGAGTTTGCCGGCAGTCGGGACGTAACGGAGGGAGAAGCAGATATCTCCCAGCTTCTCTTGCTGCAAAGGTGGCAGAGATATACGTGACCTTCATACAGAGACACAAACAACAGACAGCTGGCTAAGTGGCCAACTGAACCATCCTACCACAACCAGAGAGCAGTGCGGAACTACTATCTACCTCATTGGTGACCCGTGGACTATCCTTGATCGGACTTTGCTGGCTTTACCTTGCACTAAACGTTATTCCCTTTATCCTGTATCTAAACACTGTAAATGACTCAAAATTGCTGGGGAAACTCAGCGGGTGCAGCAGCATCTATGGAGCGAAGGAAATAGGCGACGTTTCGGGCCGAAACCCCAGTCTGAAGAAGGGTTTCGGCCCGAAACGTCGCCTATTTCCTTCGCTCCATAGATGCTGCTGCACCCGTTGAGTTTCCCCAGCAATTTTGTGTACCTTCGATATTCCAGCATCTGCAGTTCCCTTTTGAACACTGTAAATGACTCGATTGTAATCATGTATTGCTTTCTGCTGACTGGTTAGCACGCAACAGAAGCTTTTCATTGTACCTCGGTACACGTGACAATAAACTAAACTAACATAAAATGTTAGCAATTACAGACTTATTCCAATTTAATTGCAAATTAAGGAGTGGTCAGTGGTTACCCGTTTTAATATCCAGTTGGTGCTTGCAAATGGAGCAAAGAGCCTGAGTTATAACCTAACTTTCCCCAGTCATCACCTTTCAGCTGGTTGTGATGTGAAGACTCCTCTCTAGTGTCCTTGCCTGAGCCAGTGCCCAGACCACGGAGTCCCGACTTACACTCAGTCCATCATGCCCATACCCAACTCCAGGGTCCTGCATAAAGGGGGTATTGTCTGACCTCGAACATTGGTGAGGGATGTCAGGGCAGAGAGAGAGAGAGAGCAACTGCCTTTAATATAGAAGCTCACTTCAAGAAGCCTCACAGAAGTGTAATCGAGATACGCACAGCCTCAGAACTTTGTGCTTTATTGCCTGACCTCCAGATGCAAAGGTAACTGGAGGCTGCTGGAAAACTAGTTGTTCTGGTCAATCGAGGATTGCAATAAAGTCTCTTCCTTCTGCTAACGGAAGAACATGATCTGTGTGAAAGATATTAAGGATGTCTGCTTTCACAAACCCGTTTTGAATAAGTACTTTATTAGATTTTAGAGATACAACGCAGAAACAGGCCCTTCGGCCCACCGAGTCCGTGCCGACCAGCGATCACCCCTAGCACCACTAGGGACAATTTACAATTTATCTCCATACCTCCTCCTTCTCCGCTGACTCCAGGTCTCTCCACTCCTCGATCACGTGTGCGAGGTCAATGCTGCTCATGGGAATGCGGATCTCCCCGATGGCGTCGTGTTTGGAGAAGCGGTCAAAGTCGTACACGGCCATGACGAGGACTTTACCCCCAAGCTCAGAGTACGGAATCTGGAACAGAGAGCGATAGGTGAATACAGGTGAGGGGGGTGGTGGATATTCGACATGCCCCACAATCATCTCTCCGCGGGGGTCACGAGTCTTTATAACTTCAAGATATGATGAAGCAACATCTTGGAATATTTTAAAGGAAGAGTTTGGTAGATTCTTGATGAGCCAGGGTTGAAAGGTGATTGGGCGTGGGATTGCACAGTCCAAGGGGCCGAGTGGCCTGTTCCTGTTACTGGTCTGTGAGGCCCTGTACACGTCCTGTTATCGTTCCCTGGCTCAGAGAGGAATTGTATTCTGTTGGAGTGAGGCACGGTGTCCTGACAACACACACCTGTGCTGCCTGACACAGACATCTCTCTACCTGAAGCACAGGTACACTGCCATCCAAGGTGGACAACACACTGGCGGCCAAGGTGGGTAACACAGGTACACTGGCGGCCAAGGTGGGCAACACAGGTACACTGGAGGCCAAGGTGAGCAACACAGGTACACTGGAGGCCAAGGTGGGCAGCATCTGAAACTGAAGACACCTGTATCAACTCTCCGTCTGGTAACTGCAGTTTAAACGTTGGCGTAATTACCTTCAGTTTTAGGTTTCCGTTACATGAGCTGCTCAGAGCTTTAATGTCACTGAGAAAGCAGATACTGTGCTTGTGACTTGTGTGAAGGTTTACTGAGCAGAGTACAAAATGCTGGAGGAACTCAGCGGATCAGAAAACAGACATAATCAATATTACATCATAATCAATATCACACCATGAAGCAATATTCCATCATAATCAATACTCCAATAATAATCAATACTCCACCATTGTCAATATTCCACCATTGTCAATATTCCACCATTGTCAATATTCCACCATTGTCAATATTCCACCATAATCAATATTCCACCATAATCAATATTCCACTAATAACTAACCCCCCCCCCCCCCCCCAGTTCAGGTTGTATTTGCATCTATACGATACATATTGCAGCACGGCGGGCTGGCTACAATGCAACGTACTTTGTGTAAGTACCTTCCTGTTGCTTGTGGTACCACCAAAGGTCAAGGGTGGGAACTCCTTGATGGGTGAGGTCCATCACTCCTCGGTGACTCCCCACAGCCCTATCGACTGAATCCTTGCGAGTCCCCATGTGAAATCACTCATTAACTTGCCTGGCCTACAGCTACAATCTCAACAGTCCTGAATTCTCTTCCCCCAAACACCTGGCACCTCCGCCTCTTGTGTTGTCTTGTGCTAGCTCCTTTCTGTGGTCATGTCCACTGCACTGTGTGTGAAATGAAGTGGGTGAACGGCAGGAGCTTGTGTCTGGTTTATCTGAGACATGGTCACTTGCTCACCCTGGCTGCTCATGTGGTCACCGTGCTCTGTGGGTCCATCTCCAGTAACATGCAGACCAACTCACTCAAGGTGTGTCCAGCCCATACGTGTGCACAACACAGCACACGTGAACATGGATGTCATGCATGACAGCACATATGTTGACACATGCTGCACCTTTTATCAGGAATTATTGGGAACGTCTTCGACTGAAGATCCGACTCTCTGGAATTCCTTGCCTCACCAGCCCGTCTCCTAGTGTGGCTGTTTTGAACAGTTGGGTCAGACGTGTACACACCCCACCTCATGTTTGCACAGTTCCTGCCGGTGAAACAGTTTTTCCATTGGCCTTGTTTAATGCGCGCAGCAGATGTGGGGACTGGGAATCAAAGTTATCTTTCCCTTCTGTGACTGGCTTCCTGCTCTTAATTGCTTCATGAAATTGGCAGTTAAAAGGTGTTGCTGTAGGATTGTGTGGATTACCTCAGAGTGGGATCAATAAAAATGTCAAGTCCATTACTCATGCTCCGAGCCGTGATTTATTTTTCCCATGTTCGAGCGATCGTGGAGGTTTGAGCCGGCAGTGGACACAAAGCAGTAGGCTTTCCCCAGGTGTGGCATTGTCCAGTGTCCAGTGTCCTTAGTCCAGTGCCCATTGTCCATGTCCAGTGCCCATTGTCCATGTCCAGTGCCCATTGTCCATGTCCAGTGCCCATTGTCCAGTGCCCATTTTCCATTGTCCAGTGCCCATTGTCCATGTCCAGTGCCCATTGCCCAGTGCCCATTGTCCATGTCCAGTGCCCATTGGCCATTGCCCAGTGCCCATTGTCCAGTTTCACAAAACAGCTGGATATTAGAACTTGAAGTTTCCAAAAGTAAATCCAAAAGCTCTCTCTATCTCTCTCACACACTCCCCCTCTTTCTCTCTCGTGATCTACACTTGCCAGCAGATTAGTGATTTCCACCCGGGCAAGAGACCCAATCTACTCCTCTCATGGTTTTATACAGCGGTGTTTCACAGCTTTGACATATTCCCTTTTGCAATCACAATCTGAGTTTGGAAAGATGAAAGATGCAATTGTGTTCATGTTTGTCACGTTGTGAACATTTCACACGCCTCCCTTGCACACCAGCTGACATGCGGGTGTGAACACACGTCCATGGCAACAGCTTGGCTCTGCTAAGCAGACTTTGTACCCAGAGCCTCAACACAAACAGCCAGACTCGAGCCAGCAGCTTCACCACTCATTGGTCTGTTCAGCATCTCACCTTAAAGGTAAACGACTCGCTAAACGTGGGGTTGAGTGTCTTTCGATGAACTTTGGTCTCAAATTTCTTCTTCTTATCCGGCAAGAGGAAGACCTTGACGTAGGGGTCAGACGTCCCGCCGATGTCCAGCGCGGCCAGGTCGGCTGCCTGGATGATGCCCACAATCAGCTGGAACCACAAACCGTTAATAGTCAGCAACTTAGTCGAGAGCTTCAGGTAACTGCGGGGGAGCAGCCCAGGTGTGTCCAGCCCAGGTGTGTCTAGCCCAGGTGTGTCCAGCCCAGGTGTGTCCAGCCAGGTGTGCCCATGGCCCAGGTGTGCCCATGGCCCAGGTGTGCCCATGGCCCAGGTGTGCCCATGGCCCAGGTGTGCCCATGGCCCAGGTGCACCCCTAGCCCAGGTGTGCCCATGGCCCAGGTGCACCCCTAGCCCAGGTGTGCCCATGGCCCAGGTGCGCCCATGGCCCAGGTGCACCCCTAGCCCAGGTGTGCCCATGGCCGAGGTGTCCCAGGCCCAGCCCAGGTCTGCCCCTAGCCCAGGTGTGCCCCTAGCCCAGGTGTGCCCAACCCAGGTGTCAGCTCCGAGATCCTGACATTGGCCACCGTCACCTGACCCCATTGGTTCCCATTGGCCAACCTCGCTGGATCCCTGTGGGCTCACGCTGCCATTGGACACGGGTTGTGGAGAATGACGGCTGCACAACCAACTAGGGCACGGGGTGGCAGCAATGACACCTGGCTTTACCCAGGGAGGGGGACGTGTGTGTGTGGGAGTGTGTGTCTGTGTGTGTGTGTGTGTGCGCGTGTACGTGTGTGTGCATGTGCGGGACAAGAGCAGCACCTTGCCATGTGGGGACACACACACGCATGGTCCTGGCCACGGGAGATGACTGTACACTGGTGGTGAACACGCACAGCACCGTGACTGACACGGGCGTCCCGTGCATCATACATGACCCTGCGTTCCCAGTGCATCATACATGTGCCTGTGTTTCCCGTGCATCATACATGTGCCTGCATTCCCCGTGCATCATACATGTGCCTGCATTCCCCGTGCATCATACATATGTCTGCGTACCCCGTGCATCATACATGTGCCTGCGTTCCCCGTGCATCATACATGACCCTGCGTTCCCCATGCATCATACATGACCCTGCGTTCCCCGTGCATCATACATGACCCTGCGTTCCCCGTGCATCATACATGTGCCTGCGTTCCCCGTGCATCATACATGTGCCTGCGTTCCCCGTGCATCATACATGACCCTGCGTGTTGTAGGGAGGGATAAAGGAATAGCATTGACATCAAACCCACACTAGTTTGAGCTTTCTGGGTGAGACATTCCAGAAAGATCCGGCATGTTCCGCACATGAACACCTGACCCACCTGGCCACTCTGGAAATCGTAATCCAGAGAATACTGCAGCTTTCCCAGCTTCTCCTCCTCTCTCTTCTCGTCTCCCAGTAAACTTGGATCCAGATCCTCCACATCTGGCTGTACCTTCAGTCCCAGAGCAGAAAGAATTAGGATGCAGGTGGAGTAGCAGCAACCACTGTAGCTGCCTCCTGCAGCCAAGACTCAAACACAAAATATCACCTGTCCATTCCCTCCTCAGATGCTGCCTGACCCACTGAGTTCCTCCAGCACAATGATGATATTGAAAGATAGTCTTCGAGGAATACAGCACAATGAAGGCCCTTCAGCCCAACATGCCCATGCTGACCAAAGTGACCCATCTAAACAAGTCCCATTTGCCTGCGTTTGGCCCAAATCCCTTTCAGCCTTTCCTATCCCTGTACCAGTCCAAGGTCACCCTCAGCCTCCTACACTATGGCCCACCTCACCCTCTAAAGGGCCTGGCCCACTTACGCAACTTTTACAGCGACTGCCGGCACCCGTCATAGGTCGTTACAGGTCGCCGAAAATGTTCAACATGTTGAAAATCCAGCGGCGACCAGAACAAGGTACGACTCTTTGGGCAACTACTCATGACCGTACAGGCTTCATGTACCCCGCCACATGTCGCCAGGGTGTCACCTGTACGGTTGTGAGTCGTCTCCTCAGTCGCCCACAGAGTCGTAGCGTCTTTCTGGTCGCCGCTGGATTTTCAACATTGAAAATTGTCGACGACCTATGACTGGTGCCGGCAGTCGCCGAAAAAGTTGCGTAAGTGGGATAGGCCCTTCACTCAAGCCCTCCAGTCCCAGTAACTTGTGAATATCCTTTGAGACGTCCCAAGCCACAATGCCTCGCACTCACCTTGTCGATGATGCTCTTGCCCATGCCCTTCACCTCCTTCATGTTGATCTGTGCTTTGCCCTTGTCCTTCCCCTTCTTCTGCTTCTTCTTCTTGGTGCAACACTTCTTGCAGATGCAGAGACAGCAGCAGAGCAGCAGCAGGCACAGCACGATGATAATGGCAGCCAGGGCCCAGGGAGGTACTGCAGGAAGACAGCAGGTCTAGAGTCAACCAGCCCTCCCCAACGCAACGGAACCCGCAGCGACACAATGCAACCCGCAGTGGCCCAACGCAACCCGCAGTGACACAACGCAACCCGCAGTGGGCCAACGCAACCCGCAGAGACACAACGCAAACCGGAGTGGGCCAACGCAACCCGCAGTGGCCCCAATGCAGCCTGCAGCGACACAATGCAACCCGCAGTGACACAATGCAACCCGCAGAGACACAACGCAACCTGCAGTGGCCCAACGCAACCCGCAAGAATGCATCCGAAGCAACCAATGCAACGACAGACTCATCTGCACGTGTGTGTGTTGCACTGATGGTTGACCCCTGACTGTCCATCACAGCGGCTGGACGCTCCATCGCAGTCACTCACAGTATTGTGATGCAGGGACAAGGAACTGCAGATGCTGGTTTACACAAAAGGACACAGAGTGCTGGAGTAACTCAGCGGGTCAGGCAGCATCTGTGGAGAACATGGATTGGTGACGTTTTGAGTCGGGATCCTTCTCCAGACGGAAGAAGTCTGAAGAAAGGTCCCAACCCAACACGTCACCTATCCATGTTCTCCACAGATGCTGCCTGACCCGCTGAGTTACTCCAGCACTCTGTGTCCCGTAGAGTTTGGTGATGGTGTTTTTGAGGCCTAGTGTTGAGTGTGTGGAGTGTGTGAGACCATGCACCATCTTCAGTGGTTCAGTAACTCTCACGGATTCACGTACGGACAACAAATGCAGCCGTTCAGGAAATGCCCAGATCCCACGATGAAAATAAAGTGGTCTCTGCCCTCCGCAGCCTGTTCAATCTGCTCATTTTCTAACGGCACGTGGGATGTGGATGTTGGGAGCGTAACCAACCGTGTCTCACCAGTGAACTGGTCTCACAGGCGATGGCCAGTTCACTGAGACAAGCAGGTGGGTGGAGTTGGAATCAGGTCTGACCCTGATGGAGATACACTGAAGGACTGATCGAACAGGCAGCTTTCACCAACATCCTGCTTGTCGGCAGTTTAGTTTAGTTTAGAGATACAGCGCGGAAACAGGCCCTACGGCCCACTGAGTCCACACCGACCAGCGATCCCCGCCCACTAACACAATCCTACACACACAATTTTAGTTAAACCAAGCCAATTAACCTACAAACCTGTACGTCTTTGGAGCGTGGGAGGAAACCGAAGATCCTGGAGAAAACCCACACAGGTCACGGGGAGAACGTACAAACTCCGTGCACACAGCAGCCGTCGTCAGGATTGAACCCGGGTCTCTGGCACTGTGAGGCAGCAGCACCAACGTGCCGCCCTGTGGCTGCCCCCCCCTTACTGACTGTGGCTTTTAGAGTTTTGGTTAAGGACTTGAATTGAATTGGCAGTGTGGAGTTAGACATGTGTTGTTACATATGGCTGGAGCTAGCCCTGGAGGTTCACGTCACTGATGGTACATGGTGCAGGAATCACATGAAGCCTCCACACTGATGAAGCTTTTTACAACAATCACCCTGTCATCAGTTCCCATGTTCTACTTACATTTTCTTGCATGCACTAAAAGGGAAAGAAAAATAAAGCATAAGAAATGGAGGAGGATAAAGAAAACAAAGATGAACTAACAAAAGAATACAAATGGCTATATTCTACAGCTGCAGGTTCTGATGCTCAGTGTAGGTGCTGGCTCAGGTCATTCCCAGTGTGTGTCTGATTCACACTTCTATTAAACAAGCCCCATTGCTGCCCTAGTTTGTAGAGTTTATCCCATAAAATCGATAAAGATGTTAGGGCCATTTAGGTTAATGCACGGTCAAATATGAAACAGTGCACAAACGGAATCACCAATCGCTGATAAAACCGTCAAATGTGTAATATCGTAAACCTCCTCTGGACTTTGTATGTATTCGGTGAACTAAACGTATCTTGGTTAATCTCATAGAGATGACTAAAGTGATCCGACTGTTCAGATATCCCAGTCACCACATTGCATCACTTTGCTTCATATAAATGCTTCATTTCTAATTCCACTTCATTGAATCAGACCAATCTGATCCTCACCAGTATCTGATCCCCAACCCCTCCTGTCTATCCCCCCCCCCCCCCCCCCACCAGTAAAGAGGGACTCTTACAGAGGGAGTGATGAAGCAGTGGGTGTGGGGGGGTGTGGTGGAGGGGGTGGTGAAGCAGTGGGGGTGGGGTCGTGAAGCAATGGGGGTGGGGGGGGGGGGGTGAGGTGGAGGGGGTCATGAAGCAGTGGGGGTGGGGATGGGGGCGTGGTGGAGGGGGTGATGAAGCAATCGGGGTGGGGATGGGGGGGGCCGTGGTGGAGGGGAGTCAGATGCTGAGGAGTCAGAGTGTGGACGTGTGGACAACATCCCCGCCACCTGTGGGATGATCCAGATCTGGAGACAATTTGTTTAAAATGAAGGGGCTGCCCATTTAAGGCAGGATGTTGGAGGCAGTGTCTGAAAGTTTCAAGAGTTACGCAGATTCCTCATAATCCTGGGGTTAAAGGTTATGATTAGGTGGGATGTGGATTGGGGCTTCAACCCAGCTCATCCTTCACCTGGCTGAGTGGTGGAGCAGGTGTGTGGTGGGTCATGTGTGTGGTGGGTCATGTGGGTGGTGGGTCATGTGTGTGGTGGGTCATGTATGTAGTGGGTCATGTGTGTGGTGGGTCATGTGTGTGGTGGAGCAGGTGTGTGGTGGGTCATGTGTGTGGTGGAGCAGGTGTGTGGTGGGTCATGTGTGTGGTGGGTCATGTGTGTGGTGGGTCATGTGTGTGGTGGGTCATGTGGGTGGTGGGTCATGTATGTAGTTGGTCATGTATGTAGTGGGTCATGTGTGTGGTGGGTCATGTGTGTGGTGGAGCAGGTGTGTGGTGGACCAGGCGTGTGGTGGAGCAGGCGTGTGTATATTAGACCAAGCTGTAGTGGATCACGTGTGTAGTGTGGTGGATCACGCGTGTAGCGTGTGGCGGACTCGCGTCAGTGTGGTGACGTGGTGAATCCGCGGTGATGCAAGGTTTGTGCGTCACGTACTGGGGATTTTGCCGAGCTCGTTCATGAACTTGTTCTTCATGTGTGAGAACACGTCCTGCCTGCTGGGGGTGTTCGTGGCGTTGTGTCCGGCCTCCCGCTCCGGACTGGTCACCGTGGAAACCATCACCGCTTCCCGACGCGCTGCGTTCATGGTGGCCGGGCCTGGCCTGGCCACAGCAATCGGTGGTCCCAACAAACGTCGATCAATAACTGCCGGGAAAACATACAGACTTCAGCCAAACATCCACAGTGTTCCCTCACATCAGCAAGACCATCAACATCAACATCATCATCATCATCATCATCATCGTTGAAACCATCAACAGGCACGGTGCCTTACAATGTCGTGTACGACAGTGATCGCAACTTCTACTGAAGTGTGGATGGCCGTTGACAGGCCTTGTTTTTGCTCCTGCTGGGGGTCCACAGCCCCCTCCTCACCTGGCAACCCAGGTGGGGGAGACGGTTTAGTCGCCGACTATCCAACCATGGAGCATGTAGCACGGGATTACATGGTACCGTGGCGGGGGGGGGGGGTGAGAAACTGGCTTCTAATCCGAGTGCCGGTTTAAGATGCGAGAGAAAAGGTTTGATAGGAACCCGAGGTGGGTGTTTTTACACAGGGAGCGTTGCGTTTATGGAACAAGTTGCCAGAGGAAGTGATGGTGAAGGGTACGATGACAAGGTTTAGAAGACATTTGGACAGGTAGGTCATGTGATAGGAGCAGAATTAGGCCATTCGGCCCATCAAGTCTACTCTGCCATTCAATCATGGCTGATTTATCTCTCCCTCCTATTCTCCTGCCTTCTCCCCATAACCCCGGACACCCGCACTATTCAAGAGGTTTGTAAAGGATATGGATCAAAGCGGGCAAACAGGACTTGCTCAAGAAGGTACTTTGGTCGGCATGGAGGAGTTGGGCCGAAGGGCCTGTTCCCATGCTGTAGAAATCTATGGCAGATCAGTCATGAACACAATGAATGGGGTAGGGCGGGCTTGAGGGGCCGAGTGGCCGAGTCACTCCTGTTTTCTCGTGACCTTGGTTAGATTTAGAATCGATCCTGCAGCAGGAGGGATGATGCCACAGCTGGGTTTGCTACAGTCTGTGTGACTGGGACTGACATTTAGAGCGAGTGTTCACTGGTGCCATCGCTGGGCGTTGTCCTCAGAGACAGAGCCTCCTCCAATCCCCACGTATATCTCCAGCCGTCACTCCACACTCCCGCAGCAACCTCCCGGCCCCAGACACAACGGCCTTGGCAACGGCCCCATCCCTGGAGCTCCTCGCTCACCGCACCTCAGCTGGGAACACAGGGCCAGGGAGGAGGGAACCAGAGATAAATGACAAGCTCAGCGCTGAGTAACCTTTCCATTCATGTTGAGATCTCAAACACAAGTGTTCAGTGAGCTCGTCAGCTGCTGCGCTGGTGCCATGGGAACCGGCTCGTTACACCTTCCCTGGTACCGCCACACCTGGTATGGAGCCTGTATCAGGTACGGCATCACCACAGGCAGGTAAAATACACACCTGGTCCAGACTGACCCTAGGTCCAGCGATCCACCAGGTCCTGGAACAGTATCGCCAAACTAGACTAAACTAGACTAAACTACTTCCCAACAACCATCGCTCTCTTGAACATTGCACAACACTCACCACAACTATAAAACAAAACACAGAGTGCTAGAGTAACTCAGCGGGTCAGGCAGCATCTGTGGAGAACATGGATAGGTGACGTTTCACAGAGTTTCGCTGAGTTACTCCAGCATTTTGTGTCTATCTTTCTTATACATGATTACACAAGCCGTCCACAGTGCACAGATACAGCATAAAGGGAATCAGGTGCAAGATAAAGCCCAGTAAAGTCTGATTAAAGATAGTCCGAGGGTCTCCAATGAGGTAGATGGTGTCTCAGGACACCATTTTGTCTCTAAACAATGCAGATGCTGGGAATCTGAACTACAACTGGACAATCCTGGGAAGGATCAGACAGGCATCGTCTGCAGAACTGGAAGCAGGTGGGTGGAAGATCGAGCTGATCGTTAACTCTGTTCTCTCTCCGCAGTTCCCCAGCCTTGGTTGCGAGGACCCCAGGCCCATCACCAGCACCTCCTCCCAATCAGATGTGCATCTTTTTTTTAGAGATACAGGCTGGAAACAGGCTCTTTAGCCCATCAGGTTCGCGCCGACCAGCGGTCCCCGCACATTAACACTATCCTACACACACTAGGGACAATTTTTATATTTACCAAGCCAATTAACCTACAAACCTGTACGTCTTTGGAGTGCGGGAGGAAATAGAAGATCTCGGAGAAAACCCACGCAGGTCATGGGGAGAACGTGCAAACTCCGTACAGACAGCACCCGTAGTCGGGATCGAACCCGGGTCTCCGGCGCTGCATTCGCTGTGAGGCAGCAACTCTACCGCTGCGCCACCGTGCCGGGTCTGATGTGTTGTCAGGTGGGAATTACGGATCCCAGGACATTTTATGAAGAACAGCATGAGTTCTGACTAGTATTAGTCCTCTGGCCAATATAACATAACACTGGTTATTATCAGATTGGCACTGGGTTGAGCTTGGAACATGTGGCATTTCAAACATCTACTATTGTGGGCTGCCTGAGGTCACGGACCAGGCAGGGTGAAGAATCTTCCTCATCAGCCTGGTGAAAAACCTTAAGGTTGAAGGTTTAGAATCAGTCACCATCAACTAGAGCCACTGTTTACTTTCGATGAGAAATACAATTGGGTTATTGCCAGGGGAAGTGGTGGCGACAGGGACAAGAGACCTTTGGACAGGTACTGTACATGGATGGGAGAGGTTTAGAGGGATTTGGGCCAAATGAGGGTAAGTGAGACTTGTGTAGATAGGGCATCTTGGTTAGCATCCATAAGTAGGGCTGAAGGGCCTGTTTCCATGCTGTAAGTCTCTATGACTTGACTTTTGCTTCCAATTTGATTTTGTTAGTGTGCGGGGATCACCGGTCGGCACGGACTCGGTGGGCCGAAGGGCCTGTTTCCGCGCTGTATCTCTGAGCTAAACGAAACAATCCAACCGAGCGTGACCAATGACCACAGTGAAGCTCTTCTCGTGGTCGGACCCATCACATGGTGGACCAATGGAGTACTGGATGTTTATGTCCTTGGCCTCACTCACAAAGGGAGGGAAAGTCACACTAATCCACAGAATCCCCAGGAAAACATTTGGAATTCCAACAAGCCTTGGATATCCCGGGTCTCGTCCCGGAACGTCACCCATTCCTTCTCCCCAGAGATGCTGCCTGACCCGCTGAGTTACTCCAGCATTTTGTGTCAAGCCTCATAGCCCACTGAATTACTCTAAACAAGTCTCTCTGAGCACCTTCCGTCAGTTTAACTAAGGCACGTACACACCTGGTGTGAGCTGGAGTCTGGTTGGAGAGCAGAAATGGCTCTGTTCTCTAATAAGCCCAGGATATATCGCAGAGAACAGCATGAATTATACAGGAGATGACTCACGCTGATGTTAGAGTCAGTAAATGTCATGGAAATCCTGAAGGGGACGGCTTCACTCAACGCTGATTATTGTCCCTTCCACACCAGCCACTGACCGGTCCAACTGGACACACACCCACGCCCTCACCTCCCCGCTAATCACACACTGGTCCAACACCAGCTCACCACTTCTGTACTGGAGCAGAGTTTAGTTCAGAGATACAGCCCAGAAACAGGCCCTTCGGCCCACTGAGTCTGTGCCGACCAGCGATCACCCCGCACACTAACACTATCCTACACACATGAGGGACAATTTACATTTATACCAAATCAATTAACCTGTGTGTGTGTGTGTGTGTGAGTGTGAGTGTAGGGGTGTGTGTGTGTGTGTGTGTGTGTGTGTGTGTGTGTAAGTGGAGGGTGGTGTGTGTGTGTGTGTGTTAGGGGTGGTGTGGGTTTTAGGGGTGTGGTGTAATGTGTGTAAGTGTAGGTGTGGGTTAGTGTGTGTGTGTGTGTGCGCGTGGTAGTGTGTGGTGTGAAGGTGCGAGTGTAGGTGTGAGTGGGTGTGTGTGTGGTGTGTGTGTGGGTGGTGTGTGTGTGTGTGTGCGTGTGTATGTGTGTGTGTGTGTGTGTAGGGGTGTGTGTAGGTGTGTGTGTGTGTGTGTGTGTGTGTGTGTGTGTGTGTAGGGGTGTGTGTATGTGTGTGTGTGTGTGTGTGTGTGTGTGTAGGGGTGTGTGTATGTGTGTAAGTGTAGGTGTGTGTGTGTGTGTGTGAGTGTGTGTGCGTGTAGGTGCGTGTAGGTGTGTGTGTGTAGGTGTCAGTGTGTGAAGGTGCGAGTGTGTGTACGTGTGAGTGTGTGTGTGTGGTGATGGATCATTTGCGGTACACCATCACTCCTCGCTGAATCAGAGCCCGCACGCGCAGGTCAGACGGAGCGAGAGCCGCAGCTGATGACACGCTTGTCTCTGTGACTAATAAGAGATGACATACAATATTAAACTGCGGCCCGCAATCTGCCGTCGCACCGTCACTGTGGAGTTTGCTTTCGACACGGCAACAAATTAAAGAGCAGACAGATAAATAGCGCATTCTGGTCCCAAGGACTTCAGGAAAGGTTATATATGAAGTGAAAACTGGACCCACATACGCACATTGTTCAGTAGAAATCTGCTCAAAGGAGTTGGTACAGACAGGGGAGGTAGTTCAGTTCAGTCTAGTTTATTGTCACGTGTACCGAGGTACAGTAAAAAGTTTTTGTTGCGTGCTAACCAGTCAGCGGAAAGACAATACATGATTACAATCGAGCCACTTACAGAGTAGATACATGACTCCCTCACTCACCCCCTCACTC
This sequence comes from Amblyraja radiata, assembly GCF_010909765.2. Taxonomy (NCBI): domain Eukaryota; kingdom Metazoa; phylum Chordata; class Chondrichthyes; order Rajiformes; family Rajidae; genus Amblyraja; species Amblyraja radiata. The sequence goes on along the minus strand of NC_045993.1, from coordinate 475,207 downwards.
ACTCAGCATTGAGGACCAGCACACCCACCCACCGTGCATGTCCGACCCACTCTGCTCTCCAGTTAGAGTGGTGCGGCACGGAAACAGGCCCTTCGGCCCACCTAATCCATGCTGATCGAGATGGCATTGTGGGCTGGTCGTATTTGCCTACTTTTGTCCCACATCCTATCCATAAATCTGACCAAGGGCCTCGCCATTGTGCTTCCTCTGACAGCTCATGGCGTTAGCCTGGTGGATAGGTGAGTGTTGCTGTAACCCGGGCCAGGTGCCCCCTGTACAGGTGAGTGACCCTGGCCAGGTGCCCCCTGTACAGGTGAGTGACCCTGGCCAGGTGCCCCCTGTACAGGTGAGTGTTGCTGTAACCCTGGCCAGGTGCCCCCTGTACAGGTGAGTATAACCCTGGCCAGGTGCCCCATGTACAGGTGAGTGTAACCCTGGCCAGGTGCCCCCTGTACAGGTGAGTGACCCTGGCCAGGTGCCCCGTGTACAGGTGAGTGTTGCTGTAACCCTGGCCAGGTGCCCCGTGTACAGGTGAGTGTTGCTGTAACCCTGGCCAGGTGCCCCGTGTACAGGTGAGTGTTGCTGTAACCCTGGCCAGGTGCCCCCTGTACAGGTGAGTGTAACCCTGGCCAGGTGCCCCGTGTACAGATGAGTGTTGCTGTAACCCTGGCCAGGTGCCCCATGTACAGGTGAGTGTAACCCTGGCCAGGTGCCCCCTGTACAGGTGAGTGACCCTGGCCAGGTGCCCCGTGTACAGGTGAGTGTTGCTGTAACCCTGGCCAGGTGCCCCGTGTACAGGTGAGTAACCCTGGCCAGGTGCCCCGTGTACAGGTGAGTGTTGCTGTAACCCTGGCCAGGTGCCCCGTGTACAGGTGAGTGTTGCTGTAACCCTGGCCAGGTGCTCTGCTCTCACTCTTGAACACGTTGGCTCCATGCTCGACGGAATGACAGCGTTACTCTGGCCCGATGCTGGAATTATCCTAATCCTGCCTCAAACACAGCTGTTTGAAAAGCCTCACTGTTAATGACCCGCGCGCATCTAAAACACATACAGTTGATCTGAAATAATTGGAGAATGCAGAGAGATGTCTGGGTTGCTGGAACATAAATGATAATGGCAGGTGGTCACTGGGTCACTCACCTGTACACGGGGCAGGCACCTGGCCACGGTCACAGCAGTGCACACCTGTACACGGGGCAGGCACCTGGCCACGGTCACAGCAGTGCACACCTGTACACAGGGCACGTGGCCAGGGGCATCTGGTCACTCACCTGTACACGGGGCAGGCACCTGATCAGGGTCAGTGCCGGCCTTCAGTGCCACCTTGTTGCCTCTTTGTTTCAAGTGGCGGTGAGATCCCCGCAACATCTCAGCTTCCGGAGGGGAAGCAACGAGCAAAAGGCACAGGAAGGCCGGGGGCCTGGCCTCACAATGGCTGTTTATTCCTTCAATCCAATGATTAGCCGTCAGGAACACCCTGAAGTTTCCTGGTTATAGCTTCCTGGCAGAGAGAGCCAGCCTGATAAACACTCGCTAGTGACCAGAGCACATTGTGTTGCCACCTGCTTACCACTGCTGTATAATAACACACAGAGTGCTGGAGTAACTCAGCGGGTCAGGCAGCATCTGTGGAGAACATGGATAGGTGACGTTTCGAGTCAGGTCCCTTCTTCGGACTCAAAACATTCCCACCCAAAACATCACCTATCCATGTTCTCCACAGATGCTGCCTGACCCGCTGAGTTACTCCAGCACATTGTGTGTTTTTTTGTAACCCAGCCCTGCAGTTCCTTGCCTCCACAATTGCTACATGGAGTTAGTGTCTACACGCACATTCCACAGCACGAAGTGAAGGGCAATGAACAGGATAAAGTCCCAAGGAAGCTCTCACACTCCGCACCGACCAAGTCACACTCAAAGTAAAAAAGCTTTACTGCGGAGTTAGATTTTAAGCACCCACTGAAGTGAACAGGCGCAGGGAGAACGTGCAAACTCCACACGGACAGCACCGGAGGTCAGGATTGAACCGGTGTCTCTGGAGCCTCTGCGTCACTGTGCTCTGACTGAGACGTCATGCAGCACCTGTCCCTAACCCTGGCGTGCCCCTTGGAACTGAAGCTAACCCAGTGACAAGTTGACAGGCAGGGCCTGAAGCAAAACACTATCAAACGTGATGTCAGTTCCAAAACATGTTTGCACCCTGGAGAGGCTGCAACATGTGCGGCTAAATATAGCCGGTAAAGTGGAACATTCTCCTACACCGACCCACCCGGCTAACTGGGAACACTATTCTGCAGAGTGGATTAGTGCAGAAAATTCACAGTAAAACCACCAGCAGGAAATCAAGATGATAACGATGGGGGAGGGGGGGCAGGGAGGCAGAGGGGATGTTGTTGAGGGAGGGCGGGAGAAGGGGGGGGAGGGAGGGAGGTGGGTGTTGAGGGAGGGGGGAGGGAGGGGGGGTGGGATGGGGGTGTTGAGGTAGGGGGGGAGGGAGGGAGGTGTTGAGGGAGGGAGGGAGGGAGGGGGGAGGGGAGAGAGGAGGGAGGGAAGGTGGGAAGGCGGGAGAGTGAGGGAGGGAGGGAGGGAGGGGGGCGGGAGGATATCCAAGTGCAGATCTCTCCATGTAGTAGATGTTTGCACGGGATTTATTGAAATCACAGGACACTGATTGGTGCCGTCCTGAGGGATGAATCGTTCAGCCTCAGTGTTTCCGCTGCATGGCAGTGACGTGCGGGGGGTGAAGTTTCCGCGCTGGGCGGCTCTGCTGGGTCCCACGGCTGCGGGAGACGTTCCCACAACAGGTGCAACATCGTACAACGGTTTCCAACGGAAAACAGGGAATGAGAGAGAGGTTTTTAATGAGACTTTTAACAGAACAGCAACAAGGGGAATAGAAACCAAGCAAAGGATCAGAGAGCTCGCAATCATTACTGCGCAGAGAATGGCATTCGGCCCATCTAGTGACATACTAGCTCTTTGTGGAGCGATCCAAAGAGGCTCATTCCTCAATTCTTTCTCTGCAAATAATCTTCCCTCCAGAGCCTGTTGTTTTTTGAAAGCTCTTTATGTTCCCATCATATATGTCCGGTTAATGTGTAATATTGGTTATAAATATAAAATAACAGCAACAAACACTTATCACTCTCCCTCAGTAAATGTAAAAATTGTCCCTATTCTGTTGTGCTGAAGCAAAGCAAGAATTTCATTGTCCTATCTGGGACACATGACAATAAACTCTCTTGAATCTTGAATCTAGTGTGTGTAGGATAGTGTTAATGTGCGGGGATTGCTGTCGGCACGGACCCGGTGGGCCGAAGGGCCTGTTTCCGTGCTGTATCTCTAAACTAAAGAGTTAACTCATAGATATTTAATCGAATCGATTGCTGAGCAGGTTGCCAATGCTTCAAGGAGTGGGAGTTACCTAGCAACAGATGTCCCGTCGATCTTTGTGCATTGGCGTAGAGGCAACAGTTCAGTCACAGACAACAACTTCAAAGGGGTCTCGGTACCCCCCCCCCCCCTTCCCAGGGGACGATGCTTCAATCAGAAAGGTAAACATGGCAACAGGACGCGGAAGGATGAGCGAGGGAGAGTCAGGGCGAAGGTGGAATAATGGAGAGAGATTAGGTGAAGGTAGAGAGGGGGAGAGATGGAGAAAGATAGAAGTAGAGAGAGGTTGGAGATGAGACAGGAAGGGACGGAGGATTGACATGCGGCAAAGACATCGTGTCCACGAGAAAGACAAAGAGTTAAAATATCAGGTGGACGTGTTGGGCAGGCAATCTGATTGGAGAAGTGATGGCATCACATTGGGTAGTTGGTGACTGGTGACGGACTAGGCAGAGGTCCACAGGGTTGGGGGTGGGGGTGGGGGTGGGGGCCTGGGCACACTGACCGTACCTGACTCGGCCTGCAGTGCCACTGAATACACACAAACTAGGGACAAGCTCTTCACTCCTGGACCCACTATTACAATAAGATGGCAGCACCTGGCTGTAACCACAATTCCACATTCACAGACGCCTGCATCACCTCTGATCCTCCCCACTCTGAGCCCCAACACCTCACTGGGAACAACTCACTGCGAACAACTCTGCCAGGTTAACTCTGACTGAGACAATGAAGGGGCTGTCCCACTTGGGCGACCTAATTGGCGAGTTTAGAAGAGTTTGAAAAAAATACATGTTGAAGACCTCCTTCCACCACCTTCGACTATGTAGAAGACCAGCTACAACTAACTTCGGGAAAATTGGACACTGAATAGTGGAGAGTGAAGACGACCTCCTTCGATCTCCTTCGACTATGATGAAGACTACCTTCGACTACCCTCGATTACCTACGACTAACATGCCGACCTACTACGACTAAACCTACGAGTAAAAAAAGTATCGATTTTTTCCATGACGACCTATTTTTACTCGTGGGCATTTTCTAACATATTGAAAAAACCGCCGCGCCCTAGCTGAGGGGACCACTCTCGAGCATGAAGGAGAGTTACAAAGACCTCCTACGACCTCGTGTCGACCATGTGGCGAGTATGAGTCGAGGGCAAACTCGCCAGAACTCGTGGATTAGGTCGCCCAAGTGGGACGGGCCCTTGAGCTACCTGTCAGGTAAACTCTGACTGAGGCAGTGAGCTACCCGCCAGGTAAACTCTGAGGCAGTGAGCTACCTCCCAGGTAAACTCTGAGGCAGTGAGCTACCTCCCAGGTAAACTCTGAGGCCGTGAGCTACCTGCCAGGTAAACTCTGAGGCAGTGAGCTACCTCCCAGGTAAACTCTGAGGCCGTGAGCTACCTGCCAGGTAAACTCTGACGATGGACTAGGGTGCAGAATTGATTCAGCTGTCCATGATATACTTATTTTATTTTCCAGTTCCACTGAAGTCATGGAAACAGATTTCATACAGACACACGCAAAGAGCAGCCTCCCACGCACTTATGCTAATACAAGACTCCCACACATACGTGTAGAAAGAGCCCAACACCCCTGTTAAAGGGATCCTCCCTCACATGTTCAATAAAACAGAAACCCTCACTAGGTCCACTGTCAGAGGGAGGCCCAACCCAAATTGGAGGAACAGCATCTCATATTTCACTGAGGCAGTTTACAGCCCAACGGTATGAAGGAGGGTCTCGACCCGAAACGTCACCCATTCCTTCTCTCCAGAGATGCTGCCTCCTGTCCCGCTGAGTTACTCCAGTACTCTGTGTCTATCTTCTGCATGAATATTGATTTCTCTAATTTCAAGTAAGCTTTACATTCCATAGTCACCTGCTAGTTTTACTGTTTGTATCCCTTTGTTATAATCATCTCTTCCACAACTAGCAAGGGACCATTGTGGGCTCTTTGTCCATTGATGCCAGCTCATGATCTATTTTGTACCTTTTCACAACTCTCGTTTCCCTCTCCCTGACTCAGTCTGAAGAAGGGTCTCGACCCGAAACATCATCCATTCCTTTACTTCAGAGATGTTCCCTGACCCGCTGAATAACACTTAGCTTAGTTAGATTTAGCTCTTAGGGCTAATGGAATCAAGGGATATGGGGAAAAGCAGGAACGGGGTACTGATTTTGGATGATCAGCCATGATCATATTGGATGGTGGTGCTGGCTCGAAGGGCCGAATGGCCTACTGCTGCACCTATTGTCTATGTCTCTAAGTTTCCAGCTCTCTGTCTATTTGCAGTGTGAACCAGCATCTGCAGTTCCTCCCTACACGTGAAATCTTTTAATTTGGTTACAGCTGTAATTGACCGACCCTCTCTCCCTCCCTCTCTCCCCCCCCACTCTGACTCCTGCCATTTGCTACCACACTGTTCACAACTTCAGCTCCTCTTTGCTTCCAAAACCTGAGACAAAAGGGAAACCTAATTACTGTTCAATAAGCAGAGGAGGCAGGCCTACTGCAGAGAGAGAACAAAGAGTCAGGGTGATGGGGAGAGAGGTTTTGTTCAACGGTTTGTCACAATGTGAAATGTAGACCAGACATGGAAACGAGGAACAAGGAGAGCCAACAGTTGCCGTGTTTGGAGACGGGGCCAGGGGAAGCGGGGGGGGGGGGGGGGGGGGGGGGGGGTGCAGTATTACAAAGGGCCGATCCGATCCTGCTGGGTGTCCTGTCATTCGTGGCCAGCAGTGTATTGAATTTTTGGTTTAATATATTCAGGAGCAGCTTGTTACAACCATCAGGCTATTAGTTCAGTTTAGTTTATTGTCACGTGTGCCGAGGTTGAAAGGTTCTTGTTGCGTGCTAACCTATTGTACATTACAGCCTCCAAACGGCAGAGACCTGGGGAACTGGTCGTGTCTGGGGCACTGGTCATGTCTGGGGCATTGGTCATGTCTGGGGCATTGGTCATGTCTGGGGCACTGGTCATGTCTGGGGCACTGGTCATGTCTGGGGCATTGGTCATGTCTGGGGCACTGGTCATGTCTGGGGCACTGGTCATGTCTGGGGCACTGGTCATGTCTGGGGCACTGGTCATGTCTGGGGCACTGGTCATGTCTGGGGCACTGGTCATGTCTGGGGCACTGGTCATGTCTGGGGCACTGGTCATGTCTGGGGCACTGGTCATGTCTGGGGCACTGGTCATGTCTGGGGCATTGGTCATGTCTGGGGCACTGGTCATGTCTGGGGCACTGGTCATGTCTGGGGCATTGGTCATGTCTGGGGCATTGGTCATGTCTGGGGCATTGGTCATGTCTGGGGCACTGGTCATGTCTGGGGCACTGGTCATGTCTGGGGCACTGGTCATGTCTGGGGCACTGGTCATGTCTGGGGCACTGGTCATGTCTGGGGCACTGGTCATGTCTGGGGCACTGGTCTTGTCTGGGGCACTGGTCTTGTCTGGGGCACTGGTCATGTCTGGGGCACTGGTCATGTCTGGGGCACTGGTCTTGTCTGGGGCACTGGTCTTGTCTGGGGCACTGGTCTTGTCTGGGGCACTGGTCTTGTCTGGGGCACTGGTCTTGTCTGGGGCACTGGTCTTGTCTGGGGCACTGGTCTTGTCTGGGGCACTGGTCATGTATGGGGCACTGGTCTTGTCTGGGGAACTGGTCGTGTATGGGGCACTGGTCTTGTCTGGGGCACTGGTCATGTCTGGGGAACTGGTCTTGTCTGGGGAACTGGTCTTGTCTGGGGAACTGGTCTTGTCTGGGGAACTGGTCTTGTCTGGGGAACTGGTCTTGTATGGGGCACTGGTCATGTCTGGGGCACTGGTCTTGTCTGGGGAACTGGTCATGTCTGGGGCACTGGTCATGTCTGTGCTGCCTGGGCTCCTGCTTCCTCTCAGCTCACCCTCTCTGCTGCCACATGTTTGGTGTCGGAACAACCAACACGCACAGAAAGTGTGGATTTTCACAATGAAATCTGGCGTCAACGCTTCTTAATAATGAGGCTGTGAGGACAGTGAGAGAGAGAGAGAGAGCTGCTGTTCGGCTGAGAGGAGTGTCTGCCTTGTGTTAGACACAGTTACAGCTGACATGCAGATATATCTGCATGGTGCTGTGGGCCAGAGCAGTGGTCAGGGATGTTTCTGCACTCGAAACTGGTTTGGGGGGGGGGGGGGGGGTAGGTGGGGGGGTGGACCACGGAGAGATTGATACCCAACACGGTTGGCTATTTACCTGCTGGCCACAGAAGCAGATCTACAATCACACGCTCTTGAATCTCTACTCCTGCAGCAACATTAGTTACATCAACACCTTGCACTAAACGTTATTCCCTTTATCCTGTATCTGTACACTGTGGACGGCTCGATTGTAATCATGTATTGTCTTTCCGCTGACTGGTTAGCACGCAACAAAGGCTTTTCACTGTACCTCGGTACACGTGACAATAAACAATCGACACTTTTATATAGGGTTTGTGCAATTTACAATGCTCTCACTTTCCCCTTTATATAGGGTTGTAGGCACTTTCTTTTTTATTTCTAGAGAAGTATATGTTTTTATAGATTATGTGTCTTTCTGTGTGTCTTTTTAATTTGACTTGACTTGACTTGACTCTGAACAACCGCACAAGAGTTCCTATGTGTGTAAGCACAAATGCCAAATAAAGTTTTTGACCAAGCAGAGGTACACACATGTAACTCACTTACACACGCACGCACGCAACTCACTTACACACACACAACTCACTTACACACGCACACACATGTAACTCACACACGCACACACATAACTCACTTACACACATGTAACGCACGTAACTCACTTACACACACACACCTCTGGATTTGACCCCAGCGTGTGATCCACTCCCAGGGGTCTGTTATTCTATATTTCCACTGTCTCTCCCTCCTCTGTCTCCCCTCTCTCTCTCTCTCTAACTCAGTTCCTGTCTCTAACTCAGTTCAGGGCATCCATAATTATTATGCAACACCACTGACTGATATTCCTGCCCTCGTCCCCACTCACAGACCCAGTCACGACTGGACCTGTAACCTTGCTCACTGCCAGCTGATGATCAGTCAGGTCACAGGCTCCATGTCCTACAACAGTCTGACATCTCCACAGCCTGAACATCACTGAGACCAAACTAATGGACTTGTCAGCCTGCACGTTGTACGCAGAGATGGACCTCCCCAAACAAGTGTTGTTCAGACAACTCCCTAACAAGCCCGGAGCATCAGATAAGAGCCATTCCCATCACCCACCAGGCTCTCTCCTTGCTTATGATGATGTTAGTCCAGCTGTCAGCAAAGACTGATCCCTCTAATTCTTCTGTAATCTAACCAAGTACCATTGAGGTCATCTCATAACACAGATAACACTTCAGAAACCGTTCTACTGGCAAATTACAGCTGGAGTTCTTAGACTATTGTAGTCCCAGAAACCCAGGCCCTGTGTGTGAACTGTTACTCTGAGATGTCACAGATGGAGTCATTTGCAGCCTCTTCCAGGGAGAGCAGAACCAGCAGACAGAGAAAGAAGGCTGGACTAAATCACTCATCCACAGATTGCCGCTAATCTCACTAAATATTATGCTTCACTGGACTGGGTTAAAACCTGACATGTAATTTAGCCCCAGAGGCGCTCGCCGAGACACGAGGAACTGCAGATGCTGGAATCTGCAGCAAAACACAAAGTGCTGGAGGAACTCAGCGGGCCAGGCAGCGTGTGAAGAGGGGAATGGGTGGATGGCATTTCTGAAGAAGATTCCGGATCTGAAACGCCTCCTGTCCATTTCCACTGATGCTGCCTGACCCACAGAGTTCCTCCAGCACTTTGTATTTAGATACGTGTTGTTACTTGCCCCTTCCGCCCTATGCCTGGCGGTCCAGGACAACCTTGCCTCTACTCCCATCACAAGGCAGCTAGCAGGGTCTGTGTGGAGCCGACAAGTGTCCACAGGTGGGCAGGGGCAGGGGAAGGGAGGGGGCAGGGGAAGGGAGGGGCAGGGGCGGGGGGGGGGGGGGGGGGGGGGGGGGAAGGGGGGAATTGCTGCCAATAATACTCTCTCCACGTCTCTGGTTCCCTCTGGCAGCTCACTCACCCCGTGAGTGAAAACATCACCCCCCACCCCGAGATCATTCTTAAATCACTCCCCTCTCACCTTGGAACTGTTACTCTCAGATGCCACTGATAAAGTCATTCTCAGCCTCTATCCTCAGCAAAAGGTGCTGCCGTGTATTCATAACCACCTCTTTCAGTTATTCCATTATTGCAGACAAACACAAAATGCTGGGAGTAACTCAACGGGACAGGCAGCATCTCTGGAGAGAATGAATGGGTGACGTTTCGGGTTGAGACCCTTCTTCAGACTGATTGTAGGGGAGGGGCAGGGGAGAGTGTGGCTTTGTGTTACCCCCCCCCCCCCCTTTTCTAGCTTTCTTCTCCCGCCTGCAATCAGAATGAAGAAGTGTCCTGACCCGAAACGTCACCTATCCATGTTCTCCACAGATGCTGCCTGACCCGCTGAGTTACTCCAGCACTCTGTGTCTTTTTGTGCATTAGCCGGCATCTGCAGTTCTTTGTTTCTACAACACAAATCTGAAATATTATTTAACCAGGGTCATCACACTGAACGGACGGATTTATTAAATAAACAAACTCTGGATGAAGGTGGAGGTTTAGGAAAGTCCCTTAGTCTTCACTCGAGCTACAAGGAGAAACTGAACTCCCACATTAAGGTCGTGTCTGCATTGCTGGTCTACACATGTAAATGAGGCAGATTAATAACTACTTGGCAGCAGGGTGTTGGGTGATAAGGATAAGCACAACTAGGCAATCATAATAGATAATCTGCAGCACAGATGCCTCTTGTGTTGCTGGAATATCACAACACAGGGGGCGGGGGCGGGGGGAAGAGGGGGAGAGGGGCAGGGGAAGGGGGACCGGGACCACTAATAAATTTTACTATAAGACTCCTCCATGTCTATAACATCCTCTGCTCCAGCCACTGCTGAGAACCACACAATAAGTGTTCCCTGGCATCATGTTATGCAAGGCCCACTGCCCTGTCCACAGTACACACCTCACTCTATTTGTGAAAGTGGAGGGACTTCACCTGGGAAAAAGATTTCCTGTACTGGAAGATGTTTACAAAAGTGACCTGTGAAACTCCTCTCCAGAGGCCCGATCTCCACTCCCATGGTGGCGAGCAACAATAACAGCAGGCCAGATATACACAGAACGCTGGCGCAAGCTGTGATTCACTGGGACAGTATCAGACAGGCGACAATATTAGGGTAGATGCCCATGTTCCTGGGAGCAAGCGGGAGAATGCAAGAGGAGAGGAAGGTTTGTGAAGAATTCCTGAAACGCAGGCATGTCAAGAGTATAACTGTGGCCCAAAGGGTCTGACCCTGTGTTTGACCATTGTAAAGGCACAGGGCGGCACAGTGGCGCAGTGGGTAGAGCTGCTGCCTCACAGCTCCAAAGCCCACATTTGATCCTGACCTCGACCGCTGTCTGCGTGGAGTTTGCACGTTCTGCCCGTGACCCCATGTGTTTCCTCCAGGTGCTCCGGTTTCCTCCCTCATCCCAAGGATGTGGGGGTCTGTGGGGTCGACACAAAATGCATGAGTCACTCAGCGGGACAGGCAGCGTCTGTGGAGAGAAGGAATGGGTGACGTTTCAGGTCGAGACCCTTCTTCAGACTTAGTACTAAGACATCAATAGTCAGCATGGACTCAGTGGGCTTATCTCCATGCTGTATCTCTAAACTAAATGCAGAGATGTGTGAAATGACAAATGGAATACCACAGTGAATGTAAGGTACCTTTCCTTCAAGCACCAGCTTCCAAAAACTCCCAGAACATTTATGTTTAAGAAAGAACTGCAGATGCTGGAGAAATGGAAGGTAGACAAAAATGCTGGAGAAACTCAGCGGGTGAGGCAGCATCTATGGAGCGAAGGAAATAGGTGACATTTTGGGTCGAGACCCTGTTCCTTCGCTCCACAGATGCTGCCTCACCGGCTGAGTTTCAGTAGAACATATATAGTGGTTTACGGTTTCTGTGAGTCACTAGGAAAAGGGAATTCGAGAGGCATTTAGTGCACGCATTACTTAATCCAGTCATAATCCAACACTGGTAATACATGGCTCTCTTTCTCATTAAAGACGGGCTTTGCTGATAAGTGATCTGCCTCCTCTCTGTCCTGTTGTTTAAGGCACATTTAGATGTACATCAGAGGGTCACCGACCAACAATTAAGAACAATTAAGGGTTTCGGCCCGAAACGTCGCCTATTTCCTTCGCTCCATAGATGCTGCTGCACCCGCTGAGTTTCCCCAGCAATTTTGTGTACCAGCAGAACAATTAAACTGTGTTCTCCATCTCTGCCACTCTCCCAGCTCCCCTCTCTTGGATATTGCCCCACTAACAGGCAAAGTGACGCAGTACAGATCTGGCTGCGATTTTGCTGCACGCGTTTAGAACAAGCTATCTTTGGTTTATAATCTCGTTTAAGGAGCAAGACAGGGTTAATCAGAAATGGACACAAAAAGCTGGAGTAACTCAGCGGGTCACACAGCACCTCTGGAGAAAAGGAATAGGTGACGTTCTGAGTTTTCATTTATCAATTAACTAATTTTTTTTTATTGTCGGAGACAGCTTGACGGATATCGGAAATAGTGAAGGATATTATTCAATCATTCATCCTGCGACGAGTCAAAGCTACACGGAACGTCAGGATGTCAGAGTGTTTGAACCAAAGGAGATGCAGAATTAATTAATTAGAGGCAGTATGATGATTAATTAGAATTCAGATTACTTGTTAATTTTGCATTACCGCTAATCTCCTGACCTCCAGCGCGGTTTGATAGGTCACTGATGCTGAGAGGCACCCACAGGATCAGAAGGCTGTGGGTTTGATTCCTATTGTGGACACAGCCTTGTAGCCGGGCAGACGAGGGCCACACTGAGGGTGTGTTGTCCCATCGACACCACTTCTCAGACCAGAGGTTTGGGGGGAGGCTACAGAAGAATTTATTGATCACAGGCGGCTGTGGAGGCCGTCTATGGATATTTGTAAAGCAGAGATAGATTCTTGATTAGTGCGGGTGTCAGGGGTTATGGGGAGAGGGCAGGAGGATGGGGTTACGAGGGAGAGATAGATCAGCCGTGATTGAATGGCAGAGTAGGCTTGATGGGCCGAATGGCCCAATTCTGCTCCTATCACTCACGAACTTATTTCTCAGGGAATGACAATGCTGATGCTGCTGCTGCCTTGACAGCAGCTCCTCCCCACTCAATTACTGGAGTTTGTGGGCCACAATCGGCTGCTGGTCATTTACACCAGGAATGGGGGCAGGGTTTGGCTTTGGACATCTCCAGCCTGCTCTGTTGCTCAACAACACCTCAGCACCGGATGGCAGCTTCACTATAATCCCCGCTGCAGAAACACAACACATTCCTTCTTGGTTCAGGGTAGATCTTAATCTTAGTCCCTCTTAAATCTAAAGCTACTTAGAATTTAAACATCATTGGACATTCAGATGGGATCATAGAAACATAGACAATAGGTGCAGGAGAAGGCCATTCAGCCCTTCGAGCCAGCACCGCCATTCAATATAATCAGGACTATGATCATCCACAATCAGTTCCCCGTATCTGCTTTCTCCCCATATACCTTGATTCCATTAGCACTAAGAGCTAAATCTAACTGTCTCTTGAAAATTAGATTAGATTAGATTAGATTATTTAATGACCACACAGTCAAGCTGGTGGAATTCAGGTTCAGTACAGGATATTACAAGGTAGGCTGATTCCCGTCAAACATAACATAAAACACAACATCATACAATATACAGTACATGCATGGGGAGGATATGTGCTGTTGTCATAGAGTGTTCAGAATTCGGATTGCGTGCGGGTAAGAACTGTTTTTAAATCGAGATGTCTTGGCGGGCAGTGAGCTGTAGCGCCTTCCTGATGGCAGCAGGTGGAAGATGTGGTGAGCTGGGTGGGAGGGATCAGAGATGATTTTCTTCACCCTTGACACAGACCGTTTGTGATGTAGTGATTCTATTGATGGAAGGGGAGTGCTGATGATTTTGGATGCTTTGTTAACTATGCGCTGTAATTTATTACGGGAGTGAGTGTCTAAACTGCTGAACCAGACTGTAATTGATGAAGTGAGCATGCTTTGGATGATGGCTGTGTAGAATCGAATTAGGAGATGTTTCCTCACTCTAAACATCTTGAGCTGGCGGAGGAAGAAGAGTCTTTGGTTGGCTTTGGTATCCAGTGAATTGGCCTCCACTGCCTTCTGTGGCAGAGAATTCCACAGATTCACAACTCTCTGGGTGAAGGAGTTTTTCCTCATCTCAGTCCTAAATGGTCGACCCCTTATTCTTAAACTGTGACCCCTGGTTCTGGACTCCCCCAACATGGGGACCTCATTACAGAGTTTCACACATCAGCCCCCTCCCAGACTCACCCTCCAGGCTGGGAGCTGTGGGAATTTGGGGATTCAGGATTCAGGATTCAGGAGAGAGAACTTGACTGAAGTTCTGAACTTCACTTTATATTCACATTCAATTTAATTTACATGATTTCAGGTATGTGTTTTAACCGATATTATTTAAAACGTGCCTTGAGGTTATGTGACATAGATGGAGCTGGTTTGAAGAGCCGCTGAGATGAGGGAAGTATCGAGAGTGTGAGCGGTCACTGGCAGTTGAGCCACTAGGTGGGTGTGGTGGTCAGACTGGCCTTGGACTCGCTGCCCGTCTGTTTCTGGACATGGCTGTGAGCGAGCTAACTGCGACACGGCTTCACAGTACAGGAGGCTGCTGTGGCCAAGCGCAGCCAGCCCAGACCGGCACAGGCCAGACCAGGGCGGACCAGACCGGCGCGGACCAGACCGGCGCGGACCAGACCGGCGCGGACCAGACCGGCGCGGACCAGACCGGCGCGGACCAGACCAGCACGGACCAGACCAGCGCGGACCAGACCAGCGGGGACCAGACCAGCGCGGACCAGACCGGCTCGGACCAGACCGGCACAGACCAGACCAGACCGGACCAGCGCAGACCAGACCAGTGCGGACCAGACCGGCGCGGACCAGACCAGCGCGGACCAGACCAGCGCGGACCAGACCAGCGCGGACCAGACCAGCGCGGACCAGACCAGACCAACGCGGACCAGACCAACGCGGACCAGACCGGCACAGACCAGACCGGCACGGACCAGACCAGCGCGGACCAGACCAGCGCGGACCAGACCAGCGCGGACCAGACCAGCGCGGACCAGACCAGCGCGGACCAGACCAGCGCGGACCAGACCAGCGCGGACCAGACCAGCGCGGACCAGACCAGCGCGGACCAGACCAGCGCGGACCAGACCAGCGCGGACCAGACCAGCGCGGACCAGACCAGCGCGGACCAGACCAGGGCGGACCAGACCAGCGCGGACCAGACCAGCGCGGACCAGACCAGCGCGGACCAGACCAGGGCGGACCAGACCAGCGCGGACCAGACCAGCGCGGACCAGACCAGCGCGGACCAGACCAGCGCGGACCAGACCAGGGCGGACCAGACCAGGGCGGACCAGACCAGCGCGGACCAGACCGGCACAGACCAGACCGGCGCAGACCAGACCAGACCAACGCGGACCAGACCGGCGCGGACCAGACCGGCACAGACCAGACCAGCGCGGACCAGACCAGACCAACGCGGACCAGACCGGCACAGACCAGACCGGCGCAGACCAGACCAGCGCGGACCAGACCAGCGCGGACCAGACCAGCGCGGACCAGACCGGCGCGGACCAGACCGGCGCGGACCAGACCGGCGCGGACCAGACCGGCACAGACCAGACCGGCGCAGACCAGACCGGCGCAGCGCGGACCAGACCGGCGCGGACCAGACCGGCACAGACCAGACCAGCGCGGACCAGACCAGACCAACGCGGACCAGACCGGCACGGACCAGACCAGCGCGGACCAGACCAGCGCGGACCAGACCAGCGCGGACCAGACCAGCGCGGACCAGACCAGCGCGGACCAGACCAGCGCGGACCAGACCAGCGCGGACCAGACCAGCGCGGACCAGACCAGCGCGGACCAGACCAGCGCGGACCAGACCAGCGCGGACCAGACCAGCGCGGACCAGACCAGCGCGGACCAGACCAGCGCGGACCAGACCAGCGCGGACCAGACCAGCGCGGACCAGACCAGCGCGGACCAGACCAGCGCGGACCAGACCAGCGCGGACCAGACCAGGGCGGACCAGACCGGCACGGACCAGACCGGCACGGACCAGACCGGCGCGGACCAGACCAACGCGGACCAGACCGGCACAGACCAGACCGGCGCGGACCAGACCAGACCAACGCGGACCAGACCAACGCGGACCAGACCAACGCGGACCAGTCCAGCGCAGACCACGTAGACCGGCGCAGACCAGGGCAGACCAGCACCACCGGGACCTATAGTAGACAGGACCATGACTGGGAGCATCACACAGGATGGGACGGGCCGGCATCTCAGCAGCACTCACACACTCATTCACTCACTCACTCACCGTAGCCGCAGATAGACACTAAATGCTGGAGTAACTCAGCGGGTCAGACAGTATCTCGTGAGAAAGAAACATTAGGTGACATTTCGGGTCGAGATCTTTCAGATCTTCAGTTTGAAGAAGGGTCTCGACCCAAAACGTCACCCATTCCTTCTCTCCAGAGATGCTGCCTGTCCCGCTGAGTTACTCCAGCATTTTGTGTCTATCTTTGGTGTAAACCAGTATCTGCAGTTCCTTCCTAAAGCATTTTATCTGCAATTATTTCCCCTTCAGCAGCAAGATAGCTCAATGGAATGTGATCCTCTGTCATGAACAAGAATGAACCATCTGACAATGAAACTCCCCTCCACATTTGCTCAGCTGTGGGGGGAGAGAGAGAGAGAATGTGAGAACATAGATGTACAGGGAGGCTGCAGAAAATGACAGTAGGTAGAAGTGACTGTGTGGATATGATGACCATCACTGAAGGGAACCCAGTTACATTCAGTTACAGTATACATCGTCCACTAATGGCTTGGAGCACTTTCCACATAAGTAACACAGCTGCAAGAGTCTTAAACATTAAATGGAAATTACTGAGGAATGCATAAAGGAAGATTTGAATTGGTGCCTTGGGATATTGTTGACAGTGAGAGCGCGGTGAGCTAGATTGCTGAGTTTTCACCACCCAGACTGTGGTTCCATATCTGTCCATTACCTGGCTACGGCTGCTGTCTGTACAGAGTTTGCACGTTCTCCCTGTGACCTGCGTGGGGTTTCTCCGAGATCTGTGGTTTCCTCCCACACTCCAAAGACGTACAGGTTTGTTGGTTAATTGGCTTGGTGTATGTGTAAGTTGTCCCTCGCATGTATAGGATTGCGTTAATGTGTGGGGATGGCTGGTCGGCACAGACTCGGTGGGCCGAAGGGCCTGTACCCGCGCTGTATCTCTTAACCAAACCAAGGCCGTGCCCTGAGCTGCCAGTATATCAGTGTAACAGTGGCAGACACAATCCCCCTCTCCCCTTCACCCCATCCATCCCCGTAACGCTGGTACAGTCACCTTCACAGAGTAGACTCATGGCAACCGCAAGGCCATTCCCTTCCACGCTAGCATAACATAGAAACATAGACAATAGGTGCAGGAGTAGGCCATTCGGCCCTTCGAGCCTGCACCACCATTCGATATGATCATGGCTGATCATCCAACTCAGTATCCTGTACCTGCCTTCTCTCCATACCCCCTGATCCCTTTAACCACAAGGGCCACATCTAACTCCCTCTTAAATATAGCCAATGAACTATGGCCTCAACTACCTTCTGTGGCAGAGAATTCCACAGATTCACCACTCTGTATAAAAAATGTTTACCTCATCTAGGTCCTAAAAGACTTCCCTCTTATCCTTAAACTGTGACCCCTTGTCCTGGACTTCCCCAACATCGGGAGCAATCTTCCTGCATCTAGCCTGTCCAACCCCTTAAGAATGTTGTAAGTTTCTATAAGAGAACCTTTGACACAGATGCTGTGAGGGCCACCAACACGACTCGTGGAGGGACCAAGAGCTACAATCATTGAGCTACTGGATGTGGAAACAACTCTCACTTGGACAGCTTCCAGTTTGAACCATCCTCTGTTTCCTGATCGAGACATTGACCTAATTATTTAAAATGGATTACAGCCGACTCTAAAATAAGAACGTCTTATGAATGTTTTAAATGTTTGATCAATAAAATCACCAATAGTACTTCCTTGTTTAGCATTCTGTCAATACCTCTGATGCGAATGTCAAAATAATTGTTTTAACCTGATAATAACAAATCATTTCTAGCAAATGTTTTTGGTTTTGCTGCACTCACTGTTCTCCGTCAGGGTTTAAACCAGCACTGACATCAGCTCATCGTGCTACACAGTCAACTCCCTGATGTCTGGCTGTGCTTACCTACCCATCCGAGACCTGTAAACCCCCCCAATCCATCCTCACCCCCCCCCCTCACCCCCACCCCCTCACCTCCCCCCTCACTCACCTCCCCCCCTCAATCCATCCTCACCCCCCTCACCCCCACCCCTCCAATCCATCCTCACCCCCCCTCCCACACACCCCCCACCCCACCCATCCTCAAACCCTCCTCACTCCCCCCCTCAATCCATCCTCAACCCCCAACCCCACCCTTGCCCCCTCACCCCATCCTCATCCCCCCCCCAACCTCATCCCCACCCCCCCATAAGCCCCCACCTCACCACCTTTGGCCCCCAACTACCCAATACTGAAATCCTGATCTCCCAACCCACCTCAATGCGACTGTTGCACTTTTTTTAGTCTACACTTTCTCTTTCTCTGTAATGCTGTAATGTTGGAGCCTGATATTCTTGTTACACTGCCTGGTGTACATTCATGTTGCTTGATTCAAACTCACGTGCAATATAATTTGATGCATTTCACTTTGTACAGTGATGAAAGGCAACAACTTTCCACAGTAACTTGCCCACCCTCAGAATGTTCCAAAGCATGTTAGTCGGATAGTGTTAAAAAGCAGGAAAACTAGCAGCCATTTGCCCCAGGTACAAGGTGGCCTTAAGCAGATCGAGCTCTCATTGTTGATGATTCAGTACATATGTGTCACATACTACGTGACGTTTTGAGTTCCTCGTTAGGATGAGCGGTATTTATTGTGTACAGCTACACAGAGATACTGTTTAGTCAATGGGTTATCAATTATCGATTGAATTAGTGGCCAGTGTTGGTGTTTATCCCACAGGGTAACGAGCTGTGGTATCTAATGTGTACTCCTTTTCACAATCCTATCGTCACCTCTCCCTTGAGTTTCACCGTCCAATGTACCACCACAAGAGCCTCTGACTGCGTTAAAACTATCTCCTTGCCAGTATTGACTGTCATTTGGAACCAGTCTCCCTGCAATTATCAATAGCTCTCTGCAACATCATCACCACTCGATGTCATGTAGCCTTACACGGGAGTCATTTGGCAAGTTTACTGGGGAAAAACTACACCGAACGCTGGGTTAGTTAAAGGGTTACGAAGGTGATTCCAACATTGAAATGTGCCTGAGATGAGGCACATTGTTCTCAGACCAGCCACAAGTGGAGATGTCCAGTTACTGCACAGCCAATGTGATTTAATAAACATTGACCGAGCCACATCCTGAAATGTTGCCTTTGGTGACCAACAGGCTGGTCAAAGTCGGCGGGATTATGGGGTAGAGACAGGTGGGGGTTATGGGGGGGAGACTCAGGCGGGGGTTATGGGGGAGACTCAGGCGGGGGTTATGGGGTAGAGACAGGTGGGGGTTATGGGGGGGAGACTCAGGCGGGGGTTATGGGGGAGACTCAGGCGGGGGTTATGGGGGAGACTAAGGCGGGGGTTATGGGGTAGAGAGACAGGCGGGGGGTGGTTTATGGGGGAGACTAAGGCAGGGAGGCGGGGAGGGGGTTTAGAGAAGTTACAGCAATATTCGGCTGTCGGGAGCAGAACCAATGAGAGAACAACTAAAATAAAGCTGCCCAGGGTTAAAAGTGAGGGTGGGAGACCGTCCCTCAGGCTGAGAACTGAGGCGACAAGTTGTTCATAAGGTTAGAATTAGGCCATTCGGCCCATCTAGTCTATTCTGCCATTCAATCATTGCTGATTGAAAGCCCTGCATGGATTTGAACGCACGGACTAGGAATATAAATTTCTTATACATGCAAAAAGAAGAAAGGTTACACTTTAACAATGACTCCGTAAACAACAGTAATTGCTCAGAATGTTAGTTGTGGTGAAGAGGACAAGGTACACTGTCACCTTGAGAGTTCTCTGATGATGATGATGATGATGATGATAATTGACACATTTCTTCAAGGTAGACCATCGCGCTTGGCATTGTGGACTTGTCCCAACACAATGATCCAGGGGTTAGGCTACACAGTGGTCTTCCAGTACATTGGCCATGAACAACCTATGCAAGATTAGCTGGGCTGCTACACTACGGAAGGCATCACAAATGGCCAGGTCACAACCTCTCTGATGACCACATTCATTTATCCCCAGCCTTGGACAACAGTTAGGATGAAGCTGGCCTGATCATTGACCACCCAGATGGTCAAGGCCTGAGTTACCTCCGTTGAGGTCTGAACCATTGGGACTTTGTCAAAGTGCACGAGAATTTGGCAGTGAAAGAGTTAAGCAGCCTCAGGTACAACTAGAGAGTCACCAACCATAATGTACATCGGGGAGAAGTCAGGCTGAAGGAGATTAATGGCCTGACTCTGATATTTTTGACACTTGTCTTCCAGTAGAAATTGCCAGAGCCTGGTTCTAGCTTCGACGCTGGGCTGATACCATTCGTCTGAAAGTTCGCAGACGGCAGAGGCTGCAATCCAGCTAACACTGAATTATTTAATGAAGGATTCAGTTCGTTAAAAAATGAGCCATTATTTCAGTAAAGAAGCTCTCCGGAGCCCATTGCTTTCAGCTGCTAGTGAGGCAGCGCTTGATGCCTCGCACCCCGTCTCCATGCCAACTGCGCTGCCCAGACCAACAACAACACCCCACAATGTCTTGGAGTGTCCGGCTGGGTTAAGGGCGCTACATCAATTCAAACTGTTAGCTCCATCCCAGTAAGCTGTACCTGTGGGCACTTTACCTGGCTCTGCCCAGTAAGCCACACCTGTGGGCACTTTACCTGACTCTGCCCCGCACTGCTCCAGTGAGGAGGTAAATCACACAATGGCCAGGTTACGTAGAGGAGCTCCACCCCTGCGGTGCGAGGCTGATCCCAGTGTAATTGCACTCATCACCTCTTTGCTAATCTGCTTCTCTCTCCCCCTGGGTCTACAGAATATTACAGGCAGGAACAGGGTTGTTTGAAGTCACTGTTTTAATAACAAGTGCACTCTCACAAAGGACTCTTGAGTTGAGGGACTAGTCGGTCAAACAGTACATTCTGGAGCTTTAACATTTAAATCAGTGCAGAAAACAACAGGCGTGGATGCATCCCTGACTGCCTTCTCCAGAATAAAAAAAAGGCTGTTTGCTTAACAACAAACTGCTGGTAATAATTTGGTTGCTAGGCAGCTGCTTAATGCAGGAGGCCCATCTCTCTTACCTTGTGGAGTTTATATTTTGTTCGCCAGGAGCAGCTGGTACCACAGGTAGGATGGAGGTCCTTCTTGTTGAGGATCTGGGCGGGTTGGGGCTGGGAGACGCTGGTGACTTGTGCATCATCCAGGGCAACCTCTGCCTCAAGGGTGGAGGCAGCTCATCCTCTGGACTGCACCATCCTCCTGAGGGCGTAAAAGGGAGGAGGGGTGAACTCAGGATGCTGGCAGCAGAGAAGCGATGAACCAGCCACCCCCTCTTCTGTTGGAGATGTGTCAGTCCTCTCCACAGCGTACAGATAGCAGCAACCTGCTTCAACTTCCGAAAGAAAAGGCAAGGATTATCCTCAGAGCCGCACTTAAGTACAGGGGACATTCACACACGGATTACTCGATTACCTTAATTACTGTCCAAGGGTAAATCATTATTTGTACCAACCTCAATCTCTCTCCAAGATAATCCATTTGTCAAAAGATAAAGACGCGGAAATGTCAGAACTTGTACTGAAGGGACTCCAGACGATGTAGGGAGGCAAAGATACCTGAGAGAGGGTTGGTGCCTCTGCTAAAGACACTCTCCCCCCCCCCCCCCCTGCTAAACGAGGACATATTCTCCTCTCCTCACTTCCCTATGCTAACAAAATGTGTAGGAAGGAACTGCAGATGCTAGTTTACACCAGAGATATACACAAAATGCTGGAGTGACAGCGGGTCAGGCAGCATCTCTGGAGAGAAGGAATGGGTGACGTTTTGGGTCGGGACCCATCATTAGACTTACTCCAACATTTTATGTCTATCTCCAGTGTAAAGCAGCATCTGCAGTTCCTTCCTACACATCCTGCCTCCCTGCCCGATCTGTTGACCAAAGGGAAAGGTACTTCAAATGTCTGCCCACAATCACCAGTGTAGACTGAGGAGCCTCTCTAGCACAGAAAGAAGGACATAATTCAGCATTAACCTGGAAAGACCAGGATTTGTCATGCTTCTGTTTCCAAGGAATAGACTCTGTCTAAACTGGACAGGAGTAAAGCACTAACACATAGAGGCCACTAATTCACAAAGCACCATTTTCTAAATAGTATTTATATTAATCCTTTAAACAAACACTACACGGCACAACCAAGCTCTCCCTCTCCGTCTCACCCTCTCCGTCTCACCCTCTCCGTCTCACCCTCTCCGTCTCACCCTCTCCGTCTTTCTCTCTCCCCCTCTCTCCTTCTCCCTCTGCCTCTCCCTCTGTGCTGTGGTTCCTCAGTTGATAATGACCCTATCAGCACAGATTAGTGCCTGGTGATTTAAGGCACAAGTCTGTCTGTCTGCCTCTTCTACTGAGGGTCCAACTGGTTCACTGTCCACAGGCAGCAGTTAATAAAACAAGATAATTAACGACGGATCTGAATGCAATAATCTTCCTAGCAGTTGTGAGTCAGTGCAACACAATCAAGTATTAAAGCTGTACAAGACACAAACTAAAATTACCGCAACAATTCATTAAGGCTGTGCCCTCATCTTTATTCCTTTGTGAAAGGAGTAGCCCGTTGAAATGTGTAAACATTCGCCCATTTAAACACCAACTACACAAGTGCATCTCACACAACCCCATATCAATGTCACTATCTACCTGGTTTACATTAAAAGCAACATTATCCATCTCAATGATCAGGAGAAATTCAGTCCAATTCAGGATTTTCTTTGCTCGCTGACTGGAGTTTTTGCTGGACGTTGTTAGGGTCGGTTGGGTGCGGGGGTGCCAGGGATTGGTTGGGTGCGGGGGTGGGTTGGTTGGGTGCGGGAGTGGGGGGGGGGGGGTTGGTTGGGTGCAGGGGTGGGGTTGGTTGGGTGTGGGGTGGGGGAGGTTGGGTGGGGGAGGTTGGTTGGTGCGGGGGTGGTTGTTTGGGTGGGGGTGGGGGGGGGGTTGGTGCGGGGGTGGGTGGGGAGGGGGGGGGGGGTGGGGGGTGGGGGGGGTGGGGGGTGGGGGGGGGGGGTTGGGGAGTTTGGGGGTGGTGGGTTGGTTGGGTGTGGGGTGGGTGGGGTTGGTTGGGTGCGGGGGGGGGGGTTGGTGGGTGTGGAGGGTGGGGGTGGGTGGGTTGGTGGGGAGGGGGGGGGGTGTGGTGGGTGGGGGGGGTGGGTTTTTGGGTGCGGGGTTAGGTGGGGGTGGGGGGTGGGGGGTGGGGTGGTTGGGTGTGGGGGTGGGGGGGTTGTTGGGGGCGGGGTGGGGAGGCTGGGTGGGGGTGGGGGGGCGGGGGGGTGTTGGTGGGGGGGGTGAGGTTCGTTGGGTGCGGGGGTGGGGGGGGGGGGGGCCTGGGGCTGAGGCTGGGTGGGGGCCTGGCTAAATATTACTTCTTTATAACAAACAGGATTCAACAGGAATCTTTTCGAACCCCTAAATGGGCAGCACGGTGCAAATGGGCCCCCCCCTCCCGCCCGCCCCGCAGCAAATCTCAATAATTCCTCTAGAAATCCCAGTTTGCTCATAAAGAGCACATTAGCGCACAGTTATAATAGCGAGAATAGGAAGTAATGAAACATCTGCTGATTGCAGCAATCGCTAAATACTAACAGGGTTGTTATGTAGAAATGTAGGTATCAATTAAAAGACCAATTATCATATTAGTTTGAAACGATCCTTTAGTTATTACATTGAATCTCCCCTGTGTTTGCAGGATTATTGATACTGTTACACATAAATTATATTAAACCTTAGGCAGACGGGATTGGCCACAGTGTGGTTTTGTTAGTTGCACTGTCAGAAGGCAAAATGACACTTGAACTCAGCAGCCATGGACTGTTGCCTTGTTACAGAGCTGGGCTCTGGTGGCCTGTTACACCGAGCTCCTACAGATGGAAATGATCACTCTCCCGCCATTATACTGAGCAGTATATCCCGCCATTATACCAAGCAGGCAGTATCCAATACGTCTGATGAAGGAATCGGTTGACTGGGCTTGTATTCACTGGAATTTAGAAGGATGAGAGAATATCCCATAGAAACATATAACATTCTTAAAGGATTGGACAGGCTAGATGCAGGAAAAATGTTCCCGATGTTGGGGGAGTCCAGAACCAGGGGTCACCGTTTACGAATAAGGGGTCGGCCATTTAGGACTGAGATGAGGTAAAACTTCTTCACCCAGAGAGTTGTGAATCTGTGGAATTCTCTGCCACAGAAGGCAGTGGAGGCCAATTTACTGGATGTTTTCAAGAGAGAGTTAGATTTATCTCTTAGGGCTAACTTGGGGAGTCAGCCTCAGTCTACTCCGCGACACCAGGGGAGGAGTTGTAAAGGGAAGAAGGATCTCCTGAGGTGTTCTGTCCTGCATCTTGGTGGATCTCTCGTCATTATACAAAGCGGGCAGTATCTCCTGATACCCTTGAGCACACTGGCCTAACTCCAGTATTCACACCCGAGTCTGTGCTTCAGTTTCAAGAGATCACAGCACGAGATTTGGCATATCATTGAGATGAGAAGGGTCTCGACCCGAAACCTTACCCACTCTTTCTATCCACAGATGCTGCCTGACCCGCTGAGTTACTCCAGCACTCTGTGAAACGTCACCTATCCATGTTCTCCACAGATGCTGCCTGACCCGCTGAGTTACTCCAGCACTCTGTGAAACGTCACCTATCCATGTTCTCCACAGATGCTGCCTGACCCGCTGAGTTACTCCAGCACTCTGTCTTTTTTTTGCAAACCAGTATCTGCAGTTCCTTGTTTCTACACTCTTCTCTGGGAACAAAGTGGGACATGGTTTGGTCATCATGGCCAACTCCAACATGGAGGTTCTCCACAGACAAGGTGCCTCATCGCAATACAGCTCATACCTCCAGGTTCAAGAACAGCTTCTTCTCAACATCCATCACGCTCTTGAACACTGCACAACACTAACCCCATCTCTGGAGAGAAGGCATTGGTGACGTTTTGGGTCGAGACCTTCAACCAGTCCCAAGCTGAAACGTCACCTATTCCTTTTGTCCAGAGATGCTGACCATTCTTGACTGGTGGCAATGTGGTCTGAGCTCAGACCCTGCATCCCATCTGTAGCATGAGAACAATTACTACTCCTCCCATTTTCCCTTGAGCAGTTTCAGTTTTAGTTTATTGTCACGTGTACCGAGGTACAGTGAAAAGCTTCTGTTGCCTGCTATCCAGTCAGCAGAAAGACAACACATGATTCCAATGGAGCGGACCCCAGTGGTCAGCTTCAGCAGTGGGCTGTTGTGTGGCCAATTGTTCCCTGTTGTGTGAGGGTTCCCACACATCTGGGTAAGGAGGGCAGGGGTCCTTCCCCAAGGAGCATTTGTCAACCAGATTATTTTACAACAGCCCAGTCGCTTGGATGTCACCATCCAGAAGGCTAATTGCATTTCTTTGTAGTTTCCAGATAATTCCACAGCTAATCCCTCCCCCATTGTACAGAGGAGGCTGTCATTTCCCCATTACTCACAATCAATGGGGGATTTCAATTTTAATTCAGCATTCCCCACGGGGGTGCCCCGCGTACGGGATCAAACCTCCCCCCTGGACTCGCTGTAGCCCACCCACCCGTGCTCCTGCCTTTGAGGAAGACTCCCCATGCACTAATTGAGCTACAGTTGGAGGCGGAGGGTCTGACAATGTAATTAGTCTGCCCGCTTTATTACAGTGCTGGATAAAAGTGACAAGCCAGAAAATTGCTTTGATCCCTCGAACGCCGTGACATTAATTGAAGCTTTCAGCTTAATGGAGTTCTCTGTTTCCAAGTCTCATTATTCGCTGAAAAATGATGTTGAAAACCCACGCAAAGTGGAGCCCTGCAACACCGCCAGGTGGGCACGGTGTGAACTTTGGTGGCCCTGGCTACGGCTAGTGTGGTCACTGTGTGAACGTTGATGGCCCTGGCTACGGCTGGTGTGATCATGGTGTGAACATTGATGGCTACGGCTAGTGTGGTCACTGTGTGAATGTCGATGGCCCTGGCTACGGCTGGTGTGGGCGGTTGGTGGTCACGGAACCAACGTGATCTTCCCACTGAGAATGGAGGTGATGATTCCCTGCCCACTCCTCACATGCTCAATAGACCCAGGCAACACTGCCCAATAGCCCCAAGAATATTGATTGAAATACTCACTCTCCTCTGTCTGTCTGCCCAGAGTGTCCAACATGAAGATGTGAATGAGGAGACCACTCAGCCCATCCCATTCAGGGAGACCAGGGCCAGTCTGGATGCACCAGGCACAGGTACTTTGTGACTCTGTCCGCGCCCTTTGTGTGGCCACTAATTGCATACCGTGGGTGAGCAAGCAAAGAATCTCACTGTCACTTGTCACACTTGACAATAAATTATTCATTCATTCGTTCATGATTGTGCAAAAAAACAAAGTGCTGGGGGAACTCAGGCAGCATCTGTGGAGAACATGGATAGGTGACGTTTCACAGAGTGCTGGAGTAACTCAGCGGGTCAGGCAGCATCTGTGGAGAACATGGATAGGTGACGTTTCACAGAGTGCTGGAGTAACTCAGCGGGTCAGGCAGCATCTGTGGAGAACATGGATAGGTGACGTTTGACAGAGTGCTGGAGTAACTCAGCGGGTCAGGCAGCATCTGTGGAGAACATGGATAGGTGACGTTTCGGGTTGGGACTCTTCTCATAGAACTCTTCATTGAGTTGGAAAGCAGCATCCTTGCTCCACTGCCCCACCTGCTGGCCAGGCGCAGTGACACGGCTCGTCATGTCCCAGTCTCTTCAAAACCAGCAACCGAAGATAAATCTTCAAATCTCAGTGTTTTCCCCACAGTCGACACCCGTCGATTTCTGCACGAGCCTGAAATTGGGAATGTTGGCAATCAGAAAATGCGGAGTGATTCTGTAAAGTGTATTTGTGTCATTTGAGAAACTCGGTGCTGATGTTGCCGACATCACCTGGTAATTTGGATGACTGTTGTTAGTTTATTGTATTGCTGTTTATTTGATATCTATTTGGTGTGTTTTGTGTAATTGAGCTGTCAAGCTGCAGCAAGTAAGAAGCTCACTGTTGTGTTGTCGGTACAAACAACATGTCGATATTTCTCACTCACTGGTCCATGCGCGCAGAGGGCAAGCTGCAGGGTGAGTGGACGAGACTATAATGCTGCCGAGGTCAGGCTGAAACCAGATCAAATGGGAGATTGTTCAAAGATGACACCTCTTGGGCCAGGTGTAGACTGTACAGTGTCAGTCCCATTGCTGCCATCCCAGTCTGAAGGAGGGTCCCGACCCAAAACGTCCAGAGATGCTGCCTGACCCGCTGAGTTACTCCAGCACTCTGTGAAACGTCACCTATCCATGTTCTCCACAGATGCTGCCTGACCCGCTGAGTTACTCCTGTACTCTGTGTCTGAATCCATTACTGACAAGGCCAGCACGGCACAATTGGTTTAAAAATATAAATAGAACTGGTCCACAAATTAAACTCCTAAATTGGACAAATAGCGAAAGTATTGGATAAGAACTTGCAAAGGGTTACAGGGGAGGCTGATGACAGGTAACAGCAGGTAGGGACACCTGGCAGGTGGGAGACTTTTACAGTGAGATGGTGAGAGTTCAGGGCCAGCAGGTGTGTGTCAGAGAGAAGTGCAAGGCCGACAGGAGTAAAGGAGGCAAATATCGGCCCTATATTGACAAAGGGCAGTGAGGTTAAGCTAGCGAACAACAGGCCGATAAGCCTGACTAACTGCAGGCCGATAAGCCTAACTACAGGCCGATAAACCTGACTAACTACAGGCTGGTGAGCCTGAGAGCAACAGTTGTTGGCAATGTATCCCATGCAGGCACTCAAAGAGTTTCCACCCATTTCTTCTCATCCAGTTGGAATATATTTAAATCATGTCCATTACAGACCCACACACTCCCACAGCAACTTTAACCAAGCCTTTCCTCCCTCCATTTCACACTCCCACATTCAGTAGTTTAGTACACAGCATGTGTAGGAAGGAAATTAAAATGCTGATTGAAACTGAAGAGAGAGAAGACACAAAAAGCTGGAGTAACTCAGCGGGTCAGGCAGCATCACGACAGAGAAGGAATGGGTGACGTTTCAAATCAGACTGATCAGATTGATTCTTCAGACTGAAGAAGGGTCTGGACCCGAGACATCACCAATTCCTCTCTCCTGTGATGCTGCCTGACCCGCTGAGTTACTCCAGCACTCTGTGTTTTATACAGAGCAGTTCTCCCAAGTAATTTGTGAGTTCGCCAGCAGAGGGAGGTGTGCTCAGCTGGACACTCAGTAGTGGTGCAGCTTCCACTGAGTTTATCGACACCAGTTTATCGACACAAGGGGAGACGTTTCCAGTTGAGACCCTTCTTCAGTCTGAAGAGCACTCAGAGAAATCTCTGCAGTCACAGGCCCAACATGCAAACTCCATTCCACTCCACTCCTCCCCCATCCTAGTCCTCCAACCAGTTTGACTGTCCTGATTAAATTTTACTTTGCAGCATGTGATAGAAATGCAGGTGACAGAATTGCAAAAGGTGACAGGTTTTGCAGCTGGGAGTTGGAATGCAACAGGTGATAGGTCTGGGGCCTGTGACGGTTTGCAATAAGGAGCAGTATTATCGCATTGGCAGCATTGGAAGCATTGGAGCAACCAGTGTGGTCGCAACAGTTGATAGGATTACAGGTGGTGGCAGAATTACAAAAGGCGACATGCTTCCACTAGTGAACGGGATTGGCAGCAGTGCAGCTGGTGATGCTTCTGAGCATTCGAGAGGATTGCAGCTGTCAATGCCCGGCCTGCAGAGGTGGAGAGACTGCAGCAACTGAGAAGATTGTTGCAGTCAATGGGATGGAAGCAGGTGGCACAAGTGCAGCTGTCACTGGCGTTGTAGCAATGGGGCAACTACAGAGGTCAGAATGACCAGATGCACTCCAGGATCAATGATGTAGGCAGATGGACATGGACAACAGGCACAGGCATTGTTCAAGGCTGAGGAACTCGCGTTCATAAATGATAGGAGCAGAATCAGGCTATTCTGCCCATCAAGTCTACTCCACCATTCAATCATAGTTGCTCTCTCTCTCCCCCCTAACCCCATTCTCCTGCCCTCTCCCCATAACCCCTGACACCCGTACTAATCAAGAATCTTAACAATACCCATGGACTTGGCTCCACTGCCGTCTGTGGCACATACGATGCACCCTCCCCCCCCCCCCCCCATTGATCAGTGACCCCAGATGCTCCTGGATGGATGTGCCGCCACCATTCTGTCTCTTGCACCAATGGTTTTGTTGTTAGATGCTCGTTCACAACTGGCATTAGCCCACTGCCAGTGCCAGGAATCTCCTCTGAACTTGCATTGCTCCAAACATCTCACCTCAGCTTCTTGTAAAGCCCTACCTCCACCTGTCTTTCCCACGGGCAGCTTCAAGGTGTTCACAGAAACAGTTAGACAGGTACATGGATACGACAGGTTTGGAGGGATATGGGCCAACTGCAGGCAGGTGGGACATGTTGGCCGGCACGGGCAAGTTGGGCCGAAGGGCCTGTTTCCACACTGTATGACCTCCATAAGTCTTTCCTCTCTCCCTCCTCCATTCAGATGTTCCTTCACACCGAACACCTCTCAGTAGGACTCATTCTCAAGCGATAGCTGGCGATGCAGGCACAGGCTGGGACATTACTGCCATGTTAACAGAGCTGTATAGGTGTTGCTATTGTGGTTGCTGTTCCTCGTCCAAGCAGCTCTGGAAACCCTGCATACTGCACCTCAGCCCCTGGGCAGGGGAGTTACAGAGATGACCAAGGCAAGGATACACCTCAGCCCCTGGACAGGGGAGTTACAGAGATGACCAAGGCAAGGACACACCTCAGCCCCTGGGCAGGGGAGTTACAGAGATTACCAAGACAAGGATACACCTCAGCCCCTGGGCAGGGGAGTTACAGAGAGATTACCAAGGCAAGGATACACCTCAGCCCCTGGGCAGGGGAGTTGCAGAGATGACCAAGGCAAGGATGTGCTCCCTGGGCTACAGAGCAGAGTTATGGGTGCAATGCCTGAGCAGATTCCTGCAGGGGAGAAGGAGATATGTGATCTGCCCCTGCTCAAGGAGATTGCTGGCTGCTGACACACAGTCCGATACTGTTACACCTTTCAAACTTTGTGCATGGCCTAATTTAGTAACAGCATAAATCAGTATAGATAAACTATACATCACCTCAAGATGTTTGATGTAAGCGTGTGACAAATATAGACTTGGCTTGCAGCTCTCTGGTAACCCTTCAGGTTCCAAGCTGGGATCTCCAAAGCTATTCTCAGAAAGCAAGTTGAGTCAACAAATCCCCCCCCCCTTCCTCTGAATGCAGCATTCCCATCCTAGCCCCACTCTCATCACGAGTGCAGGACTAGCCTGGGGAGTGGAGGGCGAGGGGAGGGGGGGGGGGGAGGCTGACTGGGGCAGGGAAACTCTCCATGGCGGTGCTCGAGTCCCCAGCCGACTGCACGCATGGAAACTGGAGCAGGCCACATTTTCTGGCATAAAGCAGCCATGGAAAGTGTTGAGCAAAGGTTATGTGAGGAGGGGAGGTGTCCCGGCAGACACAATGGCAGACTCACACCCACATCTCACAACCCCACCAACTCCAACTGTATGAGTGGGGGCCGCAGGTTTCAGTGCAAACCCCTCTCATCCCCAGAGTTTGGGCATCAGAACAATGGGAACAAGTTTAAGGTGAGAGAGGAACATGAGGGGCAACCTTTTCACACGGAGGGTGGTGGGTGAATGGAACGAGCTGCCAGAGGAGATAGTTGAGGCTGGTTCTATAACATAATTTCAAGCGAACTTTGGACAGATAGATGGATGGGAAAGGTTTAGAGGGATAGGGGTCAATAGGCAAATGGGACATCCTGGTCAGCATGGATGAGCTGGGTCAAAGGGCCTGTTTCCGTGCTGTGTGACTCTAACTCTGTCAGGAAGGCCAATGGTTTCCCATTTCACGGGGACCTGGCAGTCCAGCCCTGGACACTTGGGGCATAAGGTCATAAGTGATAGGAGCAGAATTAGGCCATTCGGCCCATCATCTACTCCATTCAATCATGGCTGATCCATCTCTCCCTCCTAACCCCATTCTCCTGCCTTCTCCCCATGACCTCTGACACCCGTACTAATCAATAATCTATCTATCTCTGCCTTAAAAATATCCACTGACTTGGCCTCCACCGCCGTCTGTGCCAATGAATTCCACAGATTCACCACCCTCTGACTAAAGAAATTCCTCCTCATCTCCTTCCTAAAGGAACGTCCTTTAATTCTGAGGTATGACCTCTAGTCCTAGACTCTCCCACTAGTGGAAACATCCTCTCCACATCCGCTCTATCCAGGCCTTTCACTATTCTGTATATTTCAATAAGGTCCCCCCTCAAACAGGGGCAAACCTATCAGAGGCAGGCAGGCAGGTAAGACCCACTGGATGAGATGCGTGTTAGACCTCCTGAATGTTGAATCTGTCTTTCATTCGACCAGCTTTGACCCCGTCCCAGCACCGTTGACACACCTCGTCTAAGGCGGCAGAAGTTCAGGCACAGTTTCCTGGAGCAGCTCAGTTCAGTTCCGTCCAGTTTATTGTCACGTGTACCGAGGTACAGTGAAAAGCTTTTGTTGCGTGCTATCCAGCCAAAGGATCACGATCGCGATCGAGCCATTCGCAGTGTACAGATAGATACATGATGAGGGAATAACGGCTGATGGGGACGTGATGCTATACAGCTGGACAACAGGAGCAGTCCCACATGGACAGTCTGATGAAGGGTCTTGACCCAAAATGTTACCCATTCCTTCCCTCCAGAGATGCTGTCTGCCCCGCTGAGTTACTCAAGCATCCACACAGAGAGTGTGTGGTAATTATCTCTCAGGTAGAGGACAACTATATTTGAGTCGTTTCTGAAGTGATTCAGATTGCCAAGCTGATTCTGTAAAATCGCACGTGCACTCATGGACTAATGTGACTTGTCGCACAGTCAGACAAAGGCTTCCCAGGAAACGGCATCAAGAAGCCAACAGCGGGCAGGTTTCACCCGGTGACATGCTGGGCGAGGAATGCTCAAGATGTTAACACTCCGGAACTTCCCCATGCGTTTAAACAAAACCTAAAATGTAGTTATTTTAAATATCTGAATGGTTCTATTAAAATAGTGGAGGTGAATTTGATACAAGCACATTAACATGATCATCATAACAACACTGAGAGTTATTTCCGCTCCATCAGACACAGGAGGCTGGCAAAATGAGAGACATTCTCCAAAGATAGGCTGGAGAAGCCATTTGTAGACCCCATATTAATGATGATAGATGATGCAAAGGCTATTAAGGGAAACACTGGAACGGCAGTGACAGCATTGCCACTTTTCATTTCACTGCACATCTCGTATGTGTATATGACGAATAAACTTGACTTGACGTGAACTGCAGGGTGCCAACATGATCAGGCTTTAGAACTAAAACTGTCCCCTACCAAGAACTGGCAGCATTGAGATGGACAGGTAAATGAATGTGATTCACACACGAGAGCAAAAATGGCAAAAGTAATGTACTGAAAATTGTAGTACATGTGGATCATGAGGAGAGAAATATGTAGGATCAAGATAACACAGCACAGGTCCAGGGCAAAATATATAGAGGCTGCAGATGCCGGGATCTTGAGCAACACACAAAGACTGATCGTTCCAAAGAAGAGTCTCCACCTGAAACATTATCTGTCTGTTTCCTCCACAGATGCTGCCTGCATCACTCTGCTCCTCCAGCACTTTGTGTTTTACACAGGGAACAAAGAGGTCACCTTCAGAAGTCCGCACAAACTCTGTTGCCACTTCCCCAGCATTTAAGGGTAATTTTACAGCCGCTTATTTACCGAGCAGCAGAGGTGAGAGGGGACTGGAGATCCCACGCAGTCACTGGGAGAATTTACAAATTCCACGGCGACAGCACCAGGCGTTGGGATCGAACTGCATCACTGGAGCCGTGCGGCAGGTAGTGCACATGGCTGCCAATACGCACAATAACTAGTGCAGGTAAACCACCATCTGCTGATAAACTTGACATGGTCCCGCCAGCACTACAGTCTTACATAGAGAGAGCCAGCACTACAGTCTTACATAGAGAGATCAGTACAGCACAGGAACAGGCCCTTCAGCCCACTATCGTATCTGCCTCCACCAACACCCCTGGCAGCATGTTCCACGTATTCACTAGCCTCTGTGTATGAAACCTGCCCCGCACATCTCCATTCAACCTTCCCCTCTGACCTTACAGCTATGCCCTGTAGGCTTTGGTATTTCCACCCGGGGGTGAAGGTTCTGACTGTCGATCCTGTCTATGTCTCTCATAATTCTATCTACTTCTATCAACTTCCAACATTCCAGGGCAAACAACCAAGTCTACCTAACCTCTCCTTAGAGCTGAGACCCTCTAATCCAGGCAGCTTTCTGGTAAACCTCCTCTGCACCGTCTCCAAAGCCTCCTTGGGCTCTTGTTTCATTTCTCACTGTGCAACACATGAAGAAAGTCCTTCGGACAATTCTACTCCTGACACTGACCCTAGCTATCGTTCAGCTTCCACCTTCCAGGAAGAGTGCTGACTTCTTACAAACTTTTGCGGTTTCAAACAGTACTATTTAACTCCAGAAATCAAAACAAAACATCCTCTCTGTTTGAATAATGGAGAAGTTAATTCACAAATTTTAATCCAGTTAATGGCCCTTTCATCCAGTTACAGGAATTAATTAAGTGCAGGAAGACAGGGCTCTGCTCCATAAATTTGGGGCCATGTGGTATTTTTTGCATTGTGAGCAAAAATAGACTCTGTATAGAGTCATAAACTCAATCTTAATTTGAATTTCTTAATCCAAAAAAGTTTCCTTTCAGTTCTTGCCACAGAGTGATAGAGTAGTACATCAGGGAGAGGCCTTTCGGCCCACATTATCCATGCTGACCAATACTGGGTTATTCCATACGCCTGCATCTGGCCCTTAGCTCTCTAAACCCTTCTTATTCATATATGTGACCAAATGTCTTTTAAAAGTCGTTATGTATAGCCACTTCTATAGCCTCCTCTGACAGCTCATTCCAGACACTGACTACCCTCTGAGAGAAAAAGTTGCCCCCGAGGTCCCTCTTAAATCTCTCCCAAGCCTCCGCCCTTTAGTTATGGTAAAATACTTTATCCATGTCCCTCATGATACGTCAATCAGGTCACCCCTCATCTTCCTACATGTCAAAGACAAAATTCTCAGCCTATCCACCCTTAAGCCTGCAAGCCCAGGTTACCATTAAAAATGACAGATTGTTGACATTCGGAAAGATTGTCCTAAAGTACCCATAATGAGGAAAATGTGGAACGTGTTTGGGACGAGATCCAAAGTCAAAACACACATATTAACCTGGAGCTACAAGGTATTGCAGGTGCTGGTTTACAGAAAAAGGGCCCCGACCCGAAATGATACCTATACATGTTCTCCACAGATGCTGCCTGACCCGCTGAGTTACTCCAGCACTCTGTGAAACGTCACCTATCCATGTTCTCCACAGATGCTGCCTGACCCGCTGAGTTACTCCAGCACTCTGTGAAACATCCTATCCATGTTCTCCACAGATGCTGCCTGACCCGCTGAGTTACTCCAGCACTCTGTAAAACATCACCTATCCATGTTCTCTAGAGATGCTGCCTGACCCGCTGAGTTACTCCAGCACTCTGTGAAACGTCACCTATCCATGTTCTCCACAGATGCTGCCTGACCCGCTGAGTTACTCCAGCACTCTGTGTCCTGTTGTGTTGTTTTACAGTTACAGACACACAGATATCACACATCCAGAGGAGTGCTGACATTACATCTTCATGTAAGCAGAACCAAAATTGATATGTTGCAATCAAAGTTTTAAGAAAATGACTGTGCAGATGTAAAGGATGATGGTGAAGAAAGAGGAACTGCAGTGGGTAAAGTGTCACTGACCACTTGACCAAACGCTATCAATATACATCTACAAAACAGGAGACAGTTACTCAGTGTGGTTTATAAACGGATATATTTTGTATCATATGTCAATTCTAGTGAAACTTTTACAGCAGAATTAATTAATTACTGAGGCTTTTTGGAGATCTTAAGTGGTCTGGATATTAATTGCAAACCAATCAGAGAATTGGTTACTGGCTGCAGTAACAAAAGTGATGAAAATCAGAAAGGATTGAGTATTGGCAAGTCAGTGGGCATTCCAATGCCAGCTTTTCTGCAATTAATGTTCACACAGGCTGGGAACGAGGTGTGAAGGAAGATACAGAGTGTTATCAGATTGCTGCTGATAGAAATGTGTGCGCAGGCATTCGGGATTCAGTGAAATGCTGACAGGTTAAGCAGCTGGGTGAAACACTGTCAGAAACAAGGAACTGTAGATGCTGGTTTACAGAAAAAGACACAACGTGATGGAGTAACTCAGCAGGTCAGGCAGCATCCCAGGAAAACATAGATGGGCGACGTTTCGGGTCGGGTCCCTTCTTCAGACTGATTTAGTGAGGGGGAGAAAGCCATGCCACACTTCACATGAAGACAGACCCATGGAATCTTACGTTGTGCTATTGCTGTTACTGGCAAGCTGGTATTTAATTGCCCCTGGAAAGGTGCTACAAGAACAATGATACCAGCAGTACCGTGTGCACTCTTATTGCAGTCACAGCTACCACTGGAAAACACACACTCAACAGGGCAGGCTGCATCAGTGGAGGGCAGCACGTTGGCGCAGCGGTAGAGTTGCTGCCTCACAGCGCCAGTGACCCGGGATCGATTCTGACCACGACTATTGTCTGTACAGAGTTTGTACATTCTCCCCGACCGCATATGTTTTCTTTGGGTACTCTGGTTTCCTCCCGCACATCAAAGATGTAGAGGTTTGTAGGTTAATTGTTTTTGTAAATTGAATCTAGAATGTAGGATAGAACCGGTATACAGCGAGGACTTGTGTGTAGGGCTTGTCTGAAGAAGGGTCTCGGCCCGAAACATCACCCATTCCTTCCCTCCAGAGATGCTGCCTGTCCCGCTGAGTTACTCCAGCATTTTGTGTCTGTTAGTGGTTACCTGATGGGCCGAATGGCCTGTTTCCGCGCTGTATCTCTGAACTGAAGGTCAGAGCTGACATTTCAGGCCAAGAACCTCATCCTAGTTAGGTTTTCATATTTCACCTGAGCAGATCTCGATGTCAATGATTTATTTTTTTGAAGTATGTCGAGTGTTTAATTGTTATATGTAGCGACAATGGAACAATGACATTCTTATTTATGACCTTGTGAAGAAGGGGTTCTCTCGAAGGGCCGAATGGCCTACTCCTGCACCTATTGTCTATTGTCTCTCCCCACAGATACACCCTGACTCACCAAGTATATTTTTTCTCTTTTTTAGTTCAGTTCAGTTCAATAGTGTACCGAGGTACAGGGGAAAGATTTTGTTGCGCGCTATTAGCAGTGAACAGATACATGATAAGGGCATAAGTTAGTGCAAGGTAAAGCCAGTAAAGTCCGATCAAGGATAGTCCGAGGGTCACCAATGAGGCAGATAGTAGTTCAGCACTGCTCTCTAGTTGTGGTGGGATGGTTCAGTTGCCTGATAAGAAACTGTGCTTGACTCTAGTGTTCACACTTCTGTACCTCTTGCCCGATGGGAGAGGGGAGAAGAGGGAGTGGCCGGGGTATGACTGGTCCTTGATTATGCTGCTGGCCTTGTCGAGGCAGCGAGAGGTATAAATTGAGTCATAAATGGTTGTGTGATGGTCTGGGCTGCCAGGTCCACTTTATTTCAGCTTTCCAGCATCTACAATATGCTGTTCTATTCTGTTGTGCTGCTGCTAGTAAGAATTTCATTGTTCTGTCTGGGATAAAATACTCTTGACTCCCTAAGCTGGAGCTTGGACAATGTTCACAATTGCAAATGACTCCACGTGGCTGCCAGATCCAAACCACAAGGAATTCAAAAGCATTTTGTGATCTATTGCTCATTTTTAACTTTTCTCTGGAATTAAATGTGGTTGAGGTGAATAAAAATCGTCAGAGCTATCTGTGCAGCATTGGGAATGTTGGTGTCTGACCAACAACGTTTAGGTGCCAAGTAAATATGTTGGTATGTTATATTGCCATTTATAGTGTCACAGGTTATTGTCATCATCCCTGAAATGGAGGTCATCCAAAATTCTGCTGCCCGCGTCCCAACTCCCCAACCCTGCTGCCCATGTCCCAACTCCCCAGTTGCCCATGTCTTAACTCCCCAGCCCTAGTTGCCAATGTCCTAACTCCCCAACTCTAGTTGCTCGCGTCCCAACTCCCCAGCCCTAGTTGCCCATGTCCCAACTCCCCAGCCCTAGTTGCCCATGTCCCAACTCCCCAGCCCTAGTTGCCCATGTCCCAACTCCCCAACTCTAGTTGCTCGCGTCCCAACTCCCCAGCCCTAGTTGCCCATGTCCCAACTCCCCAACTCTAGTTGCTCGCGTCCCAACTCCCCAGCCCTAGTTGCCCATGTCCCAACTCCCCAGCCCTAGTTGCCCATGTCCCAACTCCCCAACTCTAGTTGCTCGCGTCCCAACTCCCCAGCCCTAGTTGCCCATGTCCCAACTCCCCAACTCTAGTTGCCCATGTCCCAACTCCCCAACCCTGCTGCCCGCGTCCCAACTCCCCAGCCCTAGTTGCCCATGTCCCAACTCCCCAACCCTGCTGCCCGCGTCCCAACTCCCCAGCCCTAGTTGCCCATGTCCCAACTCCCCAACCCTGCTGCTCGCGTCCCAACTCCCCAACCCTGCTGCCCGCGTCCCAACTCCCCAGCCCTAGTTGCCCATGTCCCAACTCCCCAACCCTGCTGCCCGCGTCCCAACTCCCCAGCCCTAGTTGCCCATGTCCCAACTCCCCAACCCTGCTGCTCGCGTCCCAACTCCCCAACCCTGCTGCCCGCGTCCCAACTCCCCAACTCTAGTTGCCCATGTCCTATCTCCCTAGTTGCCCATGTAGGAGCAGAGTTTATGTATTTGAAGGCTGAGGTAGATAGTTCTTGTTAAGCGGGGGGGGGGGGGGGGGGGGGTGAAAGGGTACTGAGGGTGGGTGGGACTGCAGAGCTGAGAGTCAGATTGGCCATGATCTTATTTGAATGGCAGAGTGGACTCGAGGAGTCGAGTGGCCAACTCCTATTTCTGTATTCATATGATATTGTGGCAGAGCATTGGAATGGAATAGTGCTCCAAAGGCTGATCCTCGGTAGATGGGAATCCAAGTGGTGCTTCAAGCAGGTGGTCATTGCCTCTCCACCGCTGACAAGCCCCTCAGTAGAGTGGCTCCCTGAGTGGCTGGGCCAGAGATGGTCTTGATAGTGCTGAAGGATTCATGCATGCTGGTGTTTGTTGGACAATGTGGAATCTCCTGCACTCATTTCCACCCACCATTGGTCACAAATACACAGGTGTCTGTAGATCCTTCCTTTGCCCATCTAAACATGAAGGCGTCTCCAGTCCAAGAACACATCCCATTTAATATGTGTTAGCTCCTGGAGACTTGGTTGTTCTTCTCAAACCTGCCTCAATGTTTGTTTTCCAGTTCTAGTCAGTTTAGTTTCTTGTCACGTGTCACGAGGTACAGTGAAAAGTTTTTGTTGCGTGCTCTCCAGTCAGTGGAAAGACAATACGTGATTACAATCGAGCTATAGATACATGATAGTGGAATAACGTTTAGTGCAAGGTAAAGACCGATCAAAGATAGTCCGAGGGTCACCAATGAGGTAGATAGTAGTTCAGGACTGCTCTCTGGTTGTGGTAGGATGAATTCTGGCAGAGAAACAGAGTCTCTTCTACCGTTAATGATGGTGAACCAGGGTGGACTAGGCAGTGTGGACATGCTTTATAACTGGAGACCAAGCTGGTTAGAAGTTGTTGTAAGGCATGACTGCCTGGCCTCCATGTACAGAATCTTAAACTTAACTCATTCTATTGTCACTGTCGCCCTCTCACATGTTGTGGTCTTGTTTGCAAACCCAGCCGTTGGCTCAACGCCATCTGACCTTTGAAATCGCCTTCATCTCTTCAGTCCGCCAATATCTCGGAGCAGATCCAGACTCTGTCCTCACATAATTACTCCATTCACAACGTGGCTTCTGTAATTATCTCTTTGTGCTCTTTGTCGCACTTGTGTATAGCTTGATTGTACTCATGTCCAGAATGATCTGGCTTGATGGAATGCTCTTCCTGTCTCTGTACACGTGACCATGTTGACATTGTTGAGATCCTCTGGGACAGAGCAAGGCAAACTAGAGAACCCACAAGTAAAAGAGGATCACTAATACATCCAAACCTAACCCTAGTACAGAAATCTCTGTCACAGTGATCGACTATGGGACAGGATTCTACATTGGCAGAGCTAGTAGTATACCTGCCCCAAACCTGCAGCAATCCACGTTCAATCCTGCTTATAGAAACATATAACATTCTAAGAGGATTAGACAGGGTAGATGCAGGAACAATGTTCCCGATGTTGGGGGAGACCAGAACCAGGGGTCAGTTTAAGAATAACGGTTAGGCCATTTAGGACTGAGATGAGGAAAATCTTTTTCACCCAGAGAGTTGTGAATCTGTGGAATTCTCTGCCACAGAAGGCAGTGGAGGCCAATTCACTGGATGTTTTCAAGAGGGAGTTAGATTTAGCTCTTTGGGCTAACGGAATCAAGGGATATGGGGAGAAAGCAGGAACGGGGTAGTGATTTTGGATGATCAGCCATGATCATATTGAATGGTGGTGCTGGCTCCTAGGGCCAGGGCCGAATGGCCCACTCCTGCACCTATTGTTTTTGTGTTTCAATCCTGACCTCAGGCGCTGTCTGTGTGGAGTTTGCATGTTCTCCTCCGGGAGCTCCCCACATTCCCATCAACTCCCCCAAGATTCTACCCTTCACTCACACAACAGGAGCAACTTACAGCAGACAAATAACCTACCAATTAATGTCTTTGGGATGTGGGAGGAAACCGGAGCACCCAGAGGAAATTCATGCAGTCACAGGGAGAACATGCAAACTCCACACTGGCAGTGCCTGAGTTCAAGAATGAACCTGGAGGAACTGAGCGGACAGATGATGTTGTGGGTGGCGACCCTTCTCAGACCGCTTGACCCATTGAGCTTCTACCTCAGCACCACTCTGAGGCACCTCACACTCCTTGATTCACCTCATCTCTGAACATCTGCCAACCTCTGTCCTGAGTACATGGTTGGATGTTCAGACATGAGGTGAGACTGAGCCTCCACACCTCTTGCACAGATAATTCCAAAGATTCATCACCCTCAGGGTGAAGAACTTACTCCTGACTCCATGTTGACACTCTCACCCCTTATTTTGAGAGAGTGACCCCCAGTTTCTAGACAGTCCATTCCAGGGACACTTCATTCTTGCCTCCACCCCGTAAGAATTCTGCACGTTTTAATGAGATCTTCCAGTCCAGTAGAAAGTACAGTGGAACAGCTCAGCCTGGTGGGGGGGACAGTGGTCAGGGGGTGAATCACCAGCCAGGGTCACCTTAGCATCAGGTGCTAAGGTTAAGGTGTGCACTCAGGTGAGACCTAACCTGGCTGTGAGCTCCTGGAGTGATGTCATGGGCAAAACATGCTGCACTGGAATGGTGGCACTGGGAGCAATAGTAACAAGGCTGATAGTAACAAGGCTGATAGTAACAAGGCTGATAGTAACAAGGCTGATAGTAACAAGGCTGATAGTAACAAGAATGGTAATAACAAGGTAACAAGGTTGATAGTAACAAGGCTAATAGTAACAAGGCTGATAGTAACAAGGCTGATAGTAACAAGGCTGATAGTAACAAGAATGATAGTAACAAGACCTCAACGATGGAACAGGTGGAGGACGATCGCTGACCTTAGTGGAGCGTCACAACGGCTGGGAAGGCGGATGAAGGCTGCAGCAGAAAATGGTCTCGGGTCGTCTTGGACTCCATGCCACTGGATCCTGACCCAGATCTGTCAAGGACTGTGGGGTGGCTGTCTGTGCGCCAGTCTCCCCACGATAAACAAAGTCACGCACTGGCATCATCCATATAGGGAATAGCACCCTGGAGTCACCCATGGTCAGCCATGATCGAAGGGGGCCTAAGAAGACAGTAACAAGAATGTTAGTAACAAAAATGTTTGTAATATGAATGTTAATAACAAGATTGATAATAGCAATGCTAATAGTAACTAGAACGATAGTATCAGGAATGATAATAACAGGAATGTTAGTAACAAGAACGATAGTAACTAGAATGTTAGTAACGGTTAATAGTAACAAGAATGTTAGTAACTAGAATGTTAGTAACGGTTAATAGTAACAAGAATGTTAGTAACAAGAATGTTAGTAACTAGAATGTTAGTAACGGTTAATAGTAACAAGAATGTTAGTAACTAGAATGTTAGTAACTAGAATGTTAGTAACAGTTAATAGTAACAAGAATGTTAGTAACTAGAATGTTAGTAACGGTTAATAGTAACAAGAATGTTAGTAACTAGAATGTTAGTAACGGTTAATAGTAACAAGAATGTTAGTAACTAGAATGTTAGTAACGGTTAATAGTAACAAGAATGTTAGTAACTAGAATGTTAGTAACTAGAATGTTAGTAACAGTTAATAGTAACAAGAATGTTAGTAACTAGAATGTTAGTAACTAGAATGTTAGTAACGGTTAATAGTAACAAGAATGTTAGTAACTAGAATGTTAGTAACGGTTAATAGTAACAAGAATGTTAGTAACTAGAATGTTAGTAACGGTTAATAGTAACAAGAATGTTAGTAACTAGAATGTTAGTAACTAGAATGTTAGTAACTAGAATGTTAGTAACGGTTAATAGTAACAAGAATGTTAGTAACTAGAATGTTACTAACACGATTGTTAGTAACAAGAACGATAGTAACAGGAATGATAGTAATAAGAATGTTAGTAACACGACTGATATTAAAAGGCCGGCCGGTGGTGACCAGGTGGTTTGGACAAGACCTGCAGATGTAAACGGAACTGAAATAAAGAGCAAGACGGAAACTAGATACAAACTAGACGCCACATAGCAGAGCGGTCACTTGACTGTAGTGAAAAGCAGGCGGAACCAGAATAACGCGAGGAATCGGTTTGAAAGCGGAATTGGAGCTTTTAAAAATGATATAAAGTGTAAAGAGGCGAAGGCGAGGAGAAGGAAGTATTGAGGGGGCGAGTATTGAGGGGGAGGCATGGTCGCCGTCACCTGAGCGGTGTGGGCTCGGCGCTCACGCATCGACACGGTTAAAGAGGCGGCTCCGAGCCCGGTTTATTTCTGTGCCGACTTGAACTTGATCCCAAGGAGGGGCTGACCCGCAAAGCGATACTGTTTAATATTGCAAAAAACACACGGACCTCTGGCAAGCCCCCACCTCTCTCTCTCTCTCTGCCTCTCTCTCTCTCTCTGCCTCTGCCTCTGGGGTGAAACATGCAGAGATCGCCGGGCAGTGGGGACCATGCCCGGAGTCTTGGCTGACTTGTGGTCAGTACAGGACGGACAGTCGCTTCC
This sequence comes from Amblyraja radiata, assembly GCF_010909765.2. NCBI lineage: Eukaryota > Metazoa > Chordata > Chondrichthyes > Rajiformes > Rajidae > Amblyraja > Amblyraja radiata. Next base: position 432,615 of record NC_045993.1, on the reverse strand, counting down.
CTCCGGCCAGCAGCATGGACAAGCCGCTGTGCCTGTACGACAAGGATCTGGAGTCGAGCGATCACCACGACTGCTGCGAGCGGGTGATCATCAACGTGTCTGGTCTGCGTTTCGAGACCCAGATCAAAACCTTGCGCCAGTTCCCGGACACGTTGTTGGGGGACCCGCAGCGCAGGACCCGCTACTTCGACCCGCTGCGGAACGAGTACTTCTTCGATCGTAACCGCCCGAGTTTCGACGCGATCCTGTACTACTACCAGTCGGGAGGCAGGCTGAAGAGACCTAACAGCGTGTCGCTGGAGGTCTTCATGGAGGAGCTGCGCTTCTACGAGTTGGGCGACGAGGCTGTGACCAGGTTTCGGGAGGATGAAGGCTTCGTCAAGGAAGAGGAGCGGCTGCTGCCGAACAACGAGTTCCAGCGGCAGCTGTGGCTGCTCTTTGAATATCCCGAGAGCTCGTCTCCGGCCAAGGTGGTGGCCATCATCTCCGTGCTGGTCATCCTCATCTCCATTGTGGTCTTCTGCCTGGAGACCTTGCCGGAGTTCAGAGACGACCACGACCCCACCTTGCCCGTCCACTCCCAGAAGGGGAACAGTTCCCTTGCTGAGGTCGCGAGTAACCCGTTCAGCGACCCGTTCTTCGTGGTGGAAACCATGTGTATTTGTTGGTTCTCCTTCGAGCTCTTCCTGAGGTTCATCGTCTGCCCCAGCAAGCCCGGCTTCTTCAAGAACATCATGAACTTCATCGACTTTGTGGCGATCATCCCTTACTTTGTGGCGCTGGGCACAGAGTTTGCGAGGCAGCGAGGAGTGGCTCAGCCCGCCATGTCTCTCGCCATCCTCAGGGTCATCCGCCTGGTCAGGGTGTTCCGAATCTTCAAACTCTCCAGGCACTCCAAGGGCTTGCAGATCCTTGGGCAAACTCTGAAGGCGAGCATGAGGGAGCTGGGCCTGTTGATATTCTTCCTCTTCATTGGAGTGATCCTCTTCTCCAGTGCTGTCTACTTCGCCGAATCAGAAGACGAGGACACCATCTTCACCAGCATCCCTGAAGCCTTCTGGTGGGCTGTTGTCACCATGACTACCGTGGGCTATGGCGACATGTACCCCGTGACTCTTGGAGGTAAGATCGTGGGGTCCCTCTGTGCCATAGCCGGGGTGCTCACCATCTCATTGCCCGTCCCCGTCATCGTCTCCAACTTCAGTTACTTCTACCACAGGGAGATCGAGAGCGAGGAACAGACCCAGTACTCGCATGTCACCACGTGTCCATACCTGCCTCCCAGCCCCAAGGCTCAATCGTTGACTGGCAAAAGTCTGGAGCTGGAAGATGAGCTCGTTGACAGTTTCTGCGCGCCTCTGCACACTGACATGTTGGATGGTTTCTGCCCCACGGACAGTGGCCACCGGCCATCCGACAACTCGCCCATCAAGAACTCCGTGGTCACCCAAGTCTGACCTGGTCCTTTTGTCAAAGTTGCTTAAATGTTAATGCAGGAGAAAACAAAAAGACAAAAGCATCACCTCAACTTGGAGATGGACATCTCCCCTCCAGCACTGCGCTGGGGTTAGGGGAGGGTGGGAGGGTGGGGTGGACAATACACCTGCGGCCAGGTAACTTAAGGAAAGATGGAACAAGCTTGTAAAAATTCTAAAGAGGTTGTTGGAGTTGCCTCATGTTGGGAAGGGAACTGTTGACGCCAACATTTCTCTTGAAGGTAGGAAGACTGAGGCTGGGGAAGGATCCGGTGGACATCAGTGACAGTTGTTCCTCACCTTAACTCTTCTATTTATGACTATTTTTTTAAGCATGCAAAATGCCTGGGTATTGGCGATATTTACTGATGCAGAATAAAGGCGGGCTTGGCAGGTTGTTGGTGATGGTATTTCAAACTTCTAACGCACAGCAGTAGAATGCAATACTCTGTACTGAGGACTGTCTGTGATGCTTTAGCCCATGTACACCATTCTGACATTTAACCAAATGACATGTACAGCAAGATCTGTCGCAGAATACCGTGCTTTAGACCACAAAGGTATCAGTGTGAACTCAGGGGGCTGCATCCTCACCTCTGACATTGGGTAAAGCCCCATTCCACCTGCATACGCACTCACGCCCAGCACCGACACTCTCCCCTTGGGGAAGATATTAACTGAGGTCCTGTCTGCCTGCTCAGGCCAATGCAAGGTTGTATTTCACTGGAGTTATTCCTGGTGTCCAGCCGATTTCAAGAGAGAGTTAGATTTAGCTCTTAGGGCTAAAGGAATCAAGGGATGTGGGGAAAAAGCAGGAACGGGGTACTGATTCTGGATGATCAGCTATGATCATATTGAATGGCCGTGCTGGCTCGAAGGGCCGAATGGCCTACTCCTGCACCTATTTTTCTATGATCAATATCACCCAAGGCCCAACTAACAGCTAATTGTAAGATAGACACAAAATGTTGGAGTAACTCAGCGGGCAAGCAGCATCTCTGGAGAGAAGGAATGGGTGATGTTTCTGGTCGAGACCCTTCTTCAGACATCTAATCTGATTCCATCTCTCACTCACCAGTCTCTGTGTCTACACCCTCCCTCTCCCCACCCTGGCACCCTCTGCCCATCGCTCCCACCTTATCTGGTTCCAAATATCACCTACCAGTCCCTGCCTCACCTCTCCCTCCCACCTCTTTATACCCACAACCTCTCCTCTATACTCTCAGTCACGATCCATCCCCAAAATGCCAGCCATCCCTTTGTCCCCCCCCCCCCCCACCACCACCTTCCACAGATGCTGGCTGTCCTCCTGAGTCCATCCAGCATTTGGTTCTCGTTCCCAGTTCCCAGTTCCAGCACCTGCAGGCTCTGGTGTCTCTGATCTCTCACATCACTGTCTCTGGAACTTGCTGGGCACCTACATTGTAATCATGATTACTCTGGAATTGTTTGTCCGAGATGGCTTGGAGCCCTGATAGATGCTGCATAGATTCAATCATTTAACTTCAACAGAAATCTTATAGTTTTGATACATTTATTGTCACGTGCTATGTCTGAAATAGATTTCATTCTATCTGAGGATCTCACTGTAAAGATGCAGATTTTTACTCCTATGCTCAGACATGTTTTGTAGCAACTCCCACAGACTCCATTCCCATTCCATGGGCTAGAAGATAGGGAGGGAATGCCACACAGTGGACCTTCCACCATCCATTCCCAATCCTCAGCCACCTGGATACAGTCATGGTCCTTGCTCCCTGTGCCTCACAGTGGGTGCTTCTCATTGTCTCTGGCTACATATCTATCAACAAGGCCAGGACTCATCCCTAAACCCCCTGTACTTCACAACCAGCAGCAGGCAGCAGCCAAGGGACAACATGCCTGGAGTCACCTGTGGGCCAGGCTGGGGACGGGCAGCACAGATACTTTACTTACACAAACAGTGCAAGAGACAGTCTCTCATCATCGCAGTTACTGACATTGCTTTTATTCCAGATTATTAACAAACTAAGTTTAAATTTCTACAACAGAATATTGTTTAAATGGTGAGCAAAACTAATGTGCCCTGTGATCAGATGTCTGGTTAGCATTGATTGCAGTTGTAATTAAGAGATCCTGCAGAGTTTTTTTCCATAGCTGAACAGAGGCCACTCGGCCCATCGAGCCTATGCTAACTCACAGACCAATCCTATTCTCCATTAACTTTCCCAGTCACCAATTCTCCCCACACCTCTCCACAGATCCACACTAGCGGTCATTTAGTCGACACATTCTCAACCTGCTTATCATTGGGATGTGGGAGAAAAACGTAGCAGTGGGGGAAGACCACTCGGCCCTAGGGAGAACGTGCAAACTCCACACTGGCAGCAGCGGCAGGTGGCTGGAGGTGTGAGTCAGTCTCTGGCTTGGTGTCGTGCTGTATTATCTTGCCCTTTATTGCAACGAGTGCAAAAGTACAGAAATCCAATAACAACTGCAAAAGACTTTAGTGTAATTGCATTAGAAGCAATGAGTACAATTTTGGTCATTTTATTTTATAAAAGATATATTTGCCTTGGAGGCCGTTCAAATATTGCTGGCTTGAAGGGATTGTATTGAAGGCTCATTAAGCAGAATATAGATACAGGAGGTTGGAGTAATACGAGGTTATCTTACATAAACACTGGAGGTTCTGAGGGGTTTATATAGACTCACATACAACAGTACAGCACAGGAACAGGCCCTTCGATCCACAATGTCTGCGCCCAGCTTGTTGCCAACTGATGCTGTCTACCTGCATGTCATCCATATCCCTCCGTTCTCTGCCACTATCCTGTCTGCCTCCACCATCACCAATGGCAGCAAGTTCCAAGCCCCCACCACCTCTGTGTAAAAAACTTGCCCTGTACATCTCCTTCAAACATTTCTCAGCTGGTAGCGTTGCTGCCTCATAGCTCCAGAAATCTGGGGTCAATCCTGACCTCTACCACTGTCTGTGTGGAGTTTTCACGTTCTCCTTGTGACTGCATCTGTTTCATCTGATTTCCTCCCACATTCCAAAGACTTGAAAATTGGTAGATTAATTGGCCGTTATAAATTGTCCCTTATATGGGGAATTGGTGTGGAGAATCCGGGAACTATAGACATTAGTGTAGGATTAATGTAAAGTGGGCGATAAATGGTCAGAACCGACTCGATGGGCCGAAGAGCCTGGCCTGTGCAGTTTGAATCTCTCTGGCTCCGTGGGTAATAATGTAGCAATGTAAAATCCCTTTTGTTTCAGCTGGGCCAGCTCGCTCCAGAGGAGATAGTTGAGGCAGCTCGCTCCAGAGGAGATAGTTGAGGCAGCTCGCTCCAGAGGAGGTAGTTGAGGCAGCTCGCTCCAGAGGAGGTAGTTGAGGCAGCTCGCTCCAGGGGAGATAGTTGAGGCAGGTCGCTCCAGAGGAGGTAGTTGAGGCAGCTCGCTCCAGAGGAGGTAGTTGAGGCAGCTCGCTCCAGAGGAGATAGTTGAGGCAGCTCGCTCCAGAGGAGGTAGTTGAGGCAGCTCGCTCCAGAGGAGATAGTTGAGGCAGCTCGCTCCAGAGGAGGTAGTTGAGGCAGCTCGCTCCAGAGGAGATAGTTGAGGCAGCTCGCTCCAGAGGAGGTAGTTGAGGCAGCTCGCTCCAGGGGAGACAGTTGAGGCAGCTCACTCCAGAGGAGGGAGTTGAGGCAGGTACTATCGCAACGTTTAAGAAACATTGACTCTATAACGCTACTTGTGCAGGAACCTCGTGCCTGCCCACTCATCTTCCCATTTAGTCTCCCACAAGTCCCCCCATGCTGTAACGTACATGTTTCCAAAGGGGGTGGGAGAGTGGATGGAGTGCAATTTAATTTCTAACCAGAGGAAGTTTAATTAACAAAAACTAATTGTTAATAGGAACATGACATGGAATAGCCTTTCACAAGACTTAATGTTCAAATTGTGCTCCAAGGCACCCTGACGCTGGCAAAAGATCCTAAATAATTCCAATCCCAATGAATGGCCATTCCTCCCCACCCTGTAGATGTGCTGTTACTGTGAATGGAATGTTGGTGAATAGAGAGACCTACTGGTTCAAGCCAGAGAACCATACGGCAAGGAAACAGGCCCTTCGGCCCAACTTGCCCATGCTGACCAACATGCCCCATTTACACCAGTCCCACCTAGTCATAGAACCATACAGCACGGAAATAGGCCCTTCGGCCCAACTTGCCCATGCTGACCAATATGCCCCAACACCAGTCCCACCTAGTCATGGAACCATACAGCACGGAAACAGGCCCTTCGGCCCAACTTACCAATGCGGACCAAGATACCCCATCTACACCAGCCCCACCTGCCTACGTTTGGCCCATATCCCCCTAAATGTTTTCTATCCATGTACCTGTCCAAAAGTTTTTTATAAGTCATTAGTTCAGTGAGAATGGTGCCCCAGTTTAATAGGATGGTGAAGAAGGCATTGGCATTCTTGCCTTTCAAAGGTCAGAGTGTCGAATGAAAGAGGGGAGGCTATGCTGTAGTTGTACCTGTACAAAACACAGGTTAGACCGCACGGAGTATTGTCAGCAGTTCTGCTCTTCACTCACACCATAGGAAGGGTGTGATTACACTGGAGAGGGTGCAGAGGGGATTACCCGGGTGTGATCTGGATTGGGGCAGAGGGGATTACCCGGGTGTGGTCTGGATTGGGACACTTTAGTTACGGGGAGAGACTGTATAGTTTGCGCTTGTTTTCCAGGAGCTATAGTGGCTGAGGGATGATTTGAAAAAGGCATGTGATAGATGATGAGTTGTAGATAGGGTAGCTCGTCAAGATATTTCTCCCATGGTGAAGGTGTCAATTACAAGAGGGCTTAGGTTTAAGGAAGGAGTTTTTAAAGGAGTTCGTAAACGTTTTATAAACACAGAGTAGGAAATATCTGGAGCGCGCTGTCACAGGAGACAGGAGAACCAGACACATTCGCTGTGTTTAAGAGGCATTTCAACAGACACTTAAATAGATAAGACATGAATGATATGGTCTGAATGCTGCAAAAGGGATGAGTGTAGATCAACAAAGGTTAGCTTCTCATTATCTTGTACCCTTATATAAATCATCTCTCAGCCTCCTTTGTCGTGGGGAAGACTGGCCCAGCCTATCTAGTCTGTGCTGTTACTCTGCGACTGTCACTCTCAGAGTTTAACCGGTTTGTGCACAGACTGTGGCTCCTGAGTCACTTCCAGCAAAGTGCGGCCAATTGACATTTTTGTAACGTTCAGTTCATTTGTTGTTGAGTGAGATACAACGTGATGTGGGTCAAAGGTAGTTAAATGGGAATAATAGCAGAGAACCAGACAAGTGTTCAGGGAATGCTCAATGCTATTTAGTCCATCTAGCTCTTTGTAACGTGATCCCGGTAATCCCATTCCTTAGCTCTTTCCCAATATTCCTGGAAATCAGTTTTAATCTCGTGCCTATTGAATTCTTTCCTAAAACCCCTGATCATTTCCCCATCCCTCGCAGGCAGTGGGTTTCTGATCAAAACCTTTCTCTGCAAAAGGATTTTCCTCACATCCCCTTTTCACCCACTAAATCTGTGAAATCCCTGTGTCTCCTGCTCTATGAACCATCCAGCAGTGTGAAGAGATTAATGCTGTTTAGATAGAGCTATCCTGGAGGGAAACAGGCCCGCAGCCCAAATTGTCCATTGTCCACCAAGTCCCACTTGCCTGTACCCGGCCCGTATCACTCCAAACCTTTCCAATCCATGTCTAAGTAGCTTGTTGTTATTGTACTGGCCTCACCTCCTCCTTCTCTATCAGTTTCAGTTTCAGTTTAGTTTATTGTTACGTTTAGTTTATACCCATCACCCTCCGTGTGAAAACGTTGTCCCTTGGGTCACTTTTAAATCTTTCCCTTCTCATCTTAAATCTTTGCTCCTCCAGTTTTTAACTCCCCTTCCCTGGGAAAGAGACTGCTCACCTGATCTGATGATTCTATACACCTCGGTAAGGTCACCCCTCAGCTTCCCGCACTCCAGGGAAGGAAGATTCAACCGATGCAGCCTTTCCTGACAGCTAAAATGCTCCATGGCTGCTAACATTCTCAACAATCTTTTATAAACTCTTTTCATTTTACTGACATCTTTCCCACAGCTGGGTAATCAGAACTGCACACAAAGGGGCTGTGCGTTCGTACCAATGAGTTTTACAGCTGCAACAGGACATTCCAACTCCTGTACTCAAAGCTTCATTTTAGTGAAAGCCTGTTTAACCCTTGCAGCACATAGTTCAAAATGTTCATCCTCGTTTACACCCCCCCCCCCCCCCCCCCCAATCAATCTCTGCTAATCCTATACTCCACAGGAGGGTGAGGGGTGATCTTATGGTGGGGTATTAAATTATGAGGAGAATAAATAGGATGAAAGAACACTCTTTTGTAAAGACAGTTAAATGATATTTGGACAGGTACACAGGCAGGAAAGGCTCAGTGAGATTTGAGCCAAACACAGGTGAATGGGACTCACATGGGTGACTTGGGACAAAGGGCCTGCTTCTGTGCTGCATACGATACGATAGAATATTTATCCCAGGAGGGAAATTGATCAAATAAAGTTCTATCGTGCAAGGCTCTGTGACCAGCCTTTCACTCATCTGGTTTCATGATTCTTTAAGTGTATCGCGTTATAACCCTGAGGTGCTCCGTCGGATGAACTGACCACATTAAAGGTGTTAGATAACTGCAGGATGTTGTGGTTGGGAGCAGACACTGACATTTTAAAAGTACACTAATCTGCTGTACTCCATATTAAAAAAGACCACAGATTTCATTTGAGAAATATATGGAATAAGACGTTAATTCAGAACAAACTTCTCCGCTAACAGGTAGTTTGTGGAACAACCTACCAAGGTTCACCATGAATGTAGACATTATAAATGTATTTGTAAGACAACAAGGTACATTCCTGACACAGGCTCACAAGGTGTTTCAGTCGCTCCAATCCAACACAAACGATGCAAATCTGAAATAAAGTGCAGGTGCTGGAATTCTGAAACAAAATGCGATAAAGCTGTAGCTTTTTATGTTATTCTTCTGGTGTAAAGTGAAGCAAGTCTGAGTCTGCCCTTTGACAGCATAAAACAGCACACAACTGGCTGGATGGATCAGCTGAACGAGGGTCTGGAAACACCAGAAACTCCAACTTGAGGGACAAAGTGGTGGAGTAACTCAGCGGGAGAGGCAGCATCTCTGGAGAGAAGGAATGGGTGACGTTTTGGGTTGAGACCCTTCTTCAGATTCAGAATGATAGGTGAATACAGGTGAGTGGCAAATGGGTGGAGTAAGTGACAAAGGCTAGAGGTGCAAGGAAGACAAAGAGAGAAGGTGTCAGATAAGGAGACACGAGGAGTAAAAGATAAAGTTAAAGGGAGGGATATGGGTGGAAGAGGTAGAGAGAGAGGGGACATAAGGGACTTGGCATGGGAGATCAGCATACAGAGGAAGACAAAAGGTGGAGATATGGGACACATGACAATAAACTCTCTTGACTTGAGTCTTGACTTAAATGACTTCAGTGTTAACACCAAAGATAGACACAAAATGCCAGAGTAACTCAGCAGGTTACTCAGTCAGTGTTAATCCCATTGGGTAGCAGGCTACCGCAGAACATAAGGTGCTGGAAATAGTGGAAATTGCATGTAAAGCAATGGGCATGGTTTCATTAGCAAGTAGTCATGAAAATCCTGGAATTATCCCCGTTAAGGCCTGTCACTGCTTCCTCATAAACAGATGAAGCGCGGACATTGATAGAGTAGATAACTCAGCTGTTGTCTGACACGGTTTGAAGGAGCGTCAGTGGGGACATTCTGTAAACTGACTGAAGACATGGCATAAAAATCTGGTGAATAATATGTTACGCGTCACCACACCGCACCAGTCGGTTAGGGGATGGAAGTTTAGAACCATGTTTCAGCACGTGAGTAATTCTGTGATCTAGGTCACGAGATCAGGGGTCAATATGCGGTGCAGGAACCCCCATCTGCAGGCCCTACAGCGAGAGGCGCCTGGGAGACAAGTTCCGATCTCCAGCAACGTCTCGCCCTCTCTAAGAAACAAATGAGGATGGATCTCCACTACAAATAATTCCAGGAGAAGAATTATCAGCGAGTGCGGATTGACGTTTGGCTGCCAGGATATCCAAATCAGATATGAAGGGGCAGGTTTTTCACTCAGAGGGTGGTGAGTATCTGGAACGAGCTGCCACAGGAGGGGGTGCAGGAAAGTGGAGAAGAGATTTAAAAGATGTTTGGACAGGCATTTGATTAGGAAAGGTGTGGAGGATATAGAGCTATTGTGGGTACATGGAATCGGTAGAGACAGGCGGGAGGAGATGTACTATAGGGGCCCGTGTCTGTACTGTACGATTCCATGATTATGGAGCACCAGGTTTCTAATCAGCATGTACGTGGGGATGGTAGTGGAGTACCTTGTGGACAGACATAACACAACACCATTTCACTGGAAGTCGCGGCAGGTCAGACACCATCTATGGATTTGTCAGATCTGGGATGGACATGTTTGATGACCAATGGCCTCAGGGTCGGAGTGGATGCGGTTTGGGAGGGGAGGTCATGTGATGAAACATTTCAGGCCACATGTATTGTAATGTAAGGGTTAGACAGACTCTGCCAGCTAAAATGGAGATGTCAGCTAAATGAGCACATGTCAAACCCTGCTTAGGAAAACAAGTAAATGTTTGCAACGAATGCTTCCGCTAACTTAAAGGGACCAGTAAATCATGAGGCCACCTGCGAGCTCACTAAGATAAGCTTTGCCTTCCCAGAGACATCCGAGACCAGCTTGGCATCTGGTAGGACACATAACTCACACCATTATGGCACAAAGGACAGCTAGTTTTGACACATAGTGCTCTTAGAGATAAAGTTATATAAGTGCATGCTTCGACCAGTAGAGAGAGCTTCACCTTTGGGTAAAGAGAGGTAGGATCTCACCCAGAGAGGGTGAGAGAGAGAGAGAGGATCTCATCCAGAGAGGATGACAGAGAGAGGGCTTGGAGTGTGGTGTGTGCTGGTGTCAGCCACTGCGGACATGAGACTCGAATACTCAGGGGGGCGTGACTGGTTAATTTGTATTGTTACTTTATTCATAGTTTTTCTGTATTTTGCTTAAATAAATAGTTATTTGTGCTCTTCGAGATGCATTTTCTCCATTCATTCATTGATCCGAATCCTTGAATCCTGCATATATTTCATTACATCCATGCTGAGAAACCAAATGTGGTGCCTCTGCCTCACAACTCCAGCCATCCAGGTTCAATCCTGACCTTGTGGATGTCTGCGTGGAGTTTGCACGTTCTCCCTGTGACTCAATGCTCCTCTCATGTCTCGATGAATTGCTGGTAGGATATTTAACTCAGTAAATAGCCCCTTAGAGCAGGTAAGTGAAGGACAATCAAGGGGGAGTAGATGTGTAAAGGGAGGAGGTTATGGAATACCTGGGAAAAAGTGAGGGAATGGAACTGATGAGATTGCTCTGCCAGGTACCAGCATGATGGGCTGAATGGCCTCCTTGATGCTGGAATAAAGAAGTTAAACTCACCACAAGATGCCAATACTACGTGAAGACAACCACACTGAAGATCAGTTTAATCTCCGACAGCTGTGGTGTTTGTGCTTAAAGACATGGAGCATGAAGCAGCGCTGATACTGTAGGTCTCCTCAGTTCTACTGACATGCCCTAACTGCCTGAGTGTCTCACTAGGAGTTACATCCCTAAACCTCCCTCTTCATTAAAGATTTTCTGCTAAAGCGTTGCCTTGAATAAGACGTTATCGAACGGCCCACATATCTCCTCCCCCTGCCCATGTGACTCACTCTCGCACTGCATCTGGTGATGTGTCTGCAATCACTTTGGCTTATTTGAGATGCCGTTACTAGTGGCACTTGCTACTAGTGTAGCAAGGCAGTGCAGATGCTGGTTTATACCAAAGATAGACACCAAGTGCTGGAGTAACTCAGCGGGTCAGGCAGCATTTAAGGAGTAAAAAGCTCTTTTTTCTCCAGGAATGTTGCTTGACCCACTGAGATACTCCAGTACTTTGGGTCTACCTTTTAGAAACATAGAAAATAGGTGCAAGAGGAGGCCATTAAGCCCTTCGAGCCAGCACTGCCATTCATTGTGATCATGGCTGATCGTCCCCTATCAATAACCCGTGCCTGCCTTCTCCCCATATCCTTTGACTCCACTAGCCCCTAGAGCTCTATCTAACTCTCTCTTAAATCCATCCAGTGATTTGGCCTCCACTGCCCTCTGTTAAAAGCCCTGCCTCTGGAACTGTTTTCTGTGAGTCCAGAACTAGGCCTGGACTCCATTAGTCGGTTGAGCCCCTTAGACTACTTCGGCCCAACATGTCCATGCTGACCAAGATGCCGCATCTAAACTAGTCCAAATGTGCCTGCATTTGGCCCATATCCCTCTAAACTTTTCCGATCCATGTACCTGTCCAAATGTCTTTTAAATGTCGTTATAGTTTCTGCTCAACTACTTCCTTTGGCAACTCGTTCAATATATCCACCACCTTCTGTATGAAAAAGTATTTATATTAAATCTTTGCCCTCTCACCTTACATCTGGGACCTCTAGATATTGAGTCCCAATGCTGGGAAAAGGACTGTGCTTTCAAGTCTGTTGAATCAATGTAGCTACTTGACAGCAGTCTGCTGATTAATAGCTGTTTCTTCTCTTGGCCCATCCTTTGCAACGAGACTGGCCAGAAAGCTCATCAGTTTCAGCTTTTTTGCCCACCTTATAAATACTGTAGCTTTAGCAAAAGTGCTGATGAGATCTCTGAGTGCTGGCTTGGAAATGTTCCTGAATCCAGCTGGGTGGCTACTCAACTAAAGTACTTTGTTCCAGGATTTAATGTTGATTACACTAGACATCGCTTTTGCTGATTTAAGCTCTCAACATAATGATTGCCATCGTTCTTGCAACCTTGACAGATTGAATAAAGTAAATGTTTTACACATAAAAAAACTCAGCTCAATCATATAATTTGATGTTTGAAAGCGATCTTGATGTAGTTGACATTCTCTCCTGGAAAAAGCATTGCACAGAGTTTGCACAAATGTGTGTGTATATGTATATATATATGTGTATACCTGTATATGGATATATATATATATATACTAGACTAAGTGGGACCCATTGGGTCCCATCATCACACGGGAGAGTTGATCCCCAAACGCAATATTCCACCTCTCCACCAATTCCAATATTGGTGGCCAGTGGGGGGGGGGGGGGGGCTTTCTGGAGTGCTAGTATGGGTGTTGTGGGCTGAAGGGACTGGTTTCCAAAGGGCTAGTATGGACATTGTGGGCCGAATGGATTCTTGGGCTGGCGGCTCAGTCACTCAAACATGTTGTGCTGGCAGCTCACTCACTCATGGCTGGTGGGCTGGTAGTTGACTCACGGCTACTCCTTGAAATTCCACTTCAAGCAGGGTGCAAGGTTTCCGCCTCCACAACTTCCCCAGGCAGTTTGTTCCAAATATTCATCACCCTCTGTGTGAAGAACATTCTCCCTCACATCTCCTCTCATATTCAATCTCTAGTTTTAGGCTCCACCGTCTGGACTATATGTGGATTAGCTATCCCTTATATACATCCCAAATGATGTTATACATTTCTCTAAAGTTACCATTTAGTCTCCTACCATCCAGTGAGAATAAACGCAGTCTATCCAAACTCTCCTTTTAACTTGAGCCCTGTAGCTTAGACAACATTCTGGTGAATCTCTTCTGCACCCTCTCTGTTGCTACCAGATCCTTCCTGTAGTGTGATGACCAGAACTGTACACAACACCCAAAGTGTAGTCAGACCAACAATTTATACAACTGCGTGACATTCACTCATACTCAATGCCTCCAATAATGAAGGCAAATAAGTCTTCACCACCCTATCCAATTTGTTTAGCTACTTTCAGGAAGCTATAGACTTGCACTCCCAAGTCTCTCTGTTTCCGTGCAGTATGACTACGAATCTATGACAGGCTTGAGGGGTCAAGTGGTCAAATATTCTTTGTTTATGTGTCCAAACCTGTCATTATGTTGAACTCCTTCTCAAATCTCGTCTCCATCATCCCTGGTCTAAGGAGAATTCTCTCCATATTACTGACCATTGTCACAGAGGATCTGAGCAGGCAATCTCTGGGCACCTCATCACCTCCTCTCATCTTTCCAAAACCATCACATGCAGAGCTGGAGATGATCTTGTGTCTTGTGGCAAGGTTTACGGGTCATCACAGGAGCAGGGAGAAGTGAGGAGTTCCAGAATGAAGGTATTATATGGGACACAAAGCTTGACACTATAAAGGGTTAGAAAGAAGAAGAAATGCCTTAGACCACGTTTAAGTTGAAAATTATTGCTATGGAGAGGGCATCAACAGTTTATTTAACAACCTCTTATGACAGAGACTAATTTTAGCTGGGAGCTCACTTGCTTCTGTAATAACAGCCACTAAATATAACTCTCTAAACTTCATCATGGGCACTGTGTCCGATCCTTCAAGATGCAGATGGCAATCTTCATTTGGTCGATTGTTTTCATGGCTCCTCCTTTGGGCTTGGGCTCATCTCACTCAGCCACCACGAGATGTCTTCCTCTATAAAAGTTGCTAAACAAATGCAAGACACTGTGTGTAGGAAAGAACTGCAGATCCTGTGCCAACAGTCCAGCAGCACCCTCCAATGTTAGATCCGGCACTACCCAAGGATCTGCCTTCATCCCATCGTCATCTCGTCACCTTTATTTACGCTGAAACACAGCCTAGAGAAGGGCAGATCGCTTAAACTGTTTAAAGGCCAGACCGCCCAATTTAATGAATGAATTGGTCTTTAAACTTTAGTGATCTTTTTGCGATTTCAAAATTAAAAAACCCATGAGAATCTAGTTGCGAGTGTTTAGAGTTGCAGGCCGCTGTACAGGCATATACTGTCACGTGAAAGCACTGGTCATTCCTATGGGGCTACAGAGTGGAGCTGAAAGGTGAGAGCTATGTTTTACTGATGCAGCAGCAAAGGGATTAAGTTCTTGGACGGCGATCAGAGGTGGGAGCTATTCATCCAGAGTTCATATCTCACCAAGACAGGTGGGAATTTAGATTCAAGCAACGACATCGATCTGGAATATAGTGTGAGTTTCAGTAGCAGCAACCGTAAAAGTCCAAAACTGTCATCGAAAAGGAAGGTCAGGTCCATTATTGCCTTTTACAGAAGGAAATCTGCCATATTTATCGAATCGGTCATCAGATCCACACATGTGGTTGACTCTTAGCGGCCTCCTGACATGGCTCAGGGACAAAGATCAACAAATGAGTAAAGGAGATAGCATGGATAAAAAGGCTGAATGGCCTCCTTCTGTCCCCTGCATTCATGACTTTATGAGTGATGTTTGGGTGGTGAAATGAACTCATGATAAACAAGAGCCGGAGCAGAAACGGTCACCCAGTCCAGCCTTTGTTTATGCATGATGTATCTCCACTGACACATCCCTGACCAGGTAGTGGACACGCCACCTGGTGATGCATGACTGGCCACCATGCAGTGCCTTGGGGACTTGAAGATGCTAAGCAAATGCAAGACATATTTTTGATTCCAGTGCAAGCAATCCAATATTTGGAAAATGCTTTGTGATCGAAACATACAAAATAGGTGCAGGAGTAGGCCATTTGGCCCTTCGAGCCAGCGCCGCCATTCAATATGGTCATGGCTGATCATCCTAAATCAGTACCCCGTTCCTGCTTTCTCTCCATATCCTTTGATTCCATTAGCCTAAGAGCTATATCTCTCTTGAAAACATCCAGTGAATCGGCCTCCACTGCCTTCCGTTGCAGAGAATTCCAAGGATTCACAACTCTAGGTGAAAAGGTTTTTCCTCATCTCAGTGCTAAATGGCCTAACCCTTGTTCTTAAACTGTGACCCCTGGTTCTGGACTCCCCCAACATGGAAGGCAGTATCTCATCTCACACCCAGATTCAGGAACAGCTTTTTCCCCTACAGCCGTCAGACTATTAAACACTACAACCTGAAATAAACTCTGAACTTCAATAGACTTTTATTATTATTATTATTATTATTATTATTATTGCTCTACTATTGTTTGTTTTTTGAGTGTATGTGTAAGATATATATACTAGATCGTGCTGACCCGTTGGGACTTCTCCCCCAATGCAACATTCACCCGTTGCAACCACTCACCCGTTCCCTCATCGCAACATTGCACCACTCACGCATAGCCCCCAACTGTGCAGACGCGGCTCATTTCTCCCCATCCCCCAGCACTCCCTCCTCCTCCTCTTCACCCTCCCTCTTTAAACCCCAGAGAGGGAGGGGTTGTAGAGGGAGGGGGTGGGTAGAGTGTGTATGTATGTATATTATATATATATATATGTATGTGTGTGTATATATATATATATATATATATATATAATGTGTATCTGTATATGGATATATATATATATATGTGTGTACCTGTGAGTATCTGTGTATATACACACACTTGAACTTTGTTTTCCTCTCGTTTATCATACAGTGTACTATGTTTACATATTGTGTTGTGCTGCAGGAAGTAAGAATGTCATTGTTCTATCTGGGACGTATGACAATAAAACACTCTTGACTCTGCTTGTATTTTACTCATACAGTCATACAGTGTGGAGTCAGGCCCAACTTGCCCACACCGACCAACATGTCCCGTCTACACCCGCCCCACCTGCCTGAGGTCAGCTCCTATCCCTCTAAACCTATCCTCTCCATTTACTTCCTGAAGATAAATAAATGCTCATCAACTCGAAACTTCTCGTAAACTTGAAACAGATCAGTAATGCAATTAATGAAAGTTTTCAAGTACAAAATTATGCAAAATTCAATAGCATTAATCACAATGTCTCCTAGATAAATCCTTTCACTTGGTAACAGGGCCAAACTGTACACAGCTCCTGGGCTGGTAGATGCAAGGATCAGCAATATCTGATCCATTACTGCTCAAACTGGCCCATTCTTTTCCCAGAGAAGAAAATGAGAATTAAAGGGAGTGAAATAGGCACGGAAATGGCAAGTTATTGAAACGCCTCTCAGAACCACAATAGACATAGACAATAGGTGCAGGAGTAGGCCATTCGGCCCTTCGAGTCAGCACCACCATTCAATGTGATCACGGCTGATCAGAGCCAACTCCAGAGGCTTGTCTCAATGGCAACCTCGATCCACCACTAGCCAAGAAGTTGTCTCACTGTCAGTCGAGTGGGTGGGCAGCATATCCTTTGTCTAAACGCCAGCTTCAACATTACCCCGTCGCCGACCTTTAGCCCTGGTTTAAGTCTGTGACCTTTCTCCTTTTTATCTTTGTTCTCTTGGCTTCCAAAACTCACTGCTCCTCACATCTCTATCCATTCCCAAACATTGGCATCTATGCCATTACTAGCCTTAGCTCAATAGTCTGGAGTTCTCCCCTCACCTCTCTGCATTTCTGCCTGTAGCTAGTTGAACTGCTGCCAGCAACTCAGTTTCTGGCCTGTCTTGTTGGACCTTGTTGCGTGAAGATAGATGCCTTCAACACCACCCTGTCCACCGACTAGGCACTTTCATGGAAGCACGCACCTGTACTCGCAGTAAGTTCTCTATAGTGTGGAGCCTTGTGTCATCAATGGCCTTGGCAATACTCAAGGGTCTTTCAACTACTTCCCTCCGGCAGACGTTGTTACAAGGCCTTCTACGCCCGAACCTCCAGACTCAGGAACAGTTTCATCCCAAGAGCTATAGCGGCTCTGAACCGGCCCTAATGAGTGCCCCCCTACCCACCCCCTTTGGACAGTCTCCCTCAGATGGTCACGTCAATCAATTCAGCTTGTTTATTTATGTATTGTATTTATTTACCTCTCTTGTACATCAGTGGAGCTGCACACTAAATCTCGTTGCACTGACGTGCAATGACAATAAAAGATATATTATATTATTATGTCATGGCTGTCAGTTAATTACCCCACTGGTCTTCCAGGGCTCTCCCCCCCCCCCCCCAACATTGTGGTTGTTTTGGCCACAGATTTCCCTGCGGCAATGTGGAACTCTCAATCCACAATTGTCTTCCATGCCAGATTAATTAGCTGCTGGACATCCTGCTCCTGT
Organism: Amblyraja radiata; assembly: GCF_010909765.2. Classification (NCBI taxonomy): domain Eukaryota; kingdom Metazoa; phylum Chordata; class Chondrichthyes; order Rajiformes; family Rajidae; genus Amblyraja; species Amblyraja radiata. The sequence goes on along the minus strand of NC_045993.1, from coordinate 414,958 downwards.
TCATCAATCTGCGCCTTGTTTTTCTCAGAAACAAAGCCAAGTCTTGTCAAAGATGCCAATTACAGTGGGCACTGTGGCTGCCGTTGGCTGGAACCACGTTGTTGGGCAAGAGCTATTGATGCGGTCTGGGAGAATCTCAACACTAATTTTCATGCTGCACGCTCCGCTGAAACCCGTTTTGGAGCCAGGTTAGAAGAGAACTCAGTCATAGAGCCATACAGCACGGAAACAGGCCCTTCAGCCCAATCTGCCCATGCTGACCAATAAATAGAACAGTAAAGGACAGGAACAGGCCCTTCATCCATAATATCCTCGCCAACCATGATGCCAAGGCTAAGTCTTATTTACCTGCACACAATTCATAAAGCTCGGTTCCTTGCATATCCATGTACCTATCCAAAAGTCTCTTAAATCCCACAAATGTATTTGCTTCCAATACCACGCCTGGCACTCACCTTCCTCTACACCGCACATTTGTTTTAAATGTTCTCCCTTTCACCTGAAAGCATCTACCTCAACTATCTCCTCCAGCAGCTCGTTCCATATACCCACCACCCTCTGCGTGAAAAACTTGTCCCTAAGTTTCCTATTAAATCTTTCTCCTCTCACCTTAACCAAATGCCCTCTAGCTCTTTATTTTCCTACCCTGGGAGAGAGACACTGTGCATTCAACCTGTCTACAGTCTGTCCCTCTGTGATGCCATCTCGATCTGATCCCTCTGCTCCTCAACGCTCCCCAGGGCCTTACTGTTCTCTGAGAAAGTCCCTTCCTGGGTGAACTTACCAAAATTGCAACATCTCACACTTATCTGAACTTAACTTAATTTGCCATTTCTCAGCCCATTTACCCAGCTGATGAAAATATAACATGGCCTTGATTTCTGCAAATGGCTGACTCACGACTGTCTGAAGACGGTAACATGCAGGATGTATCTGACATCCTGGAGACCATGGAAGGCATGCACGCAGACATCTCTCCCGCCTCGCCCTCTCATCTGCTGCCCGCTGCTGAGAGAGTTTGTAGGTTCCACACTGGCCTCATCAGTCGCTGCGGAACTCACACAACTACAACAGTAACGAGTCCTGATCTCAAAGGATGGAATGAGAAGAAAATATCACAACAAGTCAGCAACCATGACTTTGTCATTTCGGAGGATATTTCTGGAAATAGCTCGTAGTTTCCTGTGGTTCAGGATGCCTGGTGTGGTGTCCGGTATAGGTTGGATCAGAAGCTAAAGCTGTCAGCACCACTGCAAATGCTTCTTGTCTGTGTCACTCACATAGAACAGAGAACACAGCACAGAAACAGGCTCATCAGCTATCAGGAAGACAAATTCATTTAACTCCATATCCCTCCATTTCGTGCCCATTCATGAGCCTGGCTAATTGCCTCAAACAGTATTATTGTATCTGCTTCCACCACCTCCCATGGCAGCGTGTACCCAGGCCCCCACTGCTCCCTATGTATACATCTTGCCCCTCATATCTCCTTTAAACTCTCCCCCTCCCACCTTAAAGCTGTGCTCCCTAGTATTTGACATTTACATCCTGAGAGAAAGGTTCTGACTGTCTCCCCTATCTTTCCTCTCATCATTTTATTTACTCCCCCTGTAGCTAATATCCTCTAATCCAGGCATCATTCTGCCAAACCTCCTCTGCACCCTCTCCAAAGCCTCCATATCCTTCCTGTAATGTGGGCGACCACAACTGCACACAATACTTCGAATGCGGCCTGACCAGGGTCCTATAATGCTGCATCGTAACTTCCTGACACATCCTCAGTCTGGTGAAGACAAGCAAGCCCTATGCCAACTTTACCACCCTAACTTGTCACTTTCAGGCAGTTATGGACGTTTGCCCAAAGATCGCTCTGTACATCAATGCTGGTCAGGGTCCTGCCATTTACTGCACACGCTCCCCTGATATTTGACCACCCAACGCAATCAGGAAGTTGTGGGTTTAAGATCCACTGCAGGACATGAACACATCACATGACTGCATGCACCTTGATGGATGTCATCTTCTAAAAGGTCTTGCATCCACGATCTGCTCATGTGCGTGTGAACAATTTCATGACGTTACCTCAATGAAGAGCAGGTACCTAGACCAATATCATCACTAATGCAGATCATTTAATCAACATCGCATGGCTGTTTCTGCATGCTTGATGTACACAATTTGGCTACCACATTTTATGCATGCATTTGTTGATTGTAAGATTGTTCGCTAAACTAATCAGCATCTGTAAAGCACGATGCAAGTTATTTTTCTTGAAACATAGAGGAGGAAGTAGTTGAGTGGCCAAGATAATAGGGAAATAACGAGCATTGTACCCTGTCTGCAATCAGCCCTCATGGTGAGGACAGACGGACAACTGGCAGACACATGATGAGTGAGACTAGGATGGAGAATTTCCGCTCAACACTAAAATTAGTTCACTTTGACAGGGTCTCTGTTGAAAACAGGATGTAACTCTTGCCTGCCCAATATTGAAGATGGCCACTCCATTAATGTTTAGGAGTTTTTACTTGTTGGTGAAACTAGCATTCGCTGTAATTCCACTGAACGGGGGAGGAAGGATGAACACTGTGGAGAGTCCGGACTCACATTTATCCCACACCAGGTGCCCATGTTAGACCCCCAGCCCTCGTGCCCAACACTAAACCAACCATCCAGTGGTTTCACTATTAATGAGATTAGCTTTTGGTAAATTCAATTCACTTAATGATTTTAATTTAAATTCCATGAACTATAAAAAGGACCATAAAAGATACATTCTTTCTTTATTCCCATTGCACAATAAGCACTTCTGATTGTCGGGAATGAATCTCTGGCAGAAACAGGAACTTGGCCTCTAACCCTGCAAGGACCATGCTGCCAACATATTATGGGCTTCCCTTTCAGTCCAGTGAATGCTGCATGCTTCTCTTCCAGAAGGTCCATGCTGAAGTTCAGCATAGAATGTCCCATTCCAGCGGAGACTGGCGATAAAGGCGTCTATTGTCACAGAGTTTATTTCATCTCTGAGAGGCAAGTACTGTATGTACAACATTTTATGTGCATCAGTAACAAATCCACCAAATCAATTTATTTTCCCTGCACTGATCAGAACAATTATCTGTTTAAGAAAGAACTGCAGATGCTGAAAAAATCGAAGGTTAGACAAAAAATGCTGGAGAAACTCAGCGGGTGAGGCAGCATCTATGGAGTGAAGGAATAGGCGACGTTTCGGGTTGAGACCCTCTTCAGAACAATTATCTGAATATCTTATGACTTTTTCAGGCGACGTTTCGGGTCGAGACCCTCTTCAGAACAATTATCTGAATATCTTATGACTTTTTCAGGCGTGTGTGTCAATAGTACCAGACAGACCTCATCCTGGCTTGGATATATGTTGCTGGACATTTGCTGTGAAGATGGCGGCAGTCCTGTTACAAGGGCAGTGAGTATTCTCCTCCTTCATCTCCTCAAGGGTGGTGGGGATGAGCAGTGAATGCTGGCTCTGGGGGATCGCCAGTCCAGGGGGGTGAGCGACAAATATCTCCACAGGTGATTCTTAGTTCTATTAAATGTTTATTACTCCAGAGTAATATTACACCAAAATTTACAAATTGTTTATTGATAGTTTTAAAAAAAATCACATCTTTATTTGCCTGAAGAAGGACGTCAGCCTGAAACCTGCCTGTCCATAGGCGCTGCCTGACCCACCGAGTTCCTCCAGCACTAATGTGTTTTGCTTATCATTTCTCACTTTTGCTCACCTATTTTCTATGTTTCTATGGGTTATTGATTGGGGACGATCAGCCATGATCACAATGAATGGCGGTGCTGGCCGAATGGCCTCCTCCTGCACCTATTTTCTATGTTTCTATTATCTGCAGTCTCTCTGTGTTCCTCAGACAGCTGGTGTGTAATTGTGAAGTGGACCACAGGAGACAGCGATTGCCATGACTCCACTTGAGAGGTATTCTTGGGACCAGGTCACTGATACATGCTTCAAATCTTACTGCCCAGTTCCTTCATAAATATTGGGTCTCTTTATATTTAGATGGCATCCCAGCGAGAAGATTTGACTGCATGTTCTATATTTTCCCAGAACTTGCACAGACAAGGGACGTGCCAGTGACAACTGAGACAGTTATCTTAGCCTCACAGAGGAAGCTTATAAATCAAGCTTCTGGAGCAGTAAAGTCTTTTTATGATCAACTTCATAGAAACAGGCCATTCGTCCCACTGAATCCATGCTGACCATTAACCACCCATTTACACGAATACTACAACAATCCCTTTTTTAAATTAGTTATCTAATTTATCTTAGTCACTCAATAAGTCAGTGTCATATACCATGGGCCCTTCGGCTCACCCTGTCTATGTGGAACAGAACCTATACTCAGTGGGTCAGGCAGCATCTCTGGAGAAAAAGGATAGGTGACGTTTCGGGTCGTGACCCTTCTTCAGATCACATTCAAATACATATCTTCCATTTCCCCGGTTTTAGCTTCAGTCACTTTCCCCCAGTCACTGCAAGAATGCATTCCCTTTGTCCTCGCCTTCACTGCTGCCAGCTTCCTTATCCAACTCATTATCCTCCATAATCTTCACCATCTCCAGCATGATGCCACCACCAGAGTCTGAGTCATACAGGCCCTTCAGCCCAGCTCGTCCATGCTAACCAAGATGCCTATCTAAGATAGTCCCATCGTGTGGCTGATGTCCCTCTAAACCCTTCCTATCCATGTACAAGTCCCGCTGCAACTTAAAACACAATTTCCTCACTTTTCTTAGCTGTGGACGGATTTGTTGATTTGATATATGACTTGCGTTCCTTTCTCCACAGATGTTGCCCAATCTGCTGAGTATTACAAGCATTTTCCGATATTTGTTCGGTAGCTTGAATTTACAGTAAACTGTAGCATAATGATAGTAGTGCCCGCGGAGCGATGGGGCTGTGCTGGTCCAGCCAAGGTGTCTGTGCCCTGAGCCTTGCCCGGTCCTAGTGTCCATCCTTCACCAGCAGTACCTCGACACTTTGTCAACCCGCAAAACTCCTCCAGCTATTAAACCAAACCTGCACTTTCACTGCTAGCACGGTGCAGGTTAGAGCTCAGGCTGTGGGAAAGATCATTCAATGCTCGAGAGGATAAACACTCGCGTGTATTTAACCAACGAAAGACATTCTGAAACTTGGTCAAGTGACAATAAAGGAACCACAGCCCCGTGCCCCACAAGATGCAGTGTGGATATGTGTAGTTCAGGAACAAATACCAGTCTGTCTGAACCAGTCTGAAAGTCAGAAGTCACTAAACAGCTCTTTAAGACAAACGGACTGGTATTAGTTCCTCATCTACACATATCCACCCTGCATCTTGTGGGACCCAGTTCCTTTATTGTCACTTGACCAAGTTTCAGAATGTCTTTCGCTGGTTAAATGGACTATCTCTGCGGCTAGGGTTCTCAATGTCCTGAAGTTTAGGTGCCATGTTGGGTCAAGACTATGCTTCAGTCTGAGTCAGGGGAGAGGAGAACTAGAGGTATGAAAAGCACAAATCAAAGCCAGCCAGATTTGGCCATTTCTTACCCGTCACCCACTGGTTGCGTTCCGTGGCGACTCTTGCAAACTTGTACTGTACGCAAATAAAGAATCTCACTGCACCAAGTACACGTGACAATAGAGTATCAATCAATCAAGTAGGGTCTTGACCCGAAACGTTGCCTATTTCCTTCGCTCCATAGATGCTGCTGCACCCGCTGAGTTTCTCCAGCATTTTTGTGTACCTTCGATTTTCCAGCATCTGCAGTTCCTTCTTAAACAATTCAATGAATAGCATCCTGACATCTTATCATCAAGTGGTCCACAGTGGTGCAGCAGTAGAGTTGCTGCCTTACAGCGCTTGCAGCACCAGACACCCAGGTTCGATCCCGACTATGGGTGCTGCCTGTACGGAGTTTGTCCGCTCTCCGTGACCTGCATGGGTTTTCCCCGAGATCTTCGGTTTCCTCCCACATTCCAAATACGTACAGGTTAGCACGTTAACTGGCTTGGTGTGTGTGTAAATTGTCCCTAGTGTGTGTTAATGTGTGGGGATCGCTAGTCGGTGCAGACCCGGTGGGCCGAAGGGCCTGTGCGCTGTATCTCTAAACTAAACTACTCAGGGGCCCAGAGTTGACTGCAATGCAAGAGAGATGATGTCCTCTGAAGATGTTGTACGTGAACTGAAAGAGGTCTGGATTAACTGGAATCGAGGGGCAGATGTGATTCACAACCAATCTCTCAAAGTATTTATTAATGGTGGATGTTAGACTACAGGACGGTTTTCATTGTGACAAGTTGCTTGACTCTTCAATGAACAGCTCACTTTTAATGAAGATTAGTGTCGAACATGGTGAGAGACATCCCTCAGTGTCCTGCCGAGCCAATGGATTGTTTTGATGGGGGAATAAGACAAGATATTATTTGTGTTGAAGAGCAGTGAATATTTCTGAGCAGATTCCACAGGCTGCTCTTGCAGTGCAGCTGGCAAATCCCTTGCCATGCGACTCTGTATATATAGATAATGAACTCACCCTGTCTCTCGGTCCCCATCGCAGAAACCGCCAGGGCACAGAGCGATGGCCAAAGACCTTTTATGATCACTGGGGGCTTCCTAACGACCCCACAGCTCAGGATTCTGTTTGTTATTTTTAGTTACAGGAAGTTCCATGGGACCTGTCTCTTGGCAGCACTTCATTGACAGCGAGATGAAACGTCCTGTCTTTCCAATTAGTACTGCCTCAACCGGCAGAACAAGGAGGGTTTGCTCAAACTAACTTTGGTCACTTGGAGACATGATGAAGGGTATGATAGACCCGGTGCAGGCTGACTGACTCTGAAAGTCGATCTCAATCACCCTCCGCACAATGTCCTCTCAGCTGAGGGCAGCTGACATCAGCATAATACTCAGGTTTCTCACAGTCCTGCTGCACAAACTGGCCCTTCGGCCCACCGAGTCCGTTCTGACCATCAAACACTTATTTACACTAATCCTACATTCCCATCAACTCCCCTACCCTCTGGAACACACCAGAGACAGAGACAGAGACAGTGGCTAATGAACCTCACTTTAGGATGCGGGAGAAAACCGGAGCACTCGGGTGAAACTCACGTGGTCACAGGAAGAACGTGCAAACTCCACACAGACAGTGCCGGATTGAACTGGATCTCTGGCGCTGTGAGGCAGCCGCTCACAAGAACCAAATACCAGCAGGCATTTTTATCGCAGACGTCCGCTGGTCAATGATAGTTCAATCCTGAGAACTTTCCATAACCCAATTCTCCACTCACTACAGATACCGACATCATATCATTCCACATACACCTGTACCATCCTCTCACTTTGTGGAATAATAACCAAAACATAATTAAACTAATGGATCATATACTGTATCCTGCCAATAATTAACACCACAAAGCCTTTATAAGTATTACAGCCTTGAAAAATGCTTTAAAATAAACGGGAGAATTTGAATAAAGTCCCTCGTGACCCAGGGATTCCTGTACCTTCAAGACCATGATTTGGCTGAGGGCATAATCTGTATGTGGGATTTTGCTGTGCACAGACAGGCAGCTGCCCTACCCACACACAAATCATAAGTTCACAAGTGATAGGCCATTCGGCACATTAAGTCTACTCCACTATCCAATCATGGCTGATCTATCTTCAAATCAACCCCATTCTCCTGCCTTTTCCCCATAACCCCTGACACCCGTACCAATCAAGAATCTATCTACCTCTGCCTTAAATATATCCATTAATTTGGATTCCACAGCCTTCTGTGGCAAAGAGTTCCACAGATTCACCGCCCTCTGACTAAAGAAATGCCTCCTCATCTCCTTCCTAAAGGTACATCCTTTAATTCTGAGGCTGTGACCTCTAGTCCTAGACTCTCCCACTAGTGGAAACATCCTCTCCACGTCCACTCTATCCAGGCCTTTCACCCGATGTGGACAACGACTAGGCCTGATAGGCAGCACGGTGGGAGGACAATCTCAGTCACGCGTGTGAGAGGAACCATGCGTGTGAGAGGAACACGCGTGTGAGAGGAACACGCGTGTGAGAGGAGAGGGCCAATGATACACGTGGAGGACAAAGAGGCAGTGACAGGCAGAAGAGAAGGAGAGAGAATACTGGGGGTGACAGGAGAGCAGCGATCTCAACAACGCCCGACACTCCACCTTAACTTCTCCTTGGGAACGGTAGTCAGTGATGAATCTTGCTGCCACCATTTGGTCTTCAGTGCCAGCAGAATCATCACGGCTAGTGGGTTGGATAGCATGAAAACTGGCCCTTCGGCCCAACTCGTCCATACTGACCAAGATGCCTCACCTACATTAGTCCCATTTGCTTGCGTTTGGCCCATATCCCTCTAAACATTTATTACCCATTCAACTTGCCCGAGTATCTTTAAATGTTGTTATTGCACCGGCCTCACCTACTTCCTCTGGCAACTTGTAACCACCATTCTAAGTGTAACAAAGTTCTCCCTCTGGCTCCTATTAAATTCTTCTCCTCTCAGCTTAAACCTATGTCCTCTGGTTCTTGATTCTCCTATCCTGGTTAAAAGACTCACCCTATCTCTTCCCCTCATGATTTTACACACCTCTACAAGATCACCGCTGTGCTCCAAGGAATAATGTCCAAGCCTGCTCAACCTCTGCCTGTAGCTCAGGCCCAGGAGCCCTGGCAACATCCTCGTAAATCTTCTCTGCAGCTTTTTCAGCTGGATGGCATCCTTCCTATAACATGGTGTCCAGACCCAACACAATTATCTGCAAGTGGCCTCACCATGTTCTTGTACAACATTAACATAATGCCCCAACTTGTAGAGTCAATGTCCTGACTGTTGGCCATTTGCAGCTGACCGTACAGAATGGAGACCATTGTTCCTCTGAGCATTTCAATCCCATTACCACAAAGTGAAAGATACGAGAGGCATTCTCTCCCTCTCTCGCTCGGAATCCAGTTGCGCGATCTCCGGTTAACCCATTGCCTGCACCCAGCCTGTGCCAGCCACACACAGATTCTATCACCGCCACCCGTGGGCTCTCACCATTGGAACTCACTCTCAGTGCCACAATGAGCAGCCAGGTAGAGCCACAAGCACCAATGACACCTGAGAATCAAAGCTGAGAAGCTGGCCATTCGGCCCTGCTGCCCTATTGGTGTTTATACTATACACAGGCAAATCCTGAACCTCCATAGCCTTCTAGAATATTCCAAAGATTCAACACCCTGGAGTTGAAGACATTTCTTCTCATCTCTGATAGTGCTGGACCAGGGAGCAACATCTCAGTCTGAAGAAGGGTCCTGACCTGAAACGTCACCTATCCGTTTTCTCCAGAGATGCTGCCTGAACCGCTGAGTTGCTCCCAGCATTTTTTATTTTATTTTTATTAGAAGTACAGTAAATTACAATAATACACATCAGATATATCTTATTACATTTGTTGTACCACTTCGTTTTTCGAGCTTTAAAAAAGATAGAAATAAAAGAAGTAAGGAAAGTGAGCAAGAATCGTGAAGGTGCAGGAAAGTGTTGGGAAAAGAAAGTCCCTTAGGGAGGAAGTTAGAGAAGGAAGTAAAGAAAGGAAACAAGACCCTAGAAAGAAAAGAAAAAAAAAAGGAAAAACAATCGCTCTATTGTAACACAAAACTCCGCAAGAAAGGATATACCAACTGTGTTTTAAAAAAAAAATAATTATTTTATACCCCCCGTTACCAGATCCTGGTACCATTTATATTTTAAATTACTATTGCACCTTATGCTTGTAATAGTTCCATAAATGCAGACCACGTCTTTTGGAAGTGGTCTGCTTTGCCTGCTAGGAGGAGTCTCATCTCTTCCAAGTGTAGTGTTTCGAACATGTTTCAAATCCACATTTTTATTGTTGGTATTGGAGCATTTTTCCAAAATTTGAGTATAAGCTTTTTTCCCATTATTAGCCTGTAATTAAGTAAGTTCTTTTGAAACACATTTAATTCGGGGTTACCTTTTGATATTCCAAAAATGATCCATTCTGCTTTTGGTACAAGTTTTATTTTAAATGATTTTGTGAAGATTTCAAATATTTTGTTCCAAAATTTTTGGATGTTTATACAAAAAACAAAAGAGTGCGCTATGGTAGCTTCTTGTGACTGACATTTATCACAAATGGGTGAGACATTGGGGAAAAGTTTATTTATTTTAGTTTTTGAATAATATAGTCTATGTAATGTTTTATATTGAATTAGAGTATGTTGTACGTTGATCGAGCATTTATGCACATATAGTAAGTGTTTATCCCAGCTCCCTTTTGAAATTTTTATAGCTAGTTCTTGTTCCCAGTCTCTTCTAATACCATCAGTTGTAGGTATTTCTATATTTAAAATAATGTTGTATAAGTATGGTATTAGATTTGCTGATTCAGCCTTTGTCTTCATGGCTTCATCCAATAAGTCTGGGGACATGTTATGATAGTCTTTTGTGTATTTTTTCAGATAGTCACGGATCACAAGAGTTAGCTATCATTTCATTGGACGCAGAAAAAGCGTTTGATCAAGTAGAATGGGATTATATGATTAAAGTATTGCAAAAATTTCAAATGGGAGAGAACTTCATCGCATGGATAAAATTATTATATAACAAACCCACGGCTAGAATATTAACTAATAATATACTATCTATGAAATTCCAATTAACAAGGGGCAATAGACAAGGATGTTCATTATCACCGCTGTTATTCGCTCTGGTAATTGAACCTTTAGCTGAAAAAATTAGAACACACCCGGATATTTACGGTTATAATACAAAATATTCAAATAACAAAATATCCTTATATGCAGACGATGTATTACTGTATATCACAAAACCCCAAATCAGTATACCAAACATATTAAATCTAATTGAGGACTTTGGATCTTTCTCAGGATATAGAATATACTGGAACAAAAGTGAAATTATGTCGATAAAACCGAAAGACTCAACACATCTCTTGAAATTCCCCTTTAAAATAGCCACAGAAAAATTGAAATATCTAGGAATTGAAATCACTAGAAACTATCACACTATGTTTAATGCCAATTATAGCCCCTTACTTAAGAAACTAAATAATCTAATCAAATTCTGGAAAACGCTCCCGATGTCTTTAATAGGTCGAATAAATGCTATAAAAATGATCTTTTTACCACAAATCCTATATTTATTTCAATCAATTCCAATATATCTTCCTAAATAGTTTTTCAAAAAACTAGACTCAGACATTACAAATTTTATATGGGATTATAAATCCCACAGAATACAAAGAGCACACCTTAGTAAACCAAAAGAGATGGGTGGTCTAGCGCTTCCGAATTTTATGTACTATAATTGGGCTGTAAATATTAAAAATATGATTCACCTGCTGGACAATTCTGCCCAGCAGGGGGACTGGATTGTAATGGAGAGAGAGGACTGCTCTCCGTGTAATACAGGAGCGACTCTCCTCTCACCAATGAATCTGAATAACAAAAATTATAATAAAAATCCAATGATACATAGTACAATTAGAACCTGGAAACAAATAAAACAGAATCTAAAATTAAGAAATCTATCTCTTTTAATGCCAATAGTCAATAACCCGTCGTTTAAACCTTCAATTATAGATAAATAATTTACACAATGGGAAAGAATGGGAATCAAAACGCTCGGAGACTTGTATGAATTAAGAAAATTATTATCATTTCAACAATTACAACTGAAATATAATTTGAAAAATAATCAATATTTAAAATATCTTCAAATCCGTGCTCCCAGCATTTTGTGTCTATCTTTGTCCATCTATAACCAGCATCTGCAGTTCTTTGTTTCTTCTCTTCTCACCTCTGTCCCGAATGATCTGCTTACACTGAGACTGTGTCCTATGGTTCTATCTCCCTCGGCCATGCCTCATCTGTTCTGCTGAGTAGTGATATCGGCTCTCATTCACCTAAACCCTGGTCAGTAGAGGGTCTGTGAGGGATTGACACAGGGCAAACCGCCCCACCCCAAGTATCAACCTCGTGAATCTTTGCTCTGCTCCCTGACTCAAAAGTCTATCCTTTCTTGAGTAACTTGTGAAGAAGGAGGCTATTCGACCCATCAGATCCATGCTAGCTACCAGCGATCATTCCCATTGCAGCCATTTCCCTTCCACTTATTTCCCCGGTCAGGGTGTGAATGACAGCCTGGATTTCACCAAAGCCATCTACTCGAAACATGACATCTAATGTCTAATATCAAATCCCAGCTGGGCCTCGAGGTTTGGATTCCCTTATGGAGTATGACTAAATTAAAAACCTTTCCGCTCCAGGAATACCGTTTCCATGAAATCCCTCAGGATTCCTCGTGAATCTGGAGAAATGTATGAGAAAGTTTTGCGCCTGTCAAAATGTTAGGCCCGGACAACAGGTGCAGAGCTTGTAGATCAGAACAGTCTCTAACCTTGAGGTAAACAACATGTGGCCACACACGCTCTTCTGTAAATAGCATCTCCTGACATCTCAGAGGTCACCGATGCCAGAGGAGTTTGGCCATTTCGCAAGAACCTGGTTGCAGGAGTGCAGAGCGAGACAGCAGATTATCCCACTAAAGCAGAAACTTTAGTCGCAAGGAGGGAGACGGTAAATTCTATCTCCCAGTCTAGAGCAACTAGAGTTGGTAGGGATACCTCTGGCAACTGGGAAACCCCTTCAGGAGAAGCCACACGGCTCTCCATCCTGTTCATGGTGGAGTCTGGGACAATGGTCTCCTCAAGACTCCACCTGAGAACATGAGGCACCTTCAAGGGGCTGGGTGGCCAGAGTGGTAAAACATTCAAGATAGTCAAGGTAACTAAACACTCTGAGTGTAAATCACTTGCTATCAGTTCCAGTAAAGACCTGGTGAGGATTCTAGACCACATCCAAGACACAAAAACACAATGACAATGTGTGCAGGAACATCAGGGACCAGGAGCAGGAGTGGGCCACTCGGCCCCTCAAGCCAGCCCTTCTGTTCAATATGATCATGGCCGATCTGCCTCAGCCCTCAACTCCCGTGCTGTGGCAGATACCCAAAGCTCTCAATCCTCTGACCTTTGAAAAATCTTTATACCTCCATTTTAAATACTTCTAATGAGCCATCGTCCATGGCTTCCTGGAGCAGGAAATTCCAGAGATTCACCACCTTCTGCCTGTAATATATCCCAGCGTTAAATGACCGGCTACTTCAAACCATGTCCCCTTCAACTCCTCCGCTGAAAACATCATCTTCACCCCGTCATGGTTGCCTCTTATTCTTCCTCAATTCCTCTTGTTCTGCTGTGATTCTGGATTGTTACAACATATTTATGGTGTTTGGACGCTTTCCACAATCTGATGATGATAAGGTTTCAGATTTAAACCTGCCGCTAATGCCTCGTAAATAGCTTTCTCTCCTGAGCAGGCTTGTGGTTTTAAGTTGCCAGCAGTGACTCTGTGAGTCGTACACTTGCCCTGAATCAAGAGTTCTTGGCTTTGACTCGGAAGGACAGAGATGCTGCCTTGACCGAAGACCCTCAGCTATTGTTATTGTTTTTCCCAATACCTATTCCAGCATCGGAGTTGCCAATATCATCATAATGTTTGGCACAAGCCTGACATAATAGTCACAGACTACTCAGAAACAGACCCTTGCAGGCCGAACATGATACCTGTCCATGATCATCCCATTTGCCCAGACCAGGCCCATATCTCTCGACTTCTTTCCTATCCAACTATCTGTCCAAATTCCCCTGACAGCTCTTTCTATTTAACCAGCACACTCTGTGTGAAACACTTGCTCCTGAGATGTCCTTTATAGATCTCCCCTCTTGCATTAACCCTCTCGTTCCACACTCTCATGCAAGGAATCAGACTCTGGTTTGTCTGCTCCTGCTCCACCTCCTGCATCCCAGTCAGGAGAGAGACCATAAGCCAGTAGCAAGCTCCTAAACCCATGATGCCGTTGCCGACCATTAAAACTGCCTGCACATGGTCATATCCCTGCATTCTCTGCCTGTTCATGTGCTGTCAAACTGCCTGTTAAACATTGCGATTGTTTCTGCTCTCTCCATCCCCCAGCTCTGCATTCCAGGAACCGATGTTTGCCTCATAAATCTCCTTTAAATTCCCATTCTCACCCGAAACCTTTGGACTCCAGTCTTTAACATCTCCACTCTGGGGAAACAACTCCGGCTGTCAACCCTATCTATGCCTCATAATTTTATACATTTATTTCAGGCCTCCCTCAACCTCTGATGGTTCTCCTAACCTGGCTAAAGGTCTCTGTGCATCCACCCTATCCATTCCCCTCATGATCTATACACTGCTATAAGGTGACTCCTCATACTTACCCCTCATCCTCAGCTCACATGTCCCAGCTCACCGGCAGTACGCAGCTTCTTATCAATACACTGATCATTCATTTTCACTTTGATGGGTTTATGGTGAGAGGGCAAAGATTTACTAGGAATCTGAGGGGCAACTCTTTCACACAGAGAGTTGTGGGTATATGGAATGAGCTGCCAGAGGAAGTACTTTGAGGCAGATACGAGACATTTGGACAGGTAGATGGCGAGGAAAGATTTAGGGGGCAATGAACCAAATGCAGGCAAATGGGACTAGCGTAGATGGGTAGCATAGAGGAGTTGGGCTGAAGGGCCTGTTTCCCTGCTGTATGACTATGAGTTTTAGGTTTTGCTCGTCACGCTGTCCGTTGGTTTCAATGCTGTGAAAGCCTTTCCTTTCTGGCATCTGTTATCAGTGTTTCCTTTTTGCCCGTACAACCTTCTTGGCAAAACCAATGCTGGGTTCGAGCTTTAAGGGGCTAGTTTGCCCTCGACTCATACTCGCAGCATGGTCGACACGAGGTCCTAGGGGGTCTTTGTAACTCTCCTTCATGCTCAAGAGTGGTCCCCGCGTACTCAAGGCCTCAGCTAGGTCGCGGCTTATTTTTCAACATGCTGAAAAATGCCCGCAACTAAAAAAAGGTCGCCGTGGAAATAAATCCGTAGGTTTAGTCGAGGTTGGTCGTAGTAAATAATAATAATAATAAATTTTATTTAATGGGCGCCTTTCATACATCTCAAGGACACCTTACATAGTAATCGGAATAAAAACATATAATCGGAGTAAAACAAGTAATTAAAGACATCACAATGACACAAATTAAAAACAGAATTCAATCCAAAAACAGAAAATCAAAAACACAGTGTGAAGAGAGAGCAGCGGCAACCAAATCGTGCCAGCGTCCACTCTCTCTTCACGGCAGCCATCTTGGACACAGACCTACAAGACTACAGTTAGACAAAAAAAAAATCATCCCCCCACAGTGGATAGCACTGTGGGGGAAGGCACAATGTCCAGTCCCCACCCCATGTTCACCCCAAAGTCAGGCCTATTGGGGCCACCGCAGTTGCCTCTACGGAGGCCCGATGTCCCTGGCCGTTCTCACCGGGTGGTCTTGCCCCGGCGTCGGGAGAGTCCTTTCGGCGGCTGGGCCACTTGGAACGGCCGCTTCTTGGTTGGAGCCCGCGGCTGCCGAAGCCGACAAGGCCGCGTCGGTTTGGCGCTCCTAGGCTCCAGATGAAAAAGTCGGCGCCCGCTCTCCTCACTGCCGCCTTGCCGCCTCTACGCACGCCGTCTCTCCGCACGCCGCCTCTCCGCTCCGCAAACCCGCAGCCCGGAGATGTTGCTCACGGCGGTCCAGCTCGCCAGAGCTCCAGCGCGGCGACCCAGGCAAGGCATCGCCCGCTCCGCTCCGCTCCAGCGCTCCAGCGCTCCAATGCAGTGCCGCCACCCAGGCCGAGGTGCTGGGTGGTTCCCGCCAAGAAACGGCGCTCCAAGCCCGCTGGTAGGCCACGACGACGGGTCGACGGGCAGCCCGGAAAAAAGGCTGCCACACCGACCAGGTAGGGACCTATAAATAAAGTAACACCTACCCCCCCACATTAAAAGACCATATCCCCTACAAACAAAAAAACAGGACTCACTAAAAACTAAAAAAAAACGAATTTAAGACGGACGGCTGCTGCTAGCAGCCGTTCACCAAGATGGCTCCTCCTCCTATGAGGAGGTCGGCATGTTAGGTCGGCATGTTAGTCGTAGGAAATCGAGGGTAGTCAAAGGAAATCAAGGGTAGTTGAAAGTAGTCCGTTGAGAAACAAAAGGTAAATAAACCGACCGGTAATGTTAAAAGTTGTCTGGCGTGTCTCCACTCCTTCTCCCCCCTTCTCTCCCCCCCCCCCCCCATAGCCCCGACAGTGGGAGTTTCGATCGCACCGACAGTGGGAGTTTCGATCGCCCCGATCGTGGGAGAAAAGGAGGGAAAGTATAAGTTATTTGCCTTCCACCACAGTGAGGAATGTGAGGTCGCTGGAAAAACAAGATGGATGCTGCCTGCACTGGTGGGGGGCTCGGAGGGAGTGCCGTGAGTGCAGTGATCTCGGTGTTTGCCGGGACATGTCTCCATGGGGACATCCCGGAGTCTAGTGCGAGTGGGGACGGCTTTCTGACTGTTCGGGCGGACAGGGACTGCAGAGAGTGACAGCGGTCGGTACAACTCTGGTCACATCATGGTGAAGGGCCGTGTGTGTGTGTGTGTGTGGCCCGGACATTGAACTGATGGCTGTGGGTCTCCGCTGATGCTGTGTGCCCTGGGGATTCCCACATGCCGCTGTGGTGGCTGTTTAAGTCTATTTAATGTTTATGTGGTTATGTATCTTGTTGTTTTTTTATATGGCCTTTGGCAAATCATATTCCTTGCATGTTTACATAGTTGGCTAATAAATGGATTACATTTTACGATTACAATTCAGCAACAGTGCAGCTTCCAGCAGTCTCACCTTTCACACAATCCCACCCTGACTTGGGCTGAATGTTGACTGCTGCCTTCTGCCCATTCACTGCACTAACAGGATGAGTTGGTCGGCATTCTGCAGCAGTTTTCAGAAATTATCTACAATTTAATTATTGAAACAGAAAATGCTGGAAAAGCTTCAGCAAATCAGGCAGCATCTGTGGGAAGAGAAACAGACTGAGAGAGAGACTAATTAGTCGCGGTAGCAGAGAAGGTGGGAGAGTGACCTTTCAGTTTAGTTTATTGTCACCTGTACCCAGGTAGAGTGAAAAGCTTTTGTTGCGTGCTATCCAGTCACCAAACGCCAGGAACAAAGGGGCCCGATTCCAGTCACCAAACGCCTGGAATAAAGGGGCCCACTCTGGTTGGGTGCAATAGGCAATGTTTCTCTCTCCACGGATGCTGAGTTTTTCCTCACATTTTATGTTTTCATTTAAAATTTCTAACATTTGTGTATTGTTTTTATTTCCATCAATTTAGTAATTTCAATGAAGGTTACAAATTAGATTAGATTAGATAACCTTTATTGTCATTCAGACCGAAGTCTGAACGAAATTGAAGCAGTCATACATACAACACAATACAATAAAAAACAACAATAAACACATATTAACATCCACCACAGTGAGTCCACCCAACAACTCCTCACTGTGATGGAGGCAAAAGTCCTAGGTCTCGTCTCTTCCCTCCTCTTTGCCTGACTTGTGGACACCCTTACATACGAACGAGCTCCCATTATATTAGTAAATTAAAAAAAACGACATACATCGCACTTTCACACTATGAATGCAGAATTAGTCTCTTCCCTCCACTTTTGGCAGTGTTATTCTTTATCATGGTATGTGCTCTCGATGCCACCCATTATTGCACTAGTGTGGAGGTAAGGTCACCACAACTAACGATCTTTGTGCATCTTCTGACTTAGGGAGGATTGAAATATCTGAACCCGTTCATTACGGGGAACTGCCTGCACCTTTTTCATCTTTTTCCCAGATTGTACAAAGAACCCATCCAAAACATTCAGTCTGTTTCTCTCCCCACACACTGCCTGACCTGTGGAGCGTTTTCCTCTGATCTTTGATGAGTTATTTAACCTTCTCAGGAGCCTGACATCACAAGTGATCTCAAACAGTAGCATGCTGCTCCAGGCCAAAACATGTTCTTTTACGTTGACCCCACAAAGCTATTTAAATGTATCTATTAAAAGATGTACAGTTAAATTGTTCTAAATTTATATCAGGGCAGGAAGTCAGAGGAATCAGTCTGCTGAAAGAACTGACTATTTTTAATTTGTCCACAGGATGTTGAAGTTGCAGGTAATGTTGACCTTTACTGTACATTCCTGACTGAGTGTTGGTGAAGAGTGAAATGTTCAGATGGATCTGGACCACGTGAGATAAGAGCAGCGTAATCCTTCCCTGAAGAACAATATTGGCCCTCAGTATAGTACAGGTACATCACTGATGCTCCAGCACCCTAGCTTGCTGGAGTATCCATTTCACCAGACTAGAGGTCACCTGTGGACAAATAATAATTCACCAACACAAGCGCAGGTGAAGAAGGGTCTTGACCTGAAACGTCGCCCGTTCCTTCTCTCCAGAGATGCTGCCTGACCTGCTGAGTTACTCCAGCATGTGGTGTCTATCTTCGTTGTAAACCAGCAACTGCAGTTCCTTGTGTCTCTGTTTGATTTGGAGCCTGGTTACTGTCCCAAACCCAACTGGCTATGTGTCGTGTTCGGGTCTCACTAAGAAACAACTCCTCAGACGTGGAATCGAATTCTATTTTCAGAGAGATTCGTATGCGTGGTTTACTGGCAGAATTCAAAGGCCTTCTGCTGCCATGATTGAACTCCATCCTCCCAGCCAAAAAGCAGGGAATATTAAGCAGAATTCCCTCTTCCCAACGATGTCCTCTTGGTTAAATAG
Source organism: Amblyraja radiata (assembly GCF_010909765.2). NCBI lineage: Eukaryota > Metazoa > Chordata > Chondrichthyes > Rajiformes > Rajidae > Amblyraja > Amblyraja radiata. Next base: position 396,143 of record NC_045993.1, on the reverse strand, counting down.
TTAGTCAATGAAGAAATAAGCAAGAAATATGCTGACAATTGACCACTATGCACTCTCATAATTTTGTCCGGATTAAAGGACGTGCCGGGCCATCAGTTGCCGGATAATCGATGGTGGATCACAGTCACTAGTTGCCTTACCGCCCCACCGTTGGAAGAAACAGGAGCATCTAGTAGTAACCAACACTCATAGAGAGGACAAACAGAGTGTACACAGACCCACCCAGGGTCAGGATGGAACACGGGCCCTTGTGGTGGTGAGGCAGTAACGATGACTGCTGACTCACACTGTTGGAGAACAAAGACTCGTGGACACAGATATATCAGATTGTGCAGAGTGGAGACCAAACCTAGTTAATACAAGAGGATAACTCCTCAAGCCAAGAGAGGGAGGGCAGGCAGCAGCACAGTGCTGTGGGTCCCGGAGACAAAGGAATTCACAGCCCAAGGACAAGTTTACCGTCTCAACTAAAGACAGAATTCATCCTGTGCACATGTGTCCTCAAATAATTAATCAATTACGTGACTTCACAGTTACACAAACACAATAAACACGCCCCTCACCTGTATCTGACTATTACCTGCCGGGCTTTGTCCTGCCCTCTTTCCCCACCTTTCCTCCCCATCCCCCCCTCCATATCTGCAATAAGTCAGACCCGCAATAAGTCAGACCCGCAAAGTCACTTGTCCATATTCTCCAGAGATGCTGCCTTATGCGCTGAGTTCCTCCAGCACTTTGTGTCATTTGTTTTATAAACTAGCATCTGCAGTTCCCTGTTTCTACATAATTGCTCTTTAATCATTTATCAGTTACCTCATTTATCCATTGTTCATGTGTTCTCAAATGGGACAGGCTTAGGTGCGGTATCTTGGTCAGCATGGATGTGTTGCGCTGAAGGGCCTGTTTCCATGCTGTGTGGCTATGACTCCAGGAAAGACATTTAGACAGATATATGGATAGAAGGTTTGGACTAAATGCAGACAAATGGGACCAGCCCAGTGTGCCATCCCTTGGTTGGCATGGACAAGATGGGCCGAAGGGCCTGTTTCTATGCTGTACAGTACTATATGGTGAGCAGATCAGGCAGCATCTCTGGAGAGAGATAAAACGCTACCATTTCAAGTCAGTAACCCTTCGTTAGAACTGGAGGTGAACTTGTTGCTCAGAGAAACGATATCAACAGGCAGCGAGAGCCTTGCTCAGCGATTCTGCTCAGGACATGCAGATTAGTAACTCACACCAAGCACCCCTGTACAAAGGAACAAACTGCATTGGTGATCAGGGTTTAATCGACCTGAAAACAGATCTCGAAGCTTAAATCCCCAATCATTGTTGTGCCATTTGCTGAAACCATCTATGACCAATTGACCTTAATGCTTCAAAAATCCGAGTGGCTATGTGGAATTTATAAGTCATCTTGCTATTAATATAAACAGTGACGGCCTCTCCCTCTGGTCACTGCTTCAAGCTGAACCAGCAGCTTTGCCACCTCCGTGCCTTGCTCTGGTCCCGAGCCGAGCTTCGAACTTGTACCCTCGGCTTCACAGACAGGGATGGGCACCTCTGCCGTGTAACCGAGATCGGCCGGCACCCTGCCCCCCTGGCACTGTGGTGGTGGTGAATCTGTCCCTCCTGGTAGTGTGGTGGTGAATCTGCCCCTCCTGGTAGTGTGGTGGTGAATCTGCCCCCCTGGTAGTGTGGTGGTGAATCTGCCCCCCTGGCACTGTGGTGGTCGGCACTGCCATTGTGGTGGTGGTTGACACTGCCATTGCCTCCACTGTCCAACACAATCGCGTCCTTGCTCTGTGACATTTCAGCGCACCCAAAACAAATGTGAAACAGAAAATAGCAAAAGTGGTTTTGGGGCTATTTATTAAACTTCACTGAACGTGTCTGACAAGTCTGAAGAAGGGGGTCCTGACCCGAAACATCAGTAAGTGTGCAGCGATACAAAGCTCTGTTTAAACCACCGCTGGATCACCTGGGGAGTGATATGTCGGCTTGAGAGTGAAGGGGCATTGGCCTGGACCTGATCTGACCATTGGCAGTCTCACTTCTGCTGCTCACAGTCAGTGATGCTGGAATGGTCCTGACCTGTGTGGGCTTCTGCTCCAGTCTGATGGGACCAGAGCCACAGCTGAATGTATGCACATGAGGGTTGCAGTCGGCTCTGGTGGACTGGACAGGCTGCACAGTAACTCAGCAGCATGCAACCAGAACCTCCATCGAGAAACTACACACACCAGCAGTTCAATCGTTGGCATTTATACGAGTAAAGGGAGACTTGGCTGAAGCTTTCACAATAAATATGGATCATATGCTTGCAGATAGATTAGTTTAACCTGGCATCATGTTCAGCACTGATACTGTGGGCAAAAGGGCCACTAATAAAGTATGAACTAATAAACTCAGTTTAGTGCATGAAGAGAAGTTATTGCCTCCAGTCTGGGGCGGTGGACTTTAATCTCAAATTTAAAGCCAAGTTTTTCAGGAGTGAAGTTTCAACACACTCCTGCATGCAGAGGGAGAGAGAAACCTGGAGCATTGATACCAGTAAAATACACAGAGTGCTGGAGTAACTCAGCGGGTCAGGCAGCATCTGTGGAGAACATGGATAGGTGACGTTTCACAGAGTGCTGGAGTAACTCAGCGGGTCAGGCAGCATCTGTGGAGAACATGGATAGATGACGTTTCGCAGAGTGCTGGAGTAACTCAGCGGGTCAGGCAGCATCTGTGGAGAACATGGATAGGTGATGTTTTGGGTCAGGACTCTTCTTCAGGTTCACGTTCACTTTAGGTGACATTTTGGGTTGGGACCCTTCTCCTGACTGGAAACGTCACCTATCCATGTTCTCCACAGATGCTGCCTGACCCGCTGAGTTACTCCAGCACTCATTGACACCACGCCTGCAGCCACAATCTAGCGCTAGCGTGAATGACTATTACTGTAAGCGGTTATACAAGACTAGTTGTGACTTTGGGAACTGCCTGAGACTTATGCCACCGCCTGCAGTAACACTCACTGCCTGGTGGTGGAGCTGGCACCCACCTAGTGCTGCAGTTCACTGTGGCCAACAGCGCTGTCGGTGGACAGGTTGCGGAACTGCAACTTCTCGTCGGCTTTGATAAAGCTGCAAATACTCGTTTTACAAAGATAAGATTTGGTTTCATGTCCAGCACAGACATAGTGGACCGAAGGACCTGTTCCTGTGCTCAGAGTCATAGTCATACAGCATGAAAACCCAACCCTTCAGCCCAACTTGCCCACACCGACCAACATGTCCCATCTACACCAGTCCCCCCTGCCTGCATTTGGCCCATATCCCTCTAAACCTGTCCTGCCCATGTTTCAAATGTTGTAATAGTATCTGCCTCAACTACCTCCACCGGCAGCTTATTCCATACACCCACCACCCTTCATGTGGAAAAATGTTGCTCTTCAAGTTCCTATTGAGTCTTCCATCCCTTATCTTAAACTTATCTCCTCTGATTCTTAATTAGCCAACTCTAGGTAAATTACACTGTGCATTTACACTATCTGTTCCTCTCACAATCTTTCACACCTCCAGAAGATCACCAATTTATTCTTCTGCACTCCAAGGAATAAAGTCCAAGCCAGCTCAACTTCTCCCTGTAGCTCAGGCCCTCGGGTGCTGGCAACTGTACAGTTCTGTTTTATTAGGCTTTGAAAATTGATAGCCATTTAAGCAAGCTGCTTAGCATTTATATTTTTAAATTCATGGTTGTGATATGAGCATGAGTGCCAAGGACTGCATTTATAGTCTTTAAGAAGGAACTGCAGATGCTGGAAAATCGACGGTACACAAAAATGCTGGAGAAACTCAGCGGGTCTGAAGAAGGGTTTCGGCCCAAAACGTTGCCTATTTCCTTCGCTCCATAGATGCTGCTGCACCCGATGAGTTTCTCCAGAATTTTTGTGTACCTGCATTTATAGTCCATCCCTGCAGCCACTGACTCTCGAACACAGCACAATAGTACAGAAGTGTATAGAAGTTGGGAGGTCATGTTGCAGTTGTACAAGACGTTGGTGAGACCGCATTTAGAATATTGTGTTCAGTTCTGGGCACCATGTTATAGGAAAGATGTTGTCAAGCTTGAAAGGGTTCAGAGAAGATTTACGAGGATGTTGCCAGGACTAGAGGGTGTGATCTATATATAGGGAGAGGTTGAGTAGTCTGGGTCTCTATTCCTTGGAGCGCAGGAGGATGAGGGATGATCTTATAGAGGTGTATAAAATCATGAGAGGAATAGTTTGGGTAGATGCACAGAGTCTCTTGCACAGAGTAGGGGAATCGCAGGCCAGAGGACATAGGTTTAAGGTGAAGGGGAAAAGATTTAATAGGAGTCTGAAGGGTAACTTTTTCACAATTTATTCAAAGGGTGGTAGGAAAAGCTGCCAGAGGAGGTATTTGATGCTGGGACTATCTCATCATTTAAGAAACAGTTAGACAGGTACGTGGATAGGACAGGTTTGGAGGGAAATAGACCAAGCACAGGCAGGTGGGACTAGTGTAGCTGGGACATGTTGGCCTGTGTGGGCAAGTTGGGCCGAAGGGCCTGTTTCCACACTGTATCACTCTATGACTCCATGACTCTAACACGGACCACAACCCTAACTCAACAAGTAAGGTCTACTGTGCCCTTCATGTAGGTTGCACTGCTCCCTTTGGTTATGCACGGTTAGAATCTGGTTACTCAGTATTACTGATTATTAATTTATTTTATTATTGATTATTGTGTTTATGGGCTTGTAAAGCTGCAATAAGTTAGGTTTAGGTTTATTATTGTCACATGTACAGTGGAAAACTTTGCCTTGCATTCTATCCAAACACATCAGATATGCCATAAATAAATATAATCAAAGCAAACTCAATCACAATAGATAGAGCGAAGTTAAGATACAGAGTGCAGAATATAGTTCTCAGCATTGTAGCGCATCAGTTCCAGAGACAAAGTCCAATGTCATTGTGTGCGGGGATAGAGGTGAATTGGACAGGACCCTAATTTGTGGAAGGACCGTACAGAAGCCTGACACAAAGGGAAATAAACTGTTGAAGTTTTCAAACTTCTGTACCTTCTGCTGGATGGGAGCGGAGAAGAAGAAGGAATGAGCAGGGTGGGACAGGTCTTTGATTTTGTTGGCTGCTTTTCCAAACTGCAGCGCAAGGTGGCAGCCAGCTCCACCAGCAGGCAGTGAGTGTTACTGCGACAATGGTTCTAAAGTCGTACAGGTCTGTTGTTTAATTGGCTTCTGTAAATTGTCCCTAGTGTGTAGTACAGAACTAGTGTGAACAGGTGATCGCTGGTCGGTGAGGACTCGGTGGGCTGAATGCTCTGTATCCACACTGCATCTCTAAACTAAACTGAATTGTCTATAATTTCCTACGGTCTTGGGCAGAGCTGTTCCCAAACCGAGCTGTGATGCAAGCCAACAGTCTGCTTTCTATGGTGCATCTGAAGACATTTGTAAGTCACTGGTCTCCTCAAGAAGTGGAGGCATTGGTGCCTGATGGATGTAGTTGATCCACAACAGATTATTCGTAATATTAGAGCCAAGGAACTTAAAACTCTCAACTATTTCCACTATGGCTCCATTGATGCTGATGTACTCCTCCACGCTTGCTGAACTCACTAACTAGCTCCTTCATCTTACTGACAATGTGGGAGAGGTTAGAGTCCTGACACCATGTCACTTAGTTCTCTATCTCCACTCAGTACTCCGTCTCATCATTGATCATGATACGACCCACCACAATGCTGTCATCTGCAAACTTGTAGATGGAATTAGAACTGAATTTGGTTGTGCAACCATGAGTGTATAAGGAGTATAATAGAGAACTGGGGACACGTCCTTGTGGAGAATTATTATGGAGGAGGTGTTGTCACCTCTCCTCACTGAGTGAACTGTGGGTCAGAAAGTTGAGGATCCAGTGGCAGTGGGGAGATGATTCCTTGATACAGGAGTTTGGAGATTAGTTAGGATGGGATTATGGTGTTGACGGTAGAGTTATAACCGATAAATAGGAGTCTAACATAGGAGTACTTGTTGTCTAAGTGTTCCAGAGATGAGTTTAGGGTGAGGGAGATGGTAGCTGCTATGGACCTATTGCAACGAAAGCAAACTGCAGTGGATGTAGGCTGGCTGGGAGGCTGGAGTTAACGTGTGGCATCACCAGACTCAAAGTAATTACATTGTTCTTCTGCTGGTACATATGACAACTAAACACTCTTGACTAATCGCCATAGTCATACAAAGCAGGAATGGCCCTTCGGCCCATCACTTCAAGTATCGATCTATATTAATCACATTTACCAGAACCTGGCCCATAGCCTTCACTATCTCAATCCAGATGCTCTGACATGTTGTGAGTGTCTCTGCCACCACCCCTCAGGTAGCTTGTTCCAAATTACAAGCCTCCTCTGACTTTAGACTTTTGAGATTCAGTGTGAAAAACAGGCCTATCGGCCCACCGAGTCCATGCTAACCAGCGATGACCAAATATACAGCATTATCCTGCACAAAAGGGACAATTTACAATTTCCTGAAGCCAATTAACTTACAAACCTGTACGTCTTTGGAGTGTGGGAGGAAACCGGAGCACCCAGAGAAAATCACACGGTCACAGGGAGAACGTGCAAACTCCATACAGACAGCACCCGTAGTCAGGAACAAACCCGGTTCTCTGGCGGTAATTCTACCGCTGCACCACCGTGCCGCCCTCTGGATGGAAAGAATCTTCCTCAGATCTATCCGACACTTCTTACTCCTCACCTTAAACCCTTAGTCATCTCTGCCTTTGCGAAATGTTTCCTATTCTTTAACCTGTCCGAGCCTCACACAGCTTTGTACATCTCTATCCCGTTACCTTTCACCCTCACCCACTCCAAGTACAACAAACCCAGTCTGTTATCACCTTATAAATGAAACAGCTTGCTGGTAAATCCCCTCTGAGCTCTGAGAAAGGTGATGAGTTCCCTCCTTAAACCACAGCAGTGCCTCAGCTGAGGGCATTCCTGCAGTGTCATTGGATAGGGAGCTCACTAGACACAGCCGGCCAGTCTAAAGCAGGGTCCCAACCCGAAACATTGTCTGTGCATTCCCTCCACAGATGCTGCCTGACCCACTGACCTCCTTCAGAACCTTGTGTTTTGCTCAAGATTGCAGCATCTGTGGTTACTTGTGTCTCCATGGAGCTACACTCCTGCTGACTTGGGGACATGGGGTGTAGTTTGGAGGGGGGCCAGCAGGTGGTGGTGTTCCCCTGCGCCTGCTGCCTTGTCCTTAGTGAACAAGGAATGGGTGAGGAGTCGCAGTGACAGAACTGACAGCTCACCATTCCATGCCCCCCCACGCCATACACGAACTGTGCCCTGACAACAGTTAGTGAGCTGTCACCCAAACCCAAACACATTCTCATGTAAGAACAATCCTCTGGGTCCAAAACTGAATCCGAGGGGCACAGAAACTGTCCAACAGTGAACCCCAGCAGTGAACAAACAGGAGGCTGCAGATGCTGGAATCCTGAGTCAAAAACAAAGTACTGGAGAAACTCAGCAAGGCTACTGGGGTGGGAGATTGCAACCTTCACGTGGTCCACCCTGTTTCGACGAATGCAATCAACCTGGCGTGCACAAACAGAAGATCAAACAGGACAAGTTGACTTACAACTTTAGGCTGTGCACGCCATACGCACGAAGAAAAAGAACCAAGTTTACTTTAGTTTAGAGATACAGCAGGAAAACCGGCCCACGTGTCCATGCCGATCAATGATCCCCACACATTAATACTATTCTACACACAGTGGACACAATCTTACAATTTTACCAAGCCAATTAACCTACAAACTTGCATGTCTTTGGAGTGTGGGAGTAAACCTGAGCTGCCGGGGAAAACCAATGTAGATCACGGGGAGAACGTGCAAACTCCGTACAGACAGCACCCATAGTCAGGATCGAACCCGGTTCTCTGGCGCTGTGAGGCAGCAACTCTACCGCTGCGCCACCGTGTCTTGGTGGAAGAGAGTTATTCTGGCAGGATTGGTCAGCATGGATTAATGGGCTGAAGGGCCTGTTCCTGGGCTGCATGAGCCTTTGACTGTCACATTGCTTAGTGCAGCTCCTCCAGTGTGGTTCACTTGGCCCTTATCTTATTCCCAGGAAGGCGAATTCTAAAACTAGAGAGCAAAGGTTTAAAGTGAGAGGGCAGAGAATTAAGAGGGACAACATTTTCACTTAGAGGGTTGTCTGTATCTGAAGTGAAGTGTCAGAGGAAGCTATAGAAGTGGATACAAGAATGACTTTTAAACAACATTTGTACAGATATATTGATAGGAAAGGTGAACCATAAGTTCTAGGAACAGAATTAAAAAATCTGTCAATCTCCGCCATAAAAATATTAATTGACGGCCTCCACAGCCGTCTGTGGCAATGAATTCCACAGATTCACCACCCTCTGACTAAAGAAATTCCTCCTCGTCTCCTTTCTGAAGATGGGGCACATGGACCAAATGCAGGAAAATGAGATTAGCCCAGTACTCCAACTTCAGTCAGCCACGTTCCTGAGCTCTCTGCTCGCTTTTGTTTGATTATTTTCCGAACCCTGTCCCATACCATCAATAGGAGCAGCAATTGGCCAAACACCTCCTCTGAACCATCAATCTGAAGAAGGGTTTCGGCCCGAAACGTTGCCTATTTCCTTCGCTCCATAGATGCTGCTGCACCCGCTGAGTTTCTCCAGCACTTTTGTCTACCTTCGATTTTCTAGCATCTGAAGTTCCTTCTTAAACACCTCTAGTCTGTTTCTTCGTTCAATAGCTAATCTGATCCTGGCCTCCACTCCACCTTCCTGCCTGTTCCCCATTACCCTTCTCCTGCACTATACACCCAACACCACAAAGACCTATTATCAGAGACCTATTTTTCTCCCTGGCTCAGAGTGAATTTTCATAGAATCAGATAGGATAGAATTGTGGATGTAAGTGCAGTGAGGAGAACTGACAGTCCCCTTTGGTGAGAAGCGGCGTAGCCTGTGACTGATCTCTGAGCTCTGGAGTTGTAGAGTGGCCTTTGTCCAACTGGTGTAAAATGACCCTCTCTTTCTCTCACTGCCAGTCCCTGTGAAAGGCTGGATTAATCAGGAGCAGACAATACCTGTTCTTTGGTTGAATCTCTTTCATCTCTTTCTTACAGATCAGAGGGGAGCGAGAAAAACTGCCCCATTGTGGGGATAACATGAGACCACCGCCCAGCTTTTAAAGTGCTGAGATATCATTTCAGGGCCTGTCTTCTGAATGTGATGATAGCTTTGTTCGTTCTGATGGACGGATTGCCATTACGTGTCAGGAATGAGGGACAGCAGTCTAAGCAGCTGCTAAACGCGCTCCAGGTTAGTCCCTGTGCTGTTAAAGCCTCTGATCGCATCAATGAAGCTTGAGAAACAAGGCCATTCACTGACATCTCCCACCGCCAAGCCTCTCTGAGGGGAGACACAAAGGTTAAAGGGCTCATTCATTTAAAGATCCAGCAATACAAGTTCAAATCCCACCATCTCACCTGGGGAATTTAGTGACTAAATTAAAATACACAATCTTGTAAAAACATGATCTTACAGTAATACTCTGTGTGAGATATAGTTGTGGATGGCAGGGTGACCTATATTGTCCACTCCTAACCCACCACCACACCGATGATGGGTCTTCGACCAGACACCTCATCCTTCAGAAGGACAAGGGAAAACCTGATTGAAACTTACCAAATAGTGAAAGGCCTGGATAGAGTGAATGTGGAGAGGATGAGTCTGGGAGCAGAGGGCACAGCCTCAGAATAAAAGGACCTACCTTTAGAAAGGAAATGAGGAGGAATGTATTTAGTCAGAGGGTAGTGAATCTGTGGAATTCATTGCCACAGAAGGAAACTCCGTACAGACAGCGCCCGTAGTCGGGATCGAACCCGGGTCTCAGGCACTGAATTCGTTGTAAGGCAGCAACTCTACCACTGCGCCACCGTGACTGCGTTGTATTTTGGTTATTTTTGTTACATCAACCGGAAACAACCGCTGGAAAGGTGAGGTCACTATTTAAATGTTCATTATTTTAAAGAACCACATTTGCGTTTCATCACCCCAGGACTGGTTCAGAGGTGACTGCCTTTGAAGGGCGGTCACTGGGTCAGAGGGCAATGCGGCTGGTAATCTTTACACAGCCTCCCTGAGTCAGCAATGTGCTAATGACCAGATTGTGAGTAATTGTAATGTTGAAGGAAAGATAAATATCCCAGGCCAAAGAGACCAGGAAACGCCCCTACTGCTCTCCGAAATAATGTCACACGAGCTTCCACATGCAGTGGAGGTGGGACAGCTGCAGATGCCGGAAACCTGCAACAGAATCAGGAAATACTGGCAACACCCAGCTGATCAGGCAGCACCAGTGGAAAGTGAAATGGAATCCACAATTCAGGTCAAAGTTCTTCCTGACGAATGGGATTGGCAGGAATGCTCGTTCCCTGGACAGGGATGAGTTGGACGTAGTTATGAGCAATATGAACAAATAACCACGCTGTTGATGGATCAGTCTGAGTGGAACCAGGCACCACAGCTGTCCCAGCAGTTTCCCCACAGATACCCCAGCTCAATCAGACCCACCACCTCATCCTCGCTGTTTCCCCACAGATACCCTAGTTCATCATCAGCTCAATCAGACCTACCACCTCATCCACATGTCCAGCAGTTTCCCCACAGATACCCCGGTTCATCACCAGCTCAATCAGACCCACCACCTCATCCACATGTCCAGCAGTTTCCCCACAGATACCCTAGTTCATCACCAGCTCAATCAGACCCACCACAGCTGTCCAGCAGTTTCCCCACAGATACCCCAGTTCATCACCACCTCAATCAGACCCACCACCTCATCCTCAGCAGCATTCCGTCAGCAAAGGTCCCAGTGTCGGCCTGGCTCCGTGTTTATGTTCTTGGAGTGGAACCCACCCTCAACTGCAACCTCTTCCTATATGACCCCCTTCCCACAGCAGGGGGACCAGATCTGTGCGGGGCTTGCCAAAGACTTTGGACGGCTGAGGAACAGAAGGTTGCTCTGTTCACAGAGTGGTTCCTTCCTGACCGCTCCCTACTGTCTGGTGCTTGGCTGGAGGGAGGGAGGGAGGGAGAGGCCCCTTCATGCATTAGCCCCCGGCTCTTACACAGAGAGGGAAACCTCCAGTCGCCCTGGTGTGTCTGAACCATGGGCTGGGGAGGCCGACAATGGGGACTTCCATTAGAAGGGGCACTCATGTTGCAGTGCAGAGTAACACAATCTTACACCACCCTGAACAAAACCATGAAGATAATGTTATATTAAAAAAAGAGACCTTTTCAGCTGAAACAACTCAATGATTTCTGAAAGACATGCTCAAAAGAAACAAAGAGGAAAGCCATATTGAAAGGGTATTGGACTCCCCAAGGACTGCCCTGAGAATCAAAGTCTGCCGGGCTGCTCTGAGGGCTGTTTGTTCAGTTGGGAAGAACGAGAGGTTGTGGTGGGAACGATACTGTGGCCGTTAGACCGGCCAGTGTCTCGGGCAGTCGTTGCCTCCCCAGACCTTGGGTCAGCCACACCAGGACTGGAGGTTTGTCTGTCCGTGCAAGAATCAGGGGCTACTGTGTGCAGGGGCCTCTATCTCTGTCCACCAGCCGAACACACAGGGACAACACAAAGGGGCAGCAAGGAAGGAAATGTATGGTTGTTAAATCTCCCTGAATATCTATATAAAGGAAACCACTTTTTTATGGCTTTGAGGATAGCAGGACGCACTAGGGAGAAGTTACTCAGAAATGGTTAGATAATAATAAAGGTGGTTTAGAAATACAGCATGGAAACAGGCCCTTCGGCCCACTGAGTCCATGCTGACCATTGTTCATTCTAGTTCTACGTTAGCCCACTTTCACACCCACTCTGTACACACACATGGGACAATTTACAGAGGCCACCTCACCTACAAACCTACGCATCCTTTGGGATGTGGGAGGAGACCGGAACACCCAGAGGAAACCCACACAGTCAAGGGGAGAATGTGAAAACTCCACATGGACAGCACCCAAGGTCAGAATGGAATCTGGGTCTCTGGCACTGTGAGGCAGCAGCACTACCCACTGCACCCCTGTCCCACCCTGCACCCTATACACCACAGAAACACACCCTATTGGGAAAATTAAAGTCACCCACTATTACAACTCTTTTATCGAGCATTACTGGCTTTACCTTGCACTAAACGTTATTCCCTTATCATGTATCATCAATACACTGTAAATGACTCGGTTGTAATCATGTGTTGTCTTTCCGCTGACTGGTTAGCATGCAACCAATGTTTCCACTGAACCTCGTGACACGTGACAATAAACTAAACTGAAACTTTAATACAGTTGTCCGTGATCTCCCGACATATATCCGTCTCTAATTCCCACTGACTATTGGGCCGCCTAGAATACAATCCCATCACAGTGGTCACTTTCTGAATTCCACCCTTACAGCCTCACTGGACAATTGCCCCAAAATATCTTCTCAAAGTACCTCAGTGATGTTCTCTTTCATCAAAAACACAACTCCTCTCTAGCCTCCACCTCTGTCCCTGCCGTCACGTTTGTGTTGGAATGTTGAGCTGCCAGTCCTGCCCCTCTCAGCCACGTTAGTTGTGATATCCCAACCCACACACTGCCCATTGCCTGCTTTCAGCTGCCTTTCCAAGGTCTGCTTCATAAACTAACCTGAGGTGGAATTAACTGTTTCCTTTCATGAAAGACTTGGCAGCACTCGACGTTAGCTTTGCTTTTACTTTAACAATTGTGAGCTACTATCATACTTATATTTTTCTTGGCAAGCACATTCAGCTTCATTAGAGGATCAGCAGCAGTCACAAGCTTCTTAAAAGCACATCTCGTATATCATGTCAGACCCATAACCTGGGTTGATGTAAAGCTGCAGCTTCATGTAGCCTCTCCAGATGATCAACAGTCAACAGAGGAAGGGACTGGCAATGGCTGGCAAAGACCACCGATGGTACCCTGATGTGCCGTATCTCATCAAAACCTTCTGCCAGGGTCCAGCCCAACGTTCGAGACAGGTGGAGCTGCTGGAACTGGGCACAACCCAGCAGATGGGTCTTGATGTCAACAATTCAAGAGAAGAAAACTTGAATTTGCAAAATGCCTTTCATAACTGGTACCAGGAATAGGCGGGATCTCTTGTGAGGAAAGGTTGGAGATAGAGTCATAGAGTCAACAGCGTGGAAACAGGCCCTTCAGCCCAACTTGCCCACACTGCTCAACTTGTCCCAGCTACGCTTGTCTCACCTGCCTGCATTTGGCCCATATCTCTCCAATGTACCTGTCTAACCATTTCTTAAACATTGGGCAGACAAAGGCTTGTAACCCCTGGAATGTTGGAGATGATGTGTGCATTGATTGAAACGTACGAGATCCTGAGGGGTCTAAACAGGGTGGATGGAGAAAGGATTTACCTCTGGAAATAAATAAACTAGGGGTTCAGTGTTTAACTGTAAGAGATCTCCCATCGGAGACGGGGATAACGGCAAGTTTATTTCTCAGGGGATTAAGATTCTTTGGAACTCCTCCAAGAAGCAGCACAGAAGAGTATTCGTAACAGCAGAGGGAGATGGATTTAGCGTGAGGATGTAAGGTTGAGTAAAACACAAAGTGCTGGAGTAACTCAGCGGGTCAGGCAGCATCTGTGGAGAACATGGATAGGTGACGTTTCACAGAGTGCTGGAGTAACTCAGCGGGTCAGGCAGCATCTGTGGAGTTGAAGCTACAATCTAGATCCGCTGTGGAAAGCAGGATTGCGGGGCCGACTCCTGCTCCCAATGCATATCTTCCATAAGCTGAGGCTGGATAGAAAATGATCCAGAAAACCAAGCTACAGCACGGGACCACAACACTTCAATGAGAAACTGACCAAATAGTTTGCTATGAATTAATTTGTCGGTGAGATTAAACATCGACTCAGTTTGGGGCATGTAGTGGGGAATGTTGTAAAACACACTACTAAACGATGCAAATCTGTTAACATTCACAGCTGACACAACTGATACAAAACCTGGAGGAGTGGTGAACTATGAAGAGGTGGTAAAGGAGTTCAGCAAGAGAGAGACTGGCTGGAGGAATAGACAAACAGGCGACAGCTGAAATTTTAGTTGAAAAGTGCAAAATACATTTTGATGTGAAGAAATTGAAGAAAGATGCAATATAAATCTGCGGGTGGAGGTTAGAAGATTTAAAGAGGTGAGAGCACGATTTTGCGGTAAGCTGGGAGGTTTGTTGAAAGAGTTAGTGCAGGTGCAGAAGGTGATTAAAAAGCATATGGAATCATAAGCTTCATAAATGTAGCATTGAATACAAGAGGAAAGAAGTCACAAAATACTAGCTTTGTTCTGTGGATAGACCGGAGAAGCTGAGAATGTTCTCCTTGGATCAGGAGCAGTAGTGGAGCAGATTTAATGCAACATTCAGAAAGGTGGCTGGAGAGTATCTGAAAGGGATATGCAGGTCAGTGGGGATTGGGCAGGCAGGGGATTGCCGTGACTCCAATTCTGAATTTGAGGTTATTATGACAGAATACTTTGTGCCAAAAGATGATTCTGTACAGTACAAGCACCAGCACTGTGAACATGTCGGCACAAGAAACGGCAGATGCTGCAATCTTCAGCAACTTTCCACACTTCACTTTTATCACTCAATCTCTTTCCCCTTTCCCCGTCTACTTCCCCCACTTCCCTCCCTCCGGCTTTACACTTCACTCTTCCTCCTCTTTCCTTATTTGATATCCTTTTGTCTCCTTTTCCCTCCACCCATTGGCCAATTACCCCCACCCCCCCTTACCTCTATCCACCTATCACGTGCCAGGCTTTGCCTCGCCTCTCCCTTCTTTTCCAGCTTTCTCCCCCCCCCCCCCCCCCCAACTCCATGTCCACAGAAGGGTCCCGACCCGAAACGTCGCCTGTCCATTCCTCCACAGATGCTGCCTGACCGCTGAGTTGTGCTCTGCTCTCTGTGGACATGCCTGTGTGTCTGGTGCTCAGCCTCTGCCAAGGTAACGCTCGGGATTTTACTCCAAGAACAAATATTCCCTTAATTGTTTATGAATTTAGTCATAAGCAAAAGAATTGCCAGTGTTATGAGGAACCACAAATCATTCAAGGTTTCAATTCTCCACTGGCGTAATGTACGTAATTCCTTGCTTCATACCAACATAATAATCAGGTTTTTACACCACATCCACAGTTGTGAACAGATTCTATCGCTTCTCAATGATTACACACAAATCTGCATTCTTTATGGCTGTATAAAACATTTATATACAGTAGATTCACAGGATAGTTACAGCACAGGAGACCATTCAGCCCATAGGCTGTGCTAGCTTTTCAAAGATGAGTCAAGAGCATGAATGTAGGAGCCTGCAGAAAGTGGACATTACCTTGTCTATCACTGGTACTGACCTCCCCACCATTGAAGGGGTCTACAGGAGGCGCTGCCTCAAAATGGCAGCCAATATTATCAAACCTGGCCACAATCACATCCTGCTGCTACAATCAGGAAGAAGGTACTGGAGCCTGAGAACCGTGACCTCCTGGTTCAAGAACAGCTTCTTCCCGGCAACCATCAGGCTCTCAAACACTGCACAACATTAACAGAACCTGACTTCTCTTGTACTCTCTACCAGATAAGTAGAGACATACAACACAACTTGTCCTTGCCCATCAAGCTGCCTCATCTGCACTAGACCCACCAGCTCGCATTTGGCCCATATCCCTCAAAACCTTTGCTATCCATGTGCTAGGATATCTTTTATATGTTGTTATAGTCCCATTAAATGATGTTATTGTGATAAGGACTTGTTTTGGTTGCACTACACATTGCAGTTTTGCACTATTATAGTCTGGTTTCCTCATGTTACTGACAATTAATTTATTGTAGTATCAATTATTATGTATTTATTTGCGTGGGGCCTGCGAAGCTGCAGCAAGTAAGAATTTAATTGTTCCGTTGCAAGTACATGTGACTATTCAACACTCTTGGCACAGTACAAGATAAGATGCAGGCAACAGAGTCTGGAGGAGCTCATCTTTATATGGGATAAAAGTGAGGAGCTGGCCAGTGTGAGATAGGGACATCAAAACAAGGAATGCAAGTGAAAGGGATCTAAAGAACGGGAGGAATTAACACTGGAGCATGAAATGAGAATAAGTGTTTACAACTCAAGTCTATTGGGAGCAACGTTACAGAAAGGAAAATATATGTTAGAATTTCACACAGCTGTAATTGATATTACGCTTCAAGGTAGAATTGGGTTTCACCTATACTTTGTATCAGGCAAAGCAACCCAAACCCTTTGAAATGTAAACCATTGTGACAAAAACATTTAGTATCAAGAAACAGCAGGGCCAGTGAACAAAGGGAAAATCTGATCACATTTCACTTGCGATTGGGAAAGAGGGCTCAATTCGGGATCAGTCACTGCTCGGAGATAAAGAGAGATATTAGGACTAATGAAAAGGAGGGCAGTGTTTAAATGCATAAGAGCACCAGACTGTGAAGGCCTTGGGCACTAGTAGTACAATACAGTCGGCATTCCCCTTGGTTTGTGGGCAGTCTACACTTTCACAGTAACACACTACCCCCACTCACGTATCAGAGACACTAACCGGGCAGTGGTAACATTAGTGGATGCACTGTCGGAACATGTAAAGTCACATCTCATTACATAAACTGGGCAACTTAAATTAAATAAACCTAAGGTTTAAAAAAGCAAGTGTCAGTAAAGCTGATAACAAAACTGGTTGACTGGTGCTGAAGGATGAGGGGGAACCTCATAGAAACTTATCGAATAGTGAGAGGCCTGGATAGAGTGTGTGTAGAGAGGATGTTTCCACTAGTGGGAGAGCCTAGGACTAGAGATCACAGCCTCAGAATTAAAGGACGTTCCTTTGGAATGGAGATGAGGAGGAATTTCTTTAGTCAGAGGGTGGTGAATCTTTGGAATTCATTGCCACAGTAGGCTGTGGAGGCCAAGTTAATGAATATTTTTAAGACAGAGATAGATAGATTCTTGATTAGTACAGGTGTCAGGGGTTATGGGCAGAAGGGAGGAGAATGGGGTCCGGAGGGAGAGTTAGATCAGCCATGATTGAATGGCGGAGTAGATTTGATGGGCCGAATGGCCTAATTCTGCTCCTATCACCTATGAACAAATGACCTTATGAGCATGAAATGTTGACCCGGGTGCTGCCTGACCACTGAGTTACTCCAGCATTTTGTGTCTTTTCTTGGTATACCTGCATCTGCAGTTCCTTGTTTCTACCAAAATGTTACCTGTCTATTTCCCTCCACTGATGCGGACTGACCCCCTGAGTTCCTCCAGCCGCATGAATACAGTGAAGACCAGAGCACGATGGATGCTCAGCATCCTGTGGTGAATGCCTCACCTCCAGGCACCATCTACACAGCATAAACCAGCAGCTCCAGCCAGCGGCTCGCCACCCCTATCTGAGGATATAAAATGCAGAGAACCTGAACAGTGTATGAATGTATGAAAAAAAACAGCTATTGTGATGTCTCAGTGTTTGGTTACGGCGACTGCTCTACCCAAGACCGTAATAAATTGCAGAAAGTTGTGACTGCTGCCCAGTCCATCGCACAGACCAGCCTTTGACTCCATCTACACCACACTGTCTCAGAAAGCAGCCAACATAATCAAAGACCATTTACACCCTGGCCATTCCCTCTTCTCCCCTCTACTGTACGGCAGAATATTCTTCCTTGCTGTTATCATGCTACTGAATGGCCCTTTCATAAGCTAGGGAGGGATTTCTGATTTTCTCTTCTCCCAAGCTCCATCTCTTGCCCTTTTTTATAATTGCACTTTCTGCAACACTATATTTGCATTCTGTTTATTTTCTCCATACAGCACCCGTTGTAATCACACACGGTCTGTATTGCCTGAATAGCACACAAAACAAAGCTTTTCACTGCCTCTTGGTACAATCATAAAACAATGCCAACACAAGTGGGAACACATGGCATTCTAAGGCTGCATTTCTCATGCACATATCCACACACTGACTTGCAAACACATTTACAGACAGATACACAGCCACATATTTGCAACAGATAAAGTGGTGAAAAATGTTTTCAGTTCAATTGCCATTAGGTAGGAATTTTGCATCCTCTCTGGCAAGCCAACACTGTCACATTTTTAGAGTCAGGACTCCGGGTTCAAGCACTGCAAGGCAGATGTTGAGGAAATGAGTCCCATCTGTGTTGGTTTCTCTGAAGGCAACAACAGTTGCTCCCACAGCTGCCACTGCATGAGGGACAGAGAGGTCCCTGCACCCTTAGCTATTCTCTCAAGTACAACCGTGATTACAGGGAGATGATTGTGGGAAAGTTCTGCTGCAAAGTTTTCCAGTCCCCACAGAAAATTTAAACGAATCCAGTCATACCAATGTCTGCTTCACATTAACAACCAAACCCCAAACCTGACTCAAATTAGAAATTCTGGCATTTGGTTCACTCCTAGTTCTTCAAGGCTCCACACCATGCAGGGAAAAGTCGTTTGTCTTTTCACTAAATAATGCTCTGAGATCTTTCATGTCAACCTGGCCTTGCCGTTTGGAAATGGGTTTAGCTTAGTTGTATCACAGCTGCAACCTCCACTGTTGTACATTTCATTACCAGACCTTGGAAACATACAGCAACAAGAGGTGGGATTGCTGGCTCCTACAAATTGGAAAAATTCCTTAACATTAATTTAAGTCAAGATGTAAAATTAATTCAATCAATATATGTATGAAAACCGCAATTCTGTGCATTTAAACCCATGCAAAGTTGTACAAAGCAGGAAGCAGCTGAAATCCAGTGGTACATGGTCTGTTTTGCAAAGTTGACCATGTACAGAAAAAAATGGAGAACTTGTACAGAATCTTGCACCTTTTAAAAAAAAAAAATGTTTATGTTATGTATAGAAGTGGCACCCGCTTTAACATTAACCGCCCTTCTTCAGTCCTCCACAGATGCTGCCTGACCCATTGAGTTCCTCAAGCACTTAGTTTTGCTCAAGATTCCAGCCTCTCCAGTTCCTTGCGTCTTTAACTTAAAGAGATTGTCAAACTGGTAAGAGAGAGAAATCTCATGCCTCCAGGGAGTCCTTAATATTCCAGTCAGTGTTTTTATTAGATGATATCAACCATTGAACTGTCATGCCCGATCAGACAAAAATCATTCAGACGTTTGTTTAGAAATCGGGCCAATAGATGCAAGAACACTCTTATTACAATCAGTAAACCGGGAGCACCTGGAATCACATTCCAACACACGTCATGTATGAGCTTGTGAAACCGTTGCAACCCGCAGATTAGGTGTGTTTATTGTCAGGTACACCTGAGTACAATGGACTTCCTCGGCTGGATGAAACTCAGGAAGTACACCCTACACATGATAATGTACAAGATCATGAGAGGAATAGATCGGGTAGACGCACAAAGTTTCTTGCCAAGAGTAGGAGAATCGAGAACCAGAAGTTTAGGGTGAGGGGGGAAAGATGTCATAGGAATCTGAGGGGTAACTTTTTGCAAGCAAAGGGTGGTGGGTGTATGGGACGAGCTGCCGGAGGAGGTACTTAAGGCTGGGACTCTCGCAATGTTTAAGAAACATTAGACAGGTTCATGGATAGGACAGGTTTAGAGGGATATGGGTCCAATGCAAGCAGGTGGGACTAGTGTGGATGGGACATGTGTAGGAAGGAACTGCAGATGCTGGTTTACACTAAAGATAAACACAAAATCGCAGAGTAACTCAGCGGGACAGGCAGCAACTCTGGATAGAAGGAATGGGTGACATTTCGGGTCGAGACCCTTCTTCAGACTTCAGATGGGACATGATGGCCGGTGTGGGCAAGTTGGACGGATGAGCCTGTTTACATGCTGTATGACTCCATGACTCTATAATGAAACATACAACAACAAATACAATGACGAATGTAAGGGTGCAGATTGTAGTGCAACCTGAAGTAGAGTTAAAATATATTAAACTGTAATAAAGTGATAATCGAATGAGGTAAAGGTAAGAGTAAGAATACGTGGCAGCACCTCCAGGTGTGAAGGAGGTGGTTGGTTCAGGCCTCCAATAGCAGTGGGGAAGAAGCTGGGCTGAAGTCTGGACATCCCAGATTTCAAGTTGTTGTATCTCCTCCCAGACAATACTTCCAGCTTTCCCCATACAGGTAGAAAAGGGAGTGATGGATTGGGCTATGTT
The DNA here is from genome assembly GCF_010909765.2 of Amblyraja radiata. Taxonomy (NCBI): domain Eukaryota; kingdom Metazoa; phylum Chordata; class Chondrichthyes; order Rajiformes; family Rajidae; genus Amblyraja; species Amblyraja radiata. The sequence goes on along the minus strand of NC_045993.1, from coordinate 375,805 downwards.
CACCACTTTCAGTCTGAAGAAGGGTCCCGACCCAAAACGTCACCAGTCGATGTTCTCCACAGATGCTGCCTGACCCGCTGAGTTACTCCAGCACTCTGTGAAACGTCACCTATCCATGTTCTCCACAGATGCTGCCTGACCCGCTGAGTTACTCCAGCACTCTGTGAAACGTCACCTATCCATGTTCTCCACAGATGCTGCCTGACCCGCTGAGTTACTCCAGCACTCTGTGAAACGTCACCTATCCATGTTCTCCACAGATGCTGCCTGACCCACTGAGTTACTCCAGCTGTTAGTGTGTCTTTTTCTAAACCAGATTCTGCAGTTCCTCGTTTCTCAATTTTTTAAGACTTTTTAATTTTTTAGAGAGAAACTTGCCGAACTGGATGTAATTAAGATGAAAAGAGCAGATATATTCAACTGGAGCCCAAAGAAGTAATGAGGGAGGAAGGAACAGAAGTATATTAACAATAAGAATAAGGCAGAGCGTAAGGAAAAGAAACTCCCTCATGGACATGTTCACAGTTGAATGATCTGTTTTTGTGGTGTAAATATTTGTAACGCACAAACGTGCCAAAACTAAATGCTTGCATTTGATCTCCCACAGGATTGGTTTGCTGTTTGTTTGTGAAGACAAAAGCATGTACTGAAGATCACAGCAAATAAATGCCTGAATGCATTAGATCCAACAGATTCTGAATGAACATAGAGCCTTTCCATTTGTCCAGGCATCTTTACAGGGTGCAAACTGATGAAGAAACTAACTTTAATGTTTAATGTGGGGGAGGGGGGTTGGCCAAACAAGACTAGTGCTGTGTAGGAGGGAACTGCAGACGCTGGTTTACACCGAAGATAGAGACAAGAAGCTGGAGTAACTCAGCGAGACAGGCAGCATCTCTGGATAGAAGGAATGGGTGAGGTTTTGGGTCGAGACCCTTCTTCAGGCAATAGTGCTTGCTGGACATCAAATAACATCAGAGGAAGATGACTGAACTTTGGTGCCTTCCCTCACAGTGGGAAACTTTGATTCTGTTGTGTGGGGATGTTTTATGTTGGAGTCTATCGTGTATTCCCGTATGGTTGTATGGTGACCACATCTCACTGTACCAACTGGTACATGTGACAAATAAATGTATCTTGTATCTTGGATGTTGGCAACGGGTGCTGACGGCATGGAGCTGCCAGGGAAATGTCAGTAAATGAAAGCCTGCACTTGCGGCTGTCCTGTGCTGCAACTAGTTCTCCTTTCATCTGTTTATGTAAATTCACACTGTCCATACGTCAAAAATCCCTACTTTGGCAGCTGAGCTTTATTTTTACTTCTGCAACACAGCAGTAAGCAGCTAGTGAGGTAAGAAACATAGCGAATGTTTCAAGTCGACAACCTTTCATCAGAACAGGCATGTTAAAATAAACATTTCATGTTACAGAGAAGGGGAAGAATGGAAAGAACAAAGTTAATGTCTGTGACAGAGTGGAGGCCATGAGGCTGAATGACATAAGTGGTGTTGATGCTGGCTGAGAGAGGGTGGTGAAGGCTTGTTAATCACAGCTAGGCTGTCTGGGGGGAGCACAAATGGACAAAGATGAATGAAGAGTGAAAAGTGCTGGAATTGTGCAAAGGTACAACACGCCAAGTGGTGGGAATGTGGAGCTAAGCTGAAGGCCAAGAGGTTTCCAGCAGGTCAGGCAGCATCTGTGGTTCCTTTACACCCTGGCTGATCAGATCACCACCATTCAGTGACCCAGAGCTGACAGTTTGATCTTCCATCCTTCCTACACTGATTCAACAAAGATAAATATAAATCTAACAATGCTGACACAATTACAACACTTAAAAAGGTGTTTAGACAGGTACTTGGATTGGAAAGCTGGAGAGATCCAGGCCCTATAAGTGGGAGTAATGTAGAGAGGTGTCGGGGTCAGCGTGAACAAGGTAGGCAAAAGGGACCATTACTGTGATTCTACAATCACATCTTCCAACCAGCCCCCGTACTGCCTCCGCACATAAACAGTTTCAATCTTTCCAATTGGCATCGGAACGGGTTTGTAATGTTACATCACCTCTTCTTTCTCCATCGATACCACCTGACCTTTTGGGCATTTCCACATAATGTCAGACTTCCAGCATCTGTGGTGTATTGTCTCCCAGTTGGATTTCTCCAGCTCTCTCCTGTCCTTCTCCTCTGGAGATTAGCAGCTACTGACAGCTTTGCCCCATCTGCACTATGGCCCAAATCCCTCTAAATCTTTCCTATCCATGTATCTGTCCAGATACATTTGTAATGTTGTAATTGTGCCTGCCTGCACTAGTCCCTCTGGCAGTTCATTCGGTATTCTCACCACCCCGTGGATGGAAGAGTTGCCCCTTAGGTCCTAATTAAATATTACCCCTCTCACTATAGATATCTGATCTCTAGTCCTTGATTCTCCTACACGTGCCCTATCTATTTCCCTCATGACGTTATACATCTGAAAAAGATTACACCTCAGCCTCCTGATGTTCAAGGAATAAAGTCCTGTCCTTCCCAACCTCTCCCTAGAGCACGGCCTTCAAGTCCAAGCAACGTCCTGGTAAATTGTCTTGGCACTCTTTCCAGCTTAAAGGCATCTTTCCTGCAGCAAAGTGACCAGAACTAAACACTACTGCTGCGGCCTCATCAAAGTCCCGAGCGATCGCAGCACATTTACAAGAGCTCTTTTCCCAGAAGTGGCATTAGATCGAGACCCTGACTCAATCTGCCTCACACAATATCAAAGCAGAGCAGGGGCTGTTCTAATATTTAACCGTTATCCAATAATGTATGAAACTGAGCTGGTTGTAGCGGCACAAGTTGATCATATTACAACAGAGATTACACTTCAAAAAGTATTTCATTGGTTGTGAATCACTTTGCACTCCCAAACATTGCAAGACGTTCTCATAAATGAAGATCTTATTTCTTTATCGACCGAAACAACAAAATTAAACCACGCATTTCAACAGCAAGAATAACATTGTCTAACTGCTGTGTTGCTGTAAAGCGATGTAAAGTAATCCTGCCTTTATGAGCCAGATTGAACCTGCAACATACAGTACACATCTATCAACCTGGGTGCCAGAGTTCACAAAGTGCTTGTTAAATTATACAGTATTTCATCACAAATGACCATAAACCATGGGCAGCCATATCCACCACATTATTGCAGCTTGCTCTGAGAACATCTTTACATGTGGTCAGGGAACAGTGGAAACATTTTGCATGTTCGGACCCTGTGATGTCACAGATCACATTAAAAACTGCGATAAACCAATGCAGTCCAACACATGCTACTTGTGGTCTCCAGATGTTGCTAATTGCAGAACTGTGCAGCAAATAAAATATGCGTAATGGACACCACCGTCAGGCAGGTGATCTTAATGCCCACATCTGTACAGTGAACGCTAAACCTTTTGTATATTTATTGGTAAAAGAGGAAACACAGTGTTGCTTTTTTTCCCTCATAGGTGAATTAGTTTACTGGTTAAAAGTATGCCCATGAAGTACATTTAGCTGTGAAGTGGGTGCATGGCATGTTCCATTGAGATTACTTCACAAGTTAAATAATTACCAATGCCAATGTTAACGATGTAAACGTTTCCGATAGATGAATCCGTGTTAAATACATCACTGGTTAACAGAAAGATATCAGAACATCTCCACTCATTTCTGGAGATTGGGGGTGGGGGGTTCAACACAACATTTTCTGGAGATTGGGGGCGGGGGGGGGGGGGCAGGGGGGGTTCAACACAACATTGCCTTCCTCGAACCTTCAGCCCCGGCTCTCCAACACCTGCGACCCATGCAGTTTATATGAGTTTTGACATTTTCGCTGATCACAGAATTTCTCACGACAGAGCGTGAGAACTTTGTGATCAGCGTGAGAGCGTGAGAATTTGTCCAAATGCATGATTCTCCCGCTCAAAGCGCGAGAGTTGGCAGCCCTGGGATTTCAGGATGATGACAGGTTTTCATAGGGAATATAGAGAAAAGTCGTTCCCATTAGGAGGTGGTCTAAGGACTAAGGAATACAGATTCAAAATCAGAGGCTGGAGGATGGAAGTAATATTTTTATTCAGAGGGCTGCTATGGTATGGAATCCACTCATAAAGGGCTGGTGGAAACAGGCTTCAAATCTGAACTAATTTACAGTATTTTGGAAGGGAATGGGACAGATTTGATTGTAAGGGGCTAGCATTGATCCAATATGCCAAATGGCCTCATTTTGCACTTCATAACTGAAGGTTTTGACTGGATTCAAGGTGCTTCTCACAATCACATGTTTTTGTTCCCCAGGTGAATCGGGAACTTGGTGAAGGTGTGACCACTGAGTGTTAATTCTGGGTGGAGTCAGCACCCTGTGAAACCGCAGCACCCACAACCCTCTACAGTTGATGAAAGAGGCTGCACAGCCCCGTCTGTCCGCAAAAGGCAACTTCTAGGAATAAAATAAAGTTCAAGGTGCAGGTGCAAGCGGCCGGAAACATGGAAATGCTCTTAACGGAAATCAAAATGGGGTCATTGAATTGATTATGCCAGATTATAAGAAAAATCAATGTACAGAATTCCCCAACCCTATCTGCAGTCAGGTCCTGGGAGACAGACAATAAACTTGAAAGGAAATTACTGCAAAACCTGTTTCCTTTCAGTCGACCCCCACACCCCACAACAATCAAAAAACGATTTCTGTCTAAATGCTGTTACTCTAAACATTCCTGATTACATATCATTCCCAATACTCTTGTTTCCTCACAGAGGACTGAGACACTTCATTACTAGTTTTAAAAATAACCTATGCATTGATATGAGGAGCAGGTCCTATTGAAGAAGGGTTTCGGCCCGAAACGTCGCCTATTTCCTTCGCTCCATAGATGCTGCTGCACCCGCTGAGTTTTGAACAGGCATGAACTTAATCAAGAAATAAACACTACAAACGTTGTGAAGATTGATGTAAGTCATTAAAGATCCAATATCGCCATCACTTATATGGAATAGCAAGTTGAAATATTGTCTGTGTCGCCATCACTTATATGGAATAGCAAGTTGAAATACCATGATCACCAGGAGGAGAGTTCAAATGCATAAGCCAACAATTTCAACCAAACAGAAGAGACAATTGCAACAGAAACAGAATTGGAATTAACTTAAGATAGAGACAGTTAGCTGGAGTAACTCAGCGGGTCAGGCAGCATCTCTGGAGAAAAGGAATATGCGACGTTTCAGGTCAAGACTCTTCTTCAGATTCTGTTAATTTAGTTGAATCGTAAATGTGTGACAATATTTCTGTAATTTATGCATATGAGCTGTGCTCATTCTCGCACATGCTCAGTAAATCAATCAGTGACCTTTGACTTGGAAATCAAGCTTTCCTGTTTTAGACTCCAACACGAGTGTGTGTGCAGCCATCTTTCTCTGTACATTATGCACTAGTTTACTTATTTTATAAGTAGACAGATATCAAAACAAAGTGTCAAGGTCTGCATCTGACTCACGCCTAGACTCTGGCAAGCAGTTCCAGGTAAAAGCGGAAGTGAGTCAAATGCCACAGATGAATCATCTAAAACCATTCCCTTGCACGGAAATTTGTCAAGTCCCATCAATCATTGTTATTTACGTTGCTGCATAGGTTGCTGAAGGTATTGGGCATAATCAGTAGCTACACTCTCATCCTGACAGCCTGCCCTCTGACACAAGATGTCTGTGCATCACCTATGGACTACCACACTGCCAGAGAGGTTAAGCTGAGTAAAATATCCCTTTCACTCACACAAACATCTCACTACACTTATCTGAATAAAAACAAAGACACCCTTTTCAGTGCATGTACATCTATCTAGCAACACCACATTGTATTTTTTGGGGAGTTTACTATGTTTCCCCCATTTGATTATGGCTGTAACAATACAATTAGTTGAGAGCCTATGACAGCACTCTGGGTGGCCCATGTTTCATGAATGGCACAATCTGAATGCAAGGTTTTCTTTTCTTCTTACAGAACAACACACCATAAATCTGAAACGTCAATAGGTTAGACACTTGGACAGAGAGAGCACTGTTTTCATCGATGCTACGCATAAGAGGATTACATTTTTTCTGGAGTGGAACACATTCACAGTAATCTCCTGGTTGACTTGCGTTAATCTGGGAATTCATCCAGGCATACACAGCCACATATCGCACTCGCATGGATGACAAGCTCTGAGTGTCAGACACGCATATAATGATGTCATTCTCTGTGCAATGGTCCTGTAGAAAGTTGCCATGGAAATTAGTCGGCATAGTTCCAAGTCACATCTGTCTTCTGGCACTGTCAGTCTAACCAGGTTTTAATAATACTCCAGCAGTTGATTTAAAGGGGGCCTCCTTGAACAAGTAACAGCCTGGCACTGGGGACCCAGGTCAGGTACATCCCCTTTAATTCAGGCACTCACTCCACTTCCTCTGACCCATAGTCACTGCTAACCCCACGTTCCTCTCCAACGTGTGAAGTTTCACGCAAAGCCAGAACTTACAAAATAGGCCATTTTCCGCCTCGTTACCGCTTCACCATTCGGCAAGATATTGCACACGATTTATCTAAAATATCACAATTTAACTCTCTTGACCAAAGAGGGTCAAATGTCACATTTTAACCCTCTTGACTCTTGAAAAGCTTTGAGGGATAAGGGCCTGATGTAGGCAAATGGCACAAGCATGTTTCTGCCTCATGGTCTGCAAGGACAATGAAGACCAAAAGGACTGGTTGTTGTGATTTTGACAGTGAGACAAGATCTCCATACAATATTCTAGGCACGTTCTCAGCGAGCGCATATAATTGGAATGCGGCACCTCTATTCTTACTCAGATCAAGGGAATCCTTGATGACAGATGTCTTCTCCCCATGTAGATGCTTTCCATGGTGGGGTGGCCTGTGCCTATATGGACAGGGCAGTGTTCACCACTCTCTGCAGCCTCTTGTGTTCATAGGTACCAGTATTGGTGTACAAGTTGGTGATGCATTTAGGATAGTTTATATAGTGCTTCTGAATAACTTTGATAGAATATTTGGGATAGTTTGAATCTCCTTAAATTTCCAAGAAAGTAGGAGTTGTTAGCTCTCACGACCCCTGATGAAAAGTGGTCTCCCAACTTTCCCTTTCTGAAGTCAACAATTAGTTCACTTTTCAGTGACACCCTGTAAGGCATGATCTTGCTCTAACTTGCACTTCAATGTTTATTTTTCCGGTCTACACCAACCTAGTCCCTCCACAGTTGCTGCCTGGCAACACTTCTGCTTTGGTTTTAGTTTTCCAACATCTGCAGTTTTTTCTCTGTTTTCCATTTCCCAACCTGCCTCACGTTCACAGCTGTAATGTTTCAACCTGTGGGCCACGATATGTATCTGAAAGACAGCTAGAATGCCTCTCATATCCTTTATGATCTCACAACTGACAAGATATATCCGAGACCACCCAATTCATTTCCTTGCCATTCGCTTGCAGGTGTAAAATTAATCAGCGGGAATCAACCGTTCAAGTGAGATTATATTCCTCACAGTTAAGATCAGTTTTATGACCTAAATACCTCACAGACTAAAGCACAGAAAACATTTGAAATCCACAACAGCTGATAAGATGAAAGGTCAGGCAGGTCATCCTCGACATGGAGTTCCAAGAACCCTATTAAAGTATTAGTTCTTCATTCCTCTGTGTGTAACATTTATTCATGATATTTCAAGAATCAGAACAAGGTACCTTTACTTGTAGGTTCAATGCACAAAAACGTTATTCAAAAGCAATAGATCAATGAGAAACAAATAGAGATTAAAGCTGAATCATATTTTTTAGGGGAACACCGATGTAACAGGCAATTGATTGGAATATTATTTTACATTTTGTAAATTTTGATTATTATTATATTCCAACTTTACAATTTGTGAAAAAAGATGAACATTATCAGTCAGCATATTCACGTTCAAGTTCGCATTGATTGTCACATGCACCTAATTTGAGGAAGGACATCCTTGTGATTGAGGCAGTGCAGCGTTGGTTCACGAGATTGATCCCTGGGATGGTGGGACTGTCATATGAGGAAAGATTGAAAAGACTAGGCTTGTATTCACTGGAGTTTAGAAGAATGAGGGTGGATCTTATAGAAACATATAAAATTATAAAAGGACTGGACAAGCTAGATTCAGGAAAAATGTTCCCAATGTTGGGCGAGTCCAGAACCAGGGGCCACAGTCTTAGAATAAAGGGGAGGCCATTTAAGACTGAGGTGAGAAAAAACCTTTTCATCCAGAGAGTTGTGAATTTGTGGAATACCCTGCCACAGAGGGCAGTGGAGGCCAAATCACTGGATGGATTTAAGAGAGATAGAGCTCTAGGGGCTAGTGGGGTCAAGGGATATGGGGAGAAGGCAGGTATGGATTATTGATTGGGGCCAAACCGCCATGATGGCGGTGCTGGCTTGAAGGGCCGAATGGCCTCCTCCTGCACCTATTTTCTATGCACCAATGAGTACAGTGAAATTTGAGTTACCATATTGATTTTCCTAAACAACTTCATCAGATTTGTTTACATTCTTCCAACAGGTTTTCTCCAGAACAGATTCATATCTATACTTTCTCCTGGATTTCTATCTAACTGTGTCACATTACCAAGAAATTGATGCAGTACATGATGCCAAGTTAAGCAAATTTTCAAAGCACTTTATTGCAAGCAATTATGAATCATTATTTTTCATAGTCTTTTGGCAATCCTTATATAATAGTCCGGATTAACAAGATGTTGGAACACTTCTATGCACTTCTGCGCCCCATTTAATTAGATTTCCACATTCACAAAACTGGTCACACACATCGTTAAGCAAAGGATTTTCCTTTTCAGACTGGCACATTTTGTCATGTACTTTGCTAGTAAAACCTAAAAACATTTAGAGGAAGGCAAGACCAAGGGAGCAGAATCAAAACTTGGAACCAAGTTAGGGCATATCATGAAACACTCACTTAATTGGACAGGTACATAAATAGTGAAGGTTTAGCAGGATATAGACCAAATGTGGGCAAATGTGGGACAATCTTAGTCGTACTTCATGACCCAAATATCAAGATGCTCAGAATTGAATGAGTAATGGATTTAGAAAATGTTAAAGGAAGAAATTCTGATCACAAGATTTCACAAGAATATTTACTTGAATTAATAATCCCTTCAGCTGAGTTTATATAAATTAATGGAAATTCCTTCCTTGTGGCAAAGTAATAAATCTGTTTGTTACCTGGAAGTTGAAGGTGTCACCAGGTGTAATCTTCATTCATAACCATGCATATAAACTTAATTAATGAGTGCTTTCATTGTTCCTTGGCAGATGGTATGGAAGTTAGAAGGCCCTGCTTCAGGTCCAGGGCTGTGTCGAGTTTGTTATGAGCTCAGTAAGAGTTGTGACTTATTCTAGCGAGTATCTTAGCCTAGAAGTAGAAACAGTATCAGCCTAGTTTCCCCACCATCTAACATTATCCATGAAAATGCACAGAAATCTGGTCATGATTGGCTGATAAAATAAATATCAACAAGCTGTCAGCATTCTGGCTAGATTTGAATATTACAATACAATACCATTTATTGTCATTTGAGCCTCAGTGAGGCTCAAACGAAATTCCGTTTCCACAGCCATACAAACAAAGACAATTTCCTACAGACATACACACGAATTTATGGTATTTTAGGGTTGTTGACCATACAGGTCACATTCTTTCCTCCCTCAATATGTTCCGCTGCCAGTACAAGTAACAATTAAACATTCTTGACTCCTTTATACCTCGGCTCCATCTAATCCAATACTTATTGGCATGCTTTCACGTGAAATATTAATTTTCCTGTGAAGCATCTTATGATGGCTTACCATGCTAAGGATTCAATGTAAACACACCAGGAGAGAAAACAGAATCACTGACTAGAAGTGTTTATGCATTCATTTAACTGAGTTTATAACAGGTAATATTATGCTTGATAATCTACATAAAATGTCATCTGGTAACATCTCAATTTGAAAGTCTGTAATCTCCTTCTTCCCAACCAACATCTGTAACTTCCTCCAGTTCCTACCACCCTCTGGAGCTCTCTGCCCCCCCACACCTTCAGTTTGGCCTTTGCCAATTGTAACCATTCCACCACTATGTTCTGAGCCTTCATCTGCCCAGACCACAGTTCAGGAATTCCTTCCCTGAACCTCACCACTTCCCCCTTCACCTATAAAACCAACTTCCATTCATATCTTCTTGTGCATCTCAAGGTAAAAATATTTGTCAACTTTGCTGAAAAATCTCAGGCGGTGGTTAAAGATTCTACATGGAAAAGATTTTCTTGCTTCAGTAATCCCCCCATCATCCCCATCATTCCACTAAACCTTAGCAAGTGCTAGTTTTAGGAACAGTGTTTGCTAGCACCTGTTAGCTGTTAACTGAACAGTGATCCTAGCAATTGTTCCCAGTGCTCAGGCCAAGAGCTTGCTCTACCAAAGACCATGCCGTATCTGGTGTGCATGGCCATGGTAAAATAATGCCTGTTTTTTGTTACTCAGCACGAGTCTCAGCACCAAGTCATCCTCGAGCCCAGCACACTGTCCAAGGAGAAGAAGAGTGAAAGTGGGGCTAATATTTGGGTAAGGAATGAAGTGATGACAGAAATAAACGCAATAAAAATATAGAAATAAGCAAAGGTAAACACATCTAGTTCATTACAAAATCCTGTGCCCACATAAGGAATACATTTAGTGCTCAGATTCCTGATTTTTTGTGTGATATGTAATTAGGAATGTACACATATCACACTTCCTGCCCCTGTGTCTAAACACATCAGACAGGTTTGGCCTCTAAGTGTCAAACATTCTAAGAGTAGTGTTAGCTCTGCATGTTTTTTTCTAAACTTCTCTTTCCTCAGGGGCAAACCGTCACAAAAAAAGGCAAACTGATTTTGTACTTTTTGGAATTCTGGTTTTGTACTATTTGGAATTCTGGGCTTGCTGATCAGGCATTTTGGGTTTTCCAAAAATATGCATCCTTAACTCAAATGTGAAACAGGTGAAGCTGTATGGATCAGAGGCATGGAAAATACACCACAAACAGGCTGCAAACATTCATTAACACCTGCCTTAGGAGAATACTTACATCTGGTGGAGAGACAAAGTAAGCAATGTGGACCTGTGGAAAAGAACAAGCCAGGAGCCCATTGAATTACAAATTCGAAGGAGAAAATGGAGTTGGATTGGACACACCCTCAGGAAACCTGCCACAAACATCACCCGGCAAGCCCTGAAATGGAACCCCCAAGGAAAAAGGAAAAGAGGTGGCCCCAGGAACAGCTGGGGAAGAGGTGTCCAGACAGAAGTGTCTGAGAGTGGGCTCAACTGTGGAGATCTCGAAAAAACTGCCAACAACCAAGTGAGGTGGAGGACATTTGTCAATGGCCTACGCTCTCTCTCGAGGAGCAAAGGGCTGAAGAAGAAGAAGAACATTTCCCCAAACTACCAACAATTCGGAGTCGAACGTGATAAAGAAGTTTTTTTTAGTGTTCAGGAGATGTGTGCATTGCTGATTAACTCCACAGTTATTTCTCTTCCCTAATTTCTCCCAAACTGAGGATACATTTCAGAGCACCCTTCATAGTTCCCTACATTGTGTTGGGTTTGCGTGCAGGCAGAATTCCTTCCCTGAAGAACTTCAGTTAGCATTTCAATAGATGCAACATTACAACAATCCGAAAGTTTAATGACTGTTGATTCTGATCCTATCTTTTTAATTCCCAAGTTATTTAATTACCTGATTGTAATTTCTCCTGCAACCATGGTGAGATTTGAAGTAATGCCCCCTGTACAAGACTCTCGGCCACTCAATGCTAGCCAAATGGTTCTCACTAGATTACCACTAACAGAAGAATTTTTAACTTTGTTTTATACTTTACCAATAAGTAAGATTTGACTTATTTGAGTTTATCATACCATATCAGATCTGGCGAGACATATAAAACAAAACAAAAAGTGCTGGAGTAACTCAGCAGGACAGACAGCATTTCTGGAGAACATGGATCACTGATATTTTGTGTTGGGACCCTTTGTCGGACTGGTGAGAAATATGGTGATTCCATCCCATCACAGAGTTGCTGAGCCCAAACATTGAAATTCCTTGTTATAAAATCTCTTTTCAGATGAATGACACTTAGTTAAATGAATACCGAATTCAATATAAAATACACTCTCCGTGGATCAGTGGCATTCTACAGATCTAAATCTTGTCTGAAAACCTAAACGCTCTATACTGCCAATCAACATCAATGAACTGTAGCCAAACAGTTCCGTGTAATAGAGGTATCAACAATTTGATAACATTCTTGTCCAGTAGACAGGGAAATGCATTGGGAGCTAACATTTCAAAATCAATCAGAAATTCAATAGTTCAATGCTACTTTATTTGTCGCATGTGCAACTGCACACTGAAATTCTTTTGCATATTTACACAAGCAGGAGCTGCCATGTATTAGCGCTATTTCCAAAGTCCAGTCCACTCGGTCTACTGGAACAGTTCCTGATCCAGGTAAGCCCCAGGATCCTGCAGGGCTTACCTCCGTATCGACCCGTGAATCGATGTCCCTCTCCTCACTCCGCCATCTCTGTGTCCCGGGGGTGCCTCCTCACTCCTCATGAATTTAGGTTTGTTTTAAGCCACTGTACCAACAATACAGTATTTGATCAATCTGTGAATTGCCAATGTAGAAACACTGAGCTTTGGGTTGGTTTGGTTTATTTATCATGTGTCGTTCTACATATCGCTCATTCTGCATGCTATCCTGTGAAATCACACCACACATGACTACAATAGTTAATCTTCAGGAACAACACACAGAGAGTTGCCACATCCCAGCATCTAGCAACTTACAAGTCTCTGAAATGCCCGATATTGGTAAGAGGAGATATACAATTCCTTCTCACTTTAAGGATGATGTAGTGGCTGCACTGCATCGATGAAGTAGGGGCCAGCCTGTCCAGGACAATGCCTCCCACTCAGCCTCACTCAACGCTTAATAATTTGATCTGATCAATGAGCTACCACACATTACACTAGCACAAAAACCCACCTGCATTATCCTGTCCCTTTCAATCTTTCCCTCAACAGGATCTCCCAGAGAAAGGGCAGGGGAGCAGGTCTTTATCCTTTGGGGCGATCTCCATCATATTACTCTGACTATCCTCTCTCAGAGTAAAACAAACTACACGTCAGTAATTATGTTTGCATTTGGAACATGTGCAAGCATTGATTGAACAACAGTACGGCAATAAATAAAGACTCCTCGGACAGATGGCGAAATATCAATGAAGGAGGCAGTTAAAAACAACCACATTGGTTGCTCTGGAGTCTGAACAGCTGATTTTTTTCCCTTGACAGACACCAGTGAACCAGATTGGTTTGTATAACAATCTCGTCTCGTGTTTACCATTACCGAGTATTAATTACTTAAATTTAAATTCCTCAGCTGCCATGGTGGTATTTGAGGAGTTTATGGATCAGTGGTCCAGTAACAACCATTACACTACCATACCCCAGGGATGATGGATATTCCTACTTTAGGAGGGACCACACACAGAGCAAAATAGAATAGAGCCAAAACAATTGAATACTCAAGTACTTTAAGACCCATTTGTTTTCTCGCTCACTCATCAAGCCATTCAATTTAAGCATTGAGTTCCCACACATGAGAGATTTTAGAATATATTGTTTGAAACTCTCAAAACTAAATTTTATGCAGTAGCTTGATGTAACATCTACCAAAATCCCCCGAATCTTGAATGCACCTTTATGTCAGCACCAGACAGGTTGGACTCTAGTACCTGTAACAGGTAACTGGCCTCCAGCCAGGTGTTCCAAATAACACTGACGAAGAAATGCTCAGATAACCACATTCTAAGAGTCACCCACACAAAGGGAGCCTCCGATTGCAGCTTGTTGATGTTGGTCATGATAAAGTCTCCTGTATTGCAACATTTCTAAGTGAACGTGTGTGTGTGTGTGCCTCTATGGCTAGGACAGTGTGGGCAACTCAATAAATCCAGAGGTGGGTTGTAAACCTTCAGGTACCAGTGATATTACAGGGGCTGGCTCACGTTCCTTCATCCAACTCAGGTTTCTCGTTCACCTCTTTAAAGGAGATTATGAATATTAATCGATTTCTAATGCACGGTGAAGGTAAATGATATCTTTGCCTGAACTGTTCACTGTATCGCATAATGAAATAAGATCCTTACATTTTGTCACAGTCCTATTGTCCCAGAAAGTGTTTGAAGTTGAAATATTTGAACAGAATTGATAGCAGTGATAGCTGCGAACACCTGGAAGCTGTTGGAACAGCCTATTTAAAAGGAGGTATCTATTTTCTGGCCATGAATAGGTTGGATTTACAAATATTTTCCTTTCTCTTTTGTCCACAACAAGGAATCTCTGGGAAAAAAGTTTTTATTTTTCCATTCCAGAAATCAGTGATGTCACAAACCAGAGCCAGATGTGGCACATGCTATAAAATGCATGGATTTAGCTTGTTTAATGATGCGCTTTAACCTGCTAATATACAAGTTTTTCCACTTTACACAAGAAGTGTAATCAACACTCTGGTATCCTGATCTCAGAAACTCAGTCACAATGTGAATGGATTTACCATACAGATTTCTAATTCCATTGTTAATCTTTAATTACATTAAGAAATGCGCAATATCTCCAGAGTAGTTGCAGCATGGGTTTGGAAAACATATACAGTAGCAGGACTGGATCGTATAGCCACTAAAACTTATTCTGCGTAAAATGGTGCCTTCTGGCCTGTTGTGGCTACTGGCTCTTACATTCCCACCATCGATGCTGCCTGACCTGCTGAGGTCTTCCAGCACATCTGTGTTTTGCCACGATAAACTCAGCAGGCTTTCTTGAATTGTCAAATAAATTTGTGGAAAATATTTCTGTTCCATGGGACGACTTCTATTTGGATGTGACTGCAGACCCATGATAATGTATATTTAATCATGTATATTTCTGATTAATGACGCTCCCCAGAGTCCCACATTGAGCATTAATGGATGCACATCCATACCATGCACGGCTGATGGAGGCAGCAGCTCCAGGTATCAATGAAATGGAGTTTGAAATCTCAAAACTAGAACACAGCCTTGAGGCATAGATCCTTTAATCAATTATTTTACCAACTGAGAAGAGTTTCAAAAATATTCATTTTGTTCTAACATTAATTCCTCTTTTTTCATTTCGTTTAGTGATTTTGAAATTTATCATGATGGAAACCAATGCTGACTTTAGCATTTACCCTGGAACATAGAGCTGTTTTAACGGACCTCTATACAAGGGATATCGGTTGCAGTATCCTGTTCCTACCCTCACTAGAACTTAGCACTGGAAGTAATCCTGAGATCACTACCCTGGAGGTCCTGTGTTTAAGATATTTACCTATCTCCCTGTAGCCATATTGCAGAACCTCCTTCTTTTTCCTACCCATGTCATTTGCGCAAACATGCACGATGACTTCTGGCTGCTCCCCCTCGAGGCTCTCATGCAGCCACTTCGAAACGTCCTGCACCAAGTGTCTACCCTCAGGTTCAATCCTGCCACACACTGGGCTGGAAAGGGTGAAATTGTTGATTAACGATATTTCTTTGTAAAACCAAGGTCATAGCTCTTTTCCGCAATTCATAAAATAACTTTTTTTGGACAGAGGCAGGGTGTGATGTGTACTCAGTGGACACGGTAGTGGGGGGGATGAAGGGAGGGGGTTGAGGGCGCAATGGGACTGAAGAGGATGAGCCATATTTCTCACCAAATCACAGCTCGTTTTGCAAAGAAATGCAGAGAATCAAGAATTTCAATCCTAAACATTCCTCTACTGCAGTACCACTGTGCCACCACAAGGCATGGTATATTTTGAGCCCTTTACTGTTTATTTATTGTATGTTTATTTGCTGTTTTTTCACAAGAGTACTGTACATATTAAGCCCCTTATTTGGTTAAATAAAGATAGCAGAACATTGGCAATAACAGGCACCACTTCCCTCTCAACCCCCCCCCCCACCACCTGCCCAGTGTGGTTCACTATAGCAAGGGTTTACTGTAATTCATGCTCCATCCCCCCCCATCTCCCAAAAGAAAACCAGATTCTTGTTTCACCTCGGCAGGATTCAGTGCCTGCGCCCGTTACACCATAACAAGATTTCTTAGCTTTAGTGAGATGTATTGCGAGTCAAGAATTCCAGAGACACAACATAAAAAGAGACCAATATACAAGATTACGGCTCTTTATTAGTGGCTTTTACTATGACCTTTGAAAAGGTGGATGAGATTTGAGTCACCTGCTGCAGAAGAAAGGGAGGTCAGGACTTCAGAACAACTCCTTGGTTGGACAATACACCCATGGTCCTCATGACCCCAACAGGTTAAGTCTTGCTGTCCACATAGACAACCTTTGGAAGGGTACGTACTGAGTAACGTCCTGCATGCTGGAAGAGCAGTGTCCAGAGTGGTTACAGTGGGTTTCTGGTGACATCTGATCTCTCTCTTTGGAACAGGTTGCAGTCCGTAGTGACGAGGCTTCAATGGGCTTCTGCTCGATATTTCCCTCTGGCACTGTGCAGCAAAATGTTGGAGGTAGATCACCAGCCGTGGACTTGAAGGGCAGGGCAACGCTGAAGTTCCCAAAGACCCATTGTTTCTCCAAATGCTGAGCGACCCTGCACATACAAATAACAAGGCAAATGCAATGTTAGCATTCATTTCAACTCAACTGGAATATAAACTCAAAAAGCTGGAGTAACTCTAAAATATATAAAAAGTGATGAAATGCTGAGGCTTTATAAGGCACTGGTCAGACCACATGTGGAATATTGTGAGCAGTTTTGGGACCCATATCTGAAGAGGGATACACTGGTATTAGAGAAGGTGCAGAGGTTTATGAGAATGATTGGATTAACATATGATGAATGCTTGATGGCTCTTGACCTGTACTCGCTGGAGTTTAGAAGGATGAGGGGGTGACCTCATTGAATAGTGAAAGGCTGGAAAGGGTGGATGTGAGAGGATGTTTCCACAAGTGGGAGAGTCTAGGACAAGAGGGCACAGCTTCAGAAATAAAGGATGTATCTTTAGAAAGGAGAAATAAAATTAAAGAGAAGGCATATAACATTGCAAAGGTTAGTGGGGTAGCTGGAGAATTGGGAAGCTTTTAAAAAAACAACAGAAGGTAACTAAAGGTTGAGAGAGTGGGCTGAGAAGTGGCAGATGGAATATAGCATAGCAAAATGTGTAGTCATGCATTTTGGTAGTAGAAATAAAGGCGTAGACTATTTTCTAATATTCAGGATTTGGAGGTGCAAAGGGACTCGGGAGTGCTGCTGCAGGATTCCTAAAAAGTTAATTTGCAAATTGAATCGGTGGTAAGGAAGGTAAATGCAAAGCCTACAGTTATTTTGAGAGGGCTAGAACACAAAAACAGGGATGAAATGCTGAGGAGTTCCTAGGGCACTGGTCAGACCACATTTGGAATATTGTGAGCAGTTTTGGGCACCAAATCTCAGGAAGGATGTGTTGGTCCCGAGAACATTTACGAGAATGATCTCAGGAATGATTGGGTTAAGATATGATGGCATTTGGCGACACTGGGCCTGTACTTGCTGGAGTTTAGAAGGATGAGGGGGTAACTCATTGAAACTTAACGAATAGTAAAAGTGGATGTGGATAGGATATTTCCACCAGTCGGAGAGCCTTGGACAAGAACCCATAGCCTCAGAATAAAAGGACGTACTTTTAGAAAGATGAGAAGGAATTTCTTTAGTCAGAGGGTGGTGAAGCTGTGGAATTCATTGCCACAGATGGAGATGGAGGCCAAGTCAATGGACATTTTTGCGGCAGAGATTGAGATTTTTTATTAGTACGGGTATCGGGTTATGGGGCGAAGGAAGGAGAATGGGGTTGAGAGGGAAAGATAGATCAGCCCTGATTGAATGGTGGAGTAGACTCGATGGGCTGAACGGCCTTATTCTGCTCCTGTAACATGAATTTATTTAGGGAGAGGGCAGTGAATCTGTGGAATTATTTGCCACAGACGGCAGCGGAGGCCAAGTCATTGGGAATTTTTAAAGCGGAGATTGACAGGTTCTTGATTAGCAAGGGGGTCAAAGGTTATGGAGAGAAGCCTGGTGAATGGTGTTGAGAGGGAAATATAGATCAGCCATGGTTGAATGGTGGAGTAGACTCGATGGGCTGAATGGCCTAATTTTGGTCCTATGACCAATGAACTTATGACAAGTGGCACTGGCAGAGCAGTTTGAAGACTGACAGCTGTCTACACTGTTGGTGGCACAGGAGCTGCTTCAGACAGTGAGAGATCGGGAGCCATGAATATGCTGCCAGTGAGTGTTCTACAACTGTTTGTAAGGTCTATCTCGTGGGGAATTGCAGAGGAAGGATACCCAAGTAAAGGTCTTACGCAGACGATACACAACTCTATCTCCCCCTGAAGCCCAAAAAACAATCAAATCTGCTTAACCTTACCCACTGCCTATATAAAGTGCTGGATGGCCCAGAACTTCATCCAACTAAATGAGAGTAAGTCTGAGGTCATCCTTCTCGGCCCCTCGGACTCATTCAAAATGATAGCAGGCAGTCTTGGAAGCCTTACCCCACTACTCAAACTTCACGTCAAAAACCTCGGCGTAATATTTGACTCAGCACTGAAATTTGACAAACAAGTCAATGCCGTGGTAAAAGCTAGCTTCTTTCAGCTTCGGACGATAGCTAAAATAAAAAACAATTCCTCCACTTTGATGACCTCGAAAAGATCATCCACACATTTATCTCCTCCCGCCTAGATTACTGCAACTCTCCCAATCTTCCCTGTCCCGCCTGCAACTGGTCCAAAACGGCGCAGCGAGACTCCTGATGGGCACCCGAAAAAGGGACCACATCACCCCGATCCTGGCCTCTCTCCACTGGCTCCCTGTGCAGTTCCGTATACATTTCAAGACCCTCCTCTATGTCTACAAAGCCCTCAATGGGCTTGCCCCCTCCTACATTAAAAGTCTTCTCACCCACCACTCCACCTCTAGGCCCCTCAGATCGGCCGACTTGGGGCTGCTGAATATCCCGCGGTCTAGGCATAAGCTCAGGGGCGAACGCGCCTTTGCGGTTGCAGCCCCTAGACTGTGGAACAGCATCCACATTCCCATCAGAACTGCCCCCTCCATCGACTCCTTCAAGTCAAGACTAAAATCTTATCTATACTCCCAAGCCTTTCCTGACGTCCACTGAGCGAGGGCTATATGTATATATGTATATAGTTTGTTTGTTTATACTATTCTTGTAACAAATGTAAAGCACTTTGGCCAATGAGAGTTGTTTTTTTAAATGTGCTATATAAATCAATGTGGCTTGACTTGACTTGAAGTCCCGAGCGATGTCCCATACCATGCACGGGAAGGCAGTTCAGCGTAGAAGCAGCTCAGTCTATTCCTAGTAGCACCACATCCTCCTCAGGAACACAGGAGAGTCAGGAGCGATGAAGCTTCTACACGTTTCCCTTGGTCCATGACCATCTCTTCAGATCTTGTCCTTTGGTCAATCTCAGGTCAATCAGAGGCCGATGATCACCCTGGAAAAAGTTCAATCTCTTCCCTTCTCATTTCTCCCACGGTCGGGGGCCTCGAGACTTCCGTTGATGGGGCGATCGTGGCTCCAATAGCCGGCGGTCGGGCCCTCCGCGTCGGGGCGATCAAGCTCCTGCATCGGGGGGATCTCAGCTCCCCCACGCCAGGCGATCAGACCATGGGTTGGGTGGGAAATTTGAAAAGATTTAAAAGTTACAAAAATGAATTCAGCTGCAAAATTAGAAGCAAAGAAAGGCTTTCACCTTTCTCCTATTACACTAGCAAAGCTAACAAACATGTTTTAACAATTCTTTAAATTTCACCGACGATACCACCGTTGTTGGACAAATGATGGACAATGACGAGTCAGGGTACAGGAGAGAGATTGATAATCTGAGGGAATGCTGCCAGTGCAGACGTGTTGTTCTCAATGTCTGCAGGACCACAGAGCTATTTGTTGACCTCAGGAGAAAGCCGCAGATCCACAAACTTGACTTCATTGATGGGACAGTGGTGGAGAAAGTTATGTTCCAAGATCCTGCTTTAAGTTCCTGGGCATTCATATCCCTGAAGATCTGTCCTGGTTCCAACGCGGGTCATTTTGTTCTCCACATCACTCCTCGACCGACCTCCGGCACCCATCTCGGGCCCGTCCTAGGCTGCCCACCGCTGGGTCCTCTCTTGGTCCACTCCCATTCATTTACCGTTCTTGATGTAGGTAAGTCGCCCAAGCTTCACTGCTGTACAGTAACGTGACAGCTACCTTGGTCTTCATTGTGAGCTTCCTGTTCTTCCATGTCCACTTGCTTAGTCTCCCGAAGGTGGGTGCTGTATGGGAAGGTGGTTTACTGTACGTGAATTGATTTCCTCATCCAGAGAGTGGCTGTCAGTCACCGTAGATCCTAGGTTGGTGAATTTAAGACATTTTCCAGCGGAGTGGTGTTTATGGTGATTTCAGAGGGCAGTGGAGTGGCCTGACCCATGACAACAGTCATCTTAACGCTGATTGTGTCTATCTTTGGTGCGAGCATTAGACAATCTGTCCATCAGCCCCTGAAGTCCTTCTTCTTTTGGGGAACTGAGTGCAGCATCATCAGTGGGCTGGAGTTCCCTTACAAGCACAGTTCTCATCTTCGTCTTGGCTTTCAACATTGAAGAGCATCCCATCACTTCTGGTTTGAAGATACACGTCTTCCGTGCCTGTTGGGAAGGCAAAGGACAGATAGAAAGATGCCGAACACCATGGGAGTTGGGACACAGCCTTGCTTCACTCCACTTCTCATGGGGAAACTGTCCGATGTAGCTTCATCAAATTCCACTGTTGATTCATGTTCTAATGGAAGGAGGTTCAGAAGACGTGGTGGACATCTAAACTTCTCCAGTAGCTGATAAAGGCCGTGTCTGCTGACGGAATCAAAAGCTTTTGTAAGATCCACAATGGGGTTTGCTGCTCTTGACATTTTTCTTGTAGTTGACGCAGGGAGAAGATCATGTCCATTGTGGATCCAAGTCTTTGGAGTAACTTTCCCTCCGAAGACGTGCCACTGAGGGCAGATGATGAGTCAGAGCCAGACGAGTTTGACAAATTTCTTAAACACCGTGGATTCCCAAGTGCAACAGATCGCTGCCAGTTGTACTGGGAAATGTTGACGATGAAATCCCAAATGCAGATGAGAGCGCGGGCGGGGAAGTGGTTGTAGCTCTTTCTAGAAGTGGCTCTTAAAAGGGCCTTTGTTGGACAGAGTGAGAAATTCCGGTGCGGTCCCCACCGATGTGGCTTCATATCCGATGGTTTTACACGAACGGCACTCGGGTTCCTGACATCGATATTCTCCGTTGTTGGGCTTTTGTTGCATGTTATCCAATCCCTCTTGGAATTGCACGGGAGAATCCACACCGTTTAAGGAATTTGTCAAACTCATCCAGTTCTGACATCATCTGCCCCATTGGCATTTTCCTGCAAATCTTTGAAGGAAAAGTTCCTCGCAAACAACTGGCGACCACATCAGTCGGCAGATGTTTCATGTTTTCCCCTTCACACCATCTGGAGGAGATCCGGGGCGACAAGAAGTCCCACCAAGTTGTTCCTCAACAGCTTCTCCAGCGCCAGTTGTGGAAGGTCACCTAGAACGTGGAGTAAGATTGCCTTTGGCATCTTCAATGTTCTGCCATTCAAGTCCACTGTGATCATTAACCTCTGTCATGTTCCTGAGATTGACCAGAGGACAAGAATCCAGTCTTCACTGGCTCCGTGCCGGCGGCTAGGTCGGCTTCAATATGGCTGCGCGGCACTCACCGTGAGCGCGTCAGGTTCTCCTGCTCCAGGTGTGGAAGGTTGCAGAGAATGTGGAGCATGATTGGGCCTTTGGGATCTCCAATCATCTGTCACTCCAGTCCACGGTGATCATCAATCTTGGCCATTTCCTGTCATCATAATCCAACCTGGTAAATGGAGACAAGAAGGGTCCCGATCCAAACATCGTTTGTCCATTCCCTCCACAGATGCTGCCTGACCCACTGTGTTCCTCCAACAGTTTTTTGCTCCAACTTCGTTGACAGCCGAGATCTAAAAACACATCTCCATCATGGTCTTCCACTGAGGGCAGTTTACAGAGGGTCAGCTCCATATTCCCAGTGACACCAGATTTTCCTCAGCAACACAGCAGGTGATGAAGCTTCTGCGTGCCAGCCCTGGTCCATTGCCATCTCGTCAGATATTGTCCTCTGGTCAATCACAGGAAACATGGCAGAAGGTCGATGACCTCAGGACGGGAAAACCGATGATCCACAAACTTGTCTTCATTCATCGGACAGTGGTGGAGAACGTTATGTTGCAAGTTCCTGGTTGTCCATGTCTCTGAAGATCTGTCCTGGGTCCAGCACATCAATGCAATCACACACAAAACTTATGACCACCTTTAAGCTTTCGTAACATCCACAAAGGCGATGAACATGGGGTTTGCTGCTCTTGACATTTTCTTTGTATTTGACGCAGGGAGAAGATCATGTCCATTGAGGATCTACTTCCATGGAAACCGCATTGTGCCTCATGTCAGCGGGTCTGTGCAGTCTTTGCAGGATCACTCTGGCAAAGGCCTTTCCTGTAACACTCAGAAGTAAGATGTCCCTGTAGTTGGTGCACTCCCTTGTTCTTGTACAATGTGACGATGTTGGTGTTACGCATGTGTTACGCAGAAACTGCTCAGTCCGTCACAGGTGATGATCTCTTCACCATCAAAGGGATCTACAGGAGATGCTACCTGCAAAAGGCAGCTAATATCAAAGACCCGCCCACCCTACCAGTGTGAAAAGCCAACAGAAGCAGGGAAACTGACCTCCATGTTTAAGAGCAGCTTCTTCCCAGCAATTACAAGCCTCTCGAACGCTGCACAACATGAACCACAATGATGAGATCTTATGGATTGCGTCATTTGCTGCCCGACAGATATTTTTTACACTAGCATTCAATTAATAATTTCCTGTATTTTTATGTCATTAGTTATCTGTGTGTCATTGCACTACGCTCCCATTATTTTGTTCAGAAGCTCAAAAAATGCATTTTTGTGTTGTTGCAATTACAGGCTTGTTAATCTACAGCAAGAAATACACCCCCCCCCACATCCCCTCTCCCCCACACACCCCCCTCCCCCACACACGCCTCCTCCCCCACACACACCCCACGCCCCCCCCCCCACACACACCACCCGCCCACCCACACCACCCGCCCACCCCTCTCCCCCCCACACACCCCCCTCCCCCCCCACACACCCCCCCTCCCCCCCCACCCTCCCCCTACCCCACACACCCACCCCACCCCTCCCCCACACCCCCCTTCCCCCACACACCCCCTTCCCCCACACACACACCACCCTCCTCCCCTACACCCGTCTCCCCAACACACACCCCAAGCCCCCTCCCCCACACACCCCATGCCCCTCTCCCCCACACGCACCCCACTCCCCCCCACACGCACCCCCCCGCCCCCTCCCCCACATACACCCCCTCCCCCACACACACCCCCTCCCTAGATGTGCAGGAGTAGGCCATTCGGCCCTTCAAGCCAACACCAACATTCAATGTGATCATGGCTGATCATCCACAATCAGTACCCCGTTCCTGCCTTCTCCCCATATCCCCTTGACTCCGCCATCTTTAAGAGCCCTATCTAGCTCTCTCTTGAAAGTATCCAGATAACCGGCCTCCACCGCCCTAAGGCAGAGAATTCCACAGACTCACCACTCTGTGTGAAAAAGTGTTTCCCCATCTCTTTTCTAAATGGCTTTCCACTTATTCTTCAACTGCAGAACGACCTCTTTGCTCCTATACACACATCCTCTTGTTATGAAGGCCAACATGCCATTTGCTTTCTCCACTGCCTGCTTAACTGCATGCTTACATTTATTGACTGATGAACAAGGACCCCCAGATCCCGTTGTACTTCCCCTTTTCCCAACTTGTGGGCTGTAAAATATTCTTCCTTCAATGCATCGATTTTAAACATTAATATATTAAAATTAATACAATAAAATCAAATGTGCAAATGAAAAGATGTCTGAGTCGTTCAGATTCATTGGTCCGCTTCCAGATCCAATCACCCAGTTTACAACTGTACCCAGTTGAAAAGACCGCTGCCTCTGGGGGTTTGGAGAGACCATTGGAAGAGAGATCTGGCCTCTGGGACAACTCGTGGCCAACAGTTTAGTTCCCATAAGCAGGCAGAGCATTGGGGGTTCGAGTCCAACCCTGTTGATTTGTAGTCCTTATAATAACAGTCCTTATAATAACACTAATTTACAACCACTGGGGTCCCTGTATCACATTTAGCACAGAGATACAGTGCCCTTCGGCCCACCGAGTCCGTACCGACCTGCGATCCCCCGTACACTATCCCACACACGCTAGGGACAATTTATACTTATACCAAGCCTATCAACCTAGAGTTAGTGTTAGTGGTAGTGGTGGTGTTAGTGGTAGTGGTAGTGTTAGTGTTAGTGTTAGTGCTAGTGCTAGTGCTAGTGCTAGTGTTAGGATTAGGGCTAGGACTTGTAAAAATTGTCTTTAGCGTGTGTGGGATAGTGTGCGGGTATTCGCTGGTCGCAGGCTGGGACCACAAATGGGGGGCATCGGGCAAAGTGGTGGTGGGGGGGATTGGAGAATGGGAGAAGGAAGGGAGAGGGGGAGAAGGGGATGTGAGGGAGGGGAATGAGTGGAGAAGGGGGAGAAGAGTGGAGTGGGGAGAAGGGAGGGGGGAAGGGAAGAAGGGGGAGAGGGGAGTGGAGAAGCGTGGGGGGGGGGGTAGTAGAGAAAGAGGGATGGGACTGTAGGGGGGAAGAGGGTGGTGGAGGGGAGAGGGGAGTTCAGTCTACACTCACTAAATCCATTCCTGTGAAAGGTTAGAGAAGGTGATTGGATCTGGAAGCGGACCAATACATCTGTAAATAAATCTGAACGACTCAAACATCTTTTCATTTGCACATTTGATTTTTGTATTAATTTTAATATATCAATGTTTAAAATCCATGCATTGAAGGATGAATATTTTACAGTCCATCTGTGGTCCCTAGCCCTAACCCTGGCCCTAACCCTAAAGCTGATCCTAACCCTAACCGGGCATCACAGGACAACATACGTCAGCATGTATGTCGTATTGGCGATCGCAGTCGCCGTAAAAATCGCAAAGTGGGACAGGCCCCGTACTGGTATCCAAATGTGCCGCTATTTCATCTTTTATAATTGACTCCAGCAACTTCCCCACCACCGATGTCAGGCTAACTGGTCTATAATTCCGTTTTCTCTCTCCCGTCTTCCTTAAAAAGTGGGATAACATTCGCTACCCTCCAATCCACTGGAACTGATCCTGAATCAATAGAACATTGGAAAATTATCACCAATGCATCCACAATTTCTTGAGCCACTTCCTTAAGTACTCAGGGATGCAGACCATCAGGCCCTGGGGATTTATCAGCCTCCAGTCCCATCAGTCTACCCAACACCATTTCCTGCCTAATGTGTATTTCCTTCAGTTCCTCCGTCACCCCAGATCCTCTGGCCACTAGTACATCAGGAAGATTGTTTGTGTCTTCCTTAGTGAAGATGGATCCAAAATACCTGTTCAACTCATCTGCCATTTCCTTGTTCCCCATACTAAATTCAATCTTCAAGGGTCCAACTTTGGTCTTAACTATTTTTTCCTCTTTACATACCTAAAGAAGCTTTTAATATCCACCCTTATATTCTTGGCTAGCCTACCTTCGTACACCCCCTCCCGCACATCCTCCCTCCCCCAAAACCTCTCCCCCACACCCCCCCCCCTCCGGTTCCACAACGTTCACTGCCCCCCCACCCTCCCCCGCAGCTTACCTATGCACCCCCGACACACCCCCCCCCCTACACCCCCGTCCCCCACACACAGCCCCCCTCCCATACCCCCTCTTTTCCACACACCTCCCTCACACCCCTCTCCCGCACACACCCCCCACCCACACCGCCCTCCCCCACCCCACAACCCCTCCCACACCCCCATCCTTCCATATCCTCCCTCCCTCCGCACCCCCTCCCCCGCATGCCCTCACCCCCTCACCACACACCCCCCAGCACTGCCCACACCAACAACGCTCACTGCCCCCTTCCCTCCCCTCCACACACACCCCCTCCCACATCCTCCATCCCCCGCACCTCCCCCCCCCTCCGGCTCCACAACGCTCACTGCCTCCTCCCTCCCCCTACACACACCCCGCCAGCATACCTTCATACCCCCAACACCACACCCTCTCCCGCATCCCCCTCCCCCACATTCTCCTTCCTCCGCACCCCCTCCCCAACACACACCGCCCGCCCACACACTCCACCCCCCTACCCCCACACCCCTCAGCCCAGCCCACCCCACACCCTTCTCATCCTCTACACACACACCCCTCTCCGGCTCCACAACGCTCGCTGCCACCCCTCCCTCCCCTCCCCTCCCCCCCAACACACCCCTCACCCCGCCCACCCCCTACCCACACACCCCTCACCCCAAACCCACCCCCCACTCCCCTCCCCAACACACATCGCCCGCCCACACACCCCTCACCCCGCCCACCCCCTATCCACACACCCCAAACCCACCCCTCCCCCCCCACACACCCCTTCCCAACACACACCGCCCGCCCACACACACCCCGCCAACACAACAACACACGAACTCTGCACTTACAAACTGAGACTTGAAATATGGCACCAAACCTGGCCTCTGTGTCTACCATCTCAATCTACTAGTTATACACTTGTACCGGATCCGAGATGCTTATTTAAGATTTGTCATAGTGATTATGAATGGTGATACATGTATTAAAGTGTATACAGAAATGAATTTCACACTAGCTCGGTAAATATGACTAATAAAGAACAATTGGCCATTTATAAGCATAGTTCTTACCTTGGTCTTGGCTTTCAGCGTTGCTGGAATGAAGAGGTTCCTGTCTCTTCTAGTGTGAAGTTTCGCTCCTTCTGTGTCAATCGTGATGTCAAAGGACAGAGGGCAGATAGGAAGATGCCGAACAGCATGGGAGCTGGGACACAACCTTGCTTCAATAGGCAATAGGTGCAGGAGTAGGCCATTCGGCTCTTCGAGCCAGCACCGCCATTCAATGTGATCATGGCTGATTATCCACAATGAGTACCCCTTTCCTGCCTTCTCCCCATATCCCCTGCCTCCTCTATCTTTAAGAGCCCTATCGAGCTCATTCTTGAAAGTTTCCAGAGAACCGGCCTCCACCGCCCTCTGAGGCAGAGAATTCCACACTCACAACTCTCTGTGTGAAAAAGTATTTTCCCATCTCCGTTCTAAATGGCTCACCCCTTATTCTTAAACTGTGGCATTGTGCCTCAGGTCAGCAAGTCTGTGCAGTTTTTGCAGGATCACTCTGGCAAAGGCATTTCCTCTAACACTCTGAAGTGAGATGTCCCTGTAGCTGGTGCACTCCCTTGTTCTTGTACAGTGTGATGATGTTGGTGTTACGCAGAAACTGCTCAGTCCATCACAGGTGATGATCTCCTCACCATCAAAGGGATCTACAGGAGATGCTACCTGCAAAAGGCAGCTAATATCAAAGACCCACAACGCCCTACCAGTGTGAAAAGCCAACAGAAGCAGGGAAACTGACCTCCATGTTTAAGAGCAGCTTCTTCCCAGCAATTACAAGCCTCTCGAACACTGCACATGAACCACAATGATGAGATATTATGGACTGCGTCTTTTGCTGCCTGACAGATGTTTTTTACACTAGCATTCAATTAATAATTTCCTGTATTTTTATTTCATTAGTTATCTGTGTGTCATTGCACTACGCTCCCATTATTTTGTTCAGAAGTTCAAAAAACGTGGCCTCCACGTTCAGGAACAGCTTCTTTCCAGCAACCATCAGGCTCTTGAAAACTGCCCGACACAAACCACATCTATGAACTGTGAAGAACTATGGACTGAGTCTTTGTTGCATTATAGACATGTTTACAGTAGTATCCTGAGTATACATTTACTGAAATGTAAATTAATGCATTTTTGTGTTGTTGCAATTACAGGTTTGCTAATCTACAGCAAGAAATACACTGCCTCCCCACACCCCGTCCCCCACACACACCCCCCTCCCCCCACCACACATACCTCACCCCTGCCCACACACCCCCCTCTCCGGCCCAACAACACTTGCTGCCCCCCTCCACACACCCCCCCCTCCCCCACACGCACACACACCCTCCTCCACACCCCCCCTCCCCCACACCCCCCTCCCTCGCACGCGTAATCCCACGCCCCCCCTCCCCCACACCCACATACCCCCTCCTGCACACCCCACAACCCTCTCCACCACACCCCCTCCCACACACATCCCCTATGCTTCCCTCCCCCCGGCCACATACCCCCCTCTCCCACAACCCCCTCCCCAAACCCCCCTCCTGCCACATCCTCTCTCCCCCGCAACCCCTACCCCACACACACCCTGCCCACACCCCCAAACAGCATGGGAGTTGGGACACAACCTTGTTTCAATAGACAATAGGTGCAAGAGTAGGCCATTCAGACCTTCGAGCCAGCACCGCCATTCAATGTGACCATGGCTGATCATCCACAATCAGTACCCCGTTCCTGCCTTCTCCCCATATCCCTAGACTCCGCTATCTTTAAGAGCCATATCTAGCTCTCTCTTGAAAGTATCCAGAGAACTGGCCTCTAAGGCAGAGAATTCCACAGACTCACAACTCTCTGTGTGAATAAAGTGTTTCCCCGATCTCTGTTCTAAATGGCTTACCTCTTATTCCTCAACTGTGGCCCCTGGTTCTGGACTCCCCCAACATCAGGAACATGTTTCCCATCTCTGGAGTGTCCAAACCCTTAATAATCTTATATTTCAAAATTCTAGAGTTTACAAGCCCAGCCGCTCCATTCTCTCAGGGTATGACAGTCCCGCCATCTCGGGAATTAACCTTGTGAACCTATGCTGCACTCACTCAATAGCAAGAATGTCCTTCCTCAAATTTGGAGACCAAAGCTGCACACAATACTCCAGGTGTGATCTCACTAGGGTCCTGTACAACCGCAGAACGACCTCTTTGCTCCTATACACAAATCCTCTTGTTATGAAGGCCAACATGCCATTTTATTTCTTCACTGCCTGCTTTTACCTGCATGCTGACTATCATTGACTGATGAACAAGGACCCCCAGATCCCGTTGTACTTCCCCTTTTCCCAACTTGACACCATTTAGACCACAGATGGGCTGTAACATATTCTTCCTTCAATGCATCGATTTTAAACATTAATATATTAAGATTAATACAATAAAATCAATTGTGCAAATGAAAAGATGTCTGAGTCGTTCAGATTTATTTACAGATGTATTGGTCCGCTTCCAGATCCAATCACCCAGTTTACAATTGTACCCAGTTGAAAAGCCCGCTGCTTCTGGGGGTTTGGAGAGACCATTGGAAGAGCGATCTTCCTTCTGGGACAACTTGTGGCCAACAGTTTAGTTGCCATAAGCAGGCAGAGCATTGGGGGTTCGAGTCCAACCCTGTTGATTTGTAGTCCTTATAATAACAGTCCTTATAATAACACTAATTTACAACCACTGGGGTCCCTGTATCACATTTAGCACAGAGATACAGTGCCCTTCGGCCCACCGAGTCCGTACCGACCTGCGATCCCCCGTACACTATCCCACACACGCTAGGGACAATTTATACTTATACCAAGCCTATCAACCTAGAGTTAGGGTTAGTGTTGGGGTTAGTGTTGGGGTTAGGATTAGTGTTAGGGTTAGGGCTAGGATTTGTAAAAATTGTCTTTAGCGTGTGTGGGATAGTGTGCGGGTATTCGCTGGTCGCAGGCTTTGTCCACAAACGGGAGGCATTGGGGAAAGTGGGTGGGGGGGATTGGAGAATGGGAGAAGGAAGGGAGAGGGGGAGAAGGGGATGTGAGGGAGGGGAATGAGTGGAGATGGGGGAGAAGAGTGGAGTGGGGAGAAGGGAGGAAGAGGGGGAAGGGAAGAAGGGGGAGAGGGGAGTGGCGAAAGGTGGGTTGGTAGTGGAGAGGGAGGGATGGGGTAGGAGGGGGGAAGAGGGTGGTGGAGTGGAGAGGGGAGTTCAGTCTACACTCACTGAATCCATCCCTGGGAAAGGTTAGAGACGGTGATTGGATCTGGAATCGGACCAATACATCTGTAAATAAATCTGAACGACTCTAACATCTTTTCATTTGCACAATTGATTTTATTGTATTAATTTTAATATATTAATGATTAAAATCCATGCATTGAAGGAAGAATATTTTACAGCCTATTTGTGGTCCCCAACCCTAACCCTGGCCCTAACCCCAATCCTGATCCTAACCGGGCCTCACCCGCAGGACAGCATACGTCAGCGTGTATGTCGTTCAACTTGACGGTTTTACGGGCGTGACGCTCGCAGTCGGCGTAAAAATCGCAAAGTGGGCAGGCCCCGTACTGTTATCCAAATCTGCCGCTATTTCATCTTTTATAATTGATTCCAACATCTTCCCCATCACCGATGTCAGGCTAACCGGTCTATAATTCCGTTTTCTCTCTCCCATCTTCCTTAAAAAGTGAGATAACATAAGCTACCCTCCTATCCACTGGAACTGATCCTGAATCTATAGAACATTGGAAAATTATCACCAATTCATCCACAATTTCTTGAGCCACTTCCTTAAGTACTCAGGGATGCAGACCATCAGGCCCTGGGGATATGTCAGCCTTCAGTCCCATCAGTCTACCCAACACCATTTCCTGCCATGTGGATTTCCTTCAGTTCCTCCGTCATCCCAGATCCTCTGGCCACTAGTACATCAGGAAGATTATTTGTGTCTTCCTTAGTGAAGACGGATCCAAAATACCTGTTCAACACATTTGCCATTTCCTTGTTCCCCATAATAAATTCACCCTTTTCAATCTTCAAGGGACCTAGTTAATAGTTGGTCTTAACTAGTTTTTTCCTCTTCACATACCTAAAGAAGCTTTTACTATCCTCCTTTATATTCTTGGCTAGCTTACCTTCGTACCCCACCCCCCCACTCCCTCCCGCCCCCCTCTCCCTTACACCCCCTTCTTCCCCCTCCTACATCCTCCCTCCCCCACTCCGGCTCCACAACGCTCACTGCCCCCCTCCCTCCCCCCACACACACCCTGCCAGCTTACCTACGTACCTCCCACACCCACGCCCCTCCCCCACATTCTCCTTCCCCAGACATCCCCCGCCCCCATCCTCCCTCTCCCTGCACCCCCTCCCCAACACACACCATCCGCCCACACACTCCACCCCCCTACCCACACACACCCTCTCTGGCTCCACAACGCTCGCTGCCACCCCTCCCTCCCTTCCCCCACACACAACCCGCCAACACACAAACTCTGCACTTACAAACTGAGACTTGAAAAATGACACAAAACCTGGCCTTTCTGTCTACCATCTCAATCTACTACTGTTATACACTTGTACCGTATCCAAGATGCTTATTTAAGATTTGTCATAGTGATTATGTATGGTGATACATGTATTAAACTGTATACAGAAATGAATTTCAAATTAGCTCGGTAAATATAACTAATAAAGAACAATTGGACATTTATAAGCATAGTTCTTACCTTGGTCTTGGCTCTCAGCGTTGCTAGAATGAAGAGGTTCCTGTCGGTTCTAATGTGAAGATACTCTCCTTCTGTGTCAGTCGTGAAGGTAAAGGACAGAGGGCAGATAGGAAGATGCCGAACAGCATGGGAGCTGGGACACAACCTTGCTTCAATAGACAATAGGTGCAGGAGTAGGCCATTCGGCTCTTCGAGCCAGCACCGCCATTCAATGTGATCATGGCTGATTATCCACAATCAGTACCCCGTCCCTGCCTTCTCCCCCTTGAGTCCCTTGAAAGCATCCAGAGAACCGCCTCCACGCCCTCTGAGGCAGAGAATTCCACAGACTCACAACTCTGTGTGTGAAAAAGTGTTTCCCCATCTCTGTTCTAAATGGCCGACCCATTATTCTTAAACTGTGGCCCCCTGGTTCTGGACTCCCCCAACATCGGGAACATGTTTCCCGTCTCTAGTGCCAAACCTTTAATAATCTTACATGTTTCAATAAGATATCCTCTCATCTTTCTAAATTCTAGAATATACAAGCTCATCTTTTTTTAGTTGAAAAAGGCACAGTTGCAAAAGGCACCGTTACAAAAGGCACAGTTGCAAAAGGCACCGTTACAAAAGGCACCGTTACAAAAGGCACAGTTGCAAAAGGCACAGTTGCAAAAGGCACAGTTGCAAAAGGCACAGTTGCAAAAGGCAGTTAAAAAGGCAGTTGCAAAAGGCAGTTAAAAAGGCACAGTTGCAAAAGGCAGACAGTTGCAAAAGGCAGAGTTGCAAAAGGCACAGTTGCCTCTGTGTGAAAAAGTGTTTCCCCATCTCCGTTCTAAATGGCTCACCCCTTATTCTTAAACTGTGACCCCTGTTTCTGGACTCCCCCAACATTAGGAACATGTTTCCCGTCTCTAGAGTGTCCAAACCCTTAATAATCTTATATGTTTCAATAAGATCCCCTCTCATCTTTCTAAATTCTAGAGTATACAAGCCCAGCCGCTCCATTCTCTCAGCATATGACAGTCCCACCATCCCGGGAATTAACTTTGTTAACCTACACTGTACTCCCTCAATAGCAAGAATGTCCTTCCTCAAATTTGGAAACCAAAACTGCACACAACACACCAGGTGTGGTCTCACTAGGGCCCGGTGTAACTGCAGAAGGACCTCTTTGCTCCTATACACATCTCCTCTTGTTATGAAGGCCAACCTGCCATTCACTTTCTTCACTGCCTGGTGTACCTGCATGCTTACTTTCATTGACTGATGAACAAGGACACCCCAGATCCCGTTGTACTTCCCCTTTTCCCAACTTGTCACCCCATTAGTCACTGCCTGCCATTCTGAAAGAGACCCGTTAATCCCTACTCTTTGTTTCCTGTCTGCCAACCAAATTTCTATCCCTGTCAGCACTCTACCCCCAATACCATGTGCCCAAATTTTGCCCACTAATCTCCTATGTGGGACCTTATCAAATGCTTTCTGAAAGTCCATGTACACTACATCCTTCAAGCCTCCATTCTAGTCTCTATTCACCAGGTCAGTTAAGGACGACAGCAGATAGCAGAGGTTGATGATCACTATGGACTGGAATAACACATGGTTGAAGATCCCAATGGCCAATCTTGCTCCACGTTCTGTGTGACCGTCCACACATGGTGCTGGAGAAGCTGTTGAGGAACAACTTGGTGGAACTTCTTGTGGCCCCAGATCTCGTCCGGATCATGTTGAGTCAGAGCCAGACGAGTTTGCCAAATTTCTTAAACTCCGTGGATTCTTCCCTGGGAAATGTTGACGATGAAATCCCAAATACAGATGAGAGCGCGGGCAGGGTGGCTAGTGGCTCTTAAAATGGCCTTTGTTGGACGAAGTGAGAAATTCCGGTGTGGTCCCTAGATGTGGCTTCAAATCCGATGGTTTTACACGAACGGCGCTCGAGTTCCTGATGTTAATTTTATCTGTTTTAGTTTAGTTTATTTTAGTTTACATTAGTTTAGTTTAGATTAATCTGGTTTACTTTAGTTTAGTTTGATTTATATTGTCATGTGTACTGAGGTACAGTGAAAGGCTTTTGTTGTGTGCTATCCAATCCCTCTTGGGGTTGCACGGGAGAATCCACAATGTTTAAGAAATTTGTCAAACTCGTCCGGCTCTGACTCATCATCTGCCCCAGTGGCATTTTCCTGCGTCTTTGGAGGGAAAGTTCCTCGCAAACAGCTGGCCATCACATCAGTCAGCAGATATTTCATGTTTTACCCTTCACACCATCTGGAGGAGATCCAGGGCCACAAGTCCCACCAAGTTGTTCCTCAACAGCTTCTCCAGCGCCAGGTGTGGAAGGTCACAGAGAACTTGGAGCAAGATTGGCCTTTGGGATCTTCAACTATGTGTCATTCCATCCATGGTGACCATCAAACTATGGTACCTGCTGTCTCGGAAACTGACCTGTTAAATGGAGTCTTGAAGGGTCACGATCCAAAACGGCGTCTGTCTATTCCCTCCACAGATGCTGCCTGACCCGCTGAGTTCCTCCAGCTCTTTTTCTTCTTATCGAAGAGATTGAACCTCACCGATCTCCGACAAGATCTCGGTCTGGAAGCACATCTCGGTCGCGGTCTCCCTCCCACGCCATCGTCTTCAAGGCTGCTCGCAGAGCGGTCCAGGGGCGCTGGATCTACTCGGAACCGACCTGACCTGTAGATGTTTGCGCGGAGCTGGACTTGCGGGGACTTAGCGCCGGTGAGTGTAACCGCGAACACCATCAATGGAGCAGAATGACACAAGAAAGAGACTCCCCGCCCTCACCCCCCTTCATACTCACCCCTCGCTCCTCTGGACAGGGCGGGTAGGAAGGAAGGAAGGAGTGACCCCTGAGGGGATATTTTATTAAATTGGGGGAGAGGGGCGAAGTCTTTGGCCTTGACCCTTGGTCGTGTCCGGAACGCAGACCCGGTCCGGCCGGTGAAGCCTCGTTGACCAGTGGATGACCAGGGCGATGGATTGTGTCTTGAAGGATCCCTGGCGGGAGCGCGCCGCTGTCCACTCGCCGTGGGGGCGCGCGTCGAGGTTCTTCTCCGGCCATCGCCCACGGACACTGCGGACGCCGCCTGGACAGCGCCGCCTTTTATAGATACCGCCATGTCCCGCCCCCCTCGCTGACCATTGGTCCGCGCTCCAGCCACGGCGTTCGGCCATGGGGTGGACAGACCATCCGATTGGCGGAGACCGCTGTCCGTCAAACCCGACAAACTTCAGCGCCAAATTTCAGCGCGTGAAGGACAGCTCGAGCCAAGCGATTGTCCGCTCGCTCCGGCCACGAGCCCCGCGTGACCCCCCCCCACACACACACACACACTGGCGCCAAGCCGGACACTGAGGGGAATGAGGGAGATGAGGGACACTTGAGGAATATTTTAATAACCATTGGTCACTTGAAGGACACTGAGGGTCAGTTGGTCACTGAGGGACTTCCACACTGAGGGTCATTGAGGGATCACTGGACACTGACCGATGTTGAGGGACACTTGAGCGGATGAGGGACATTGAGTGGATGAGGGACCATTGAGGGGATGAGGGACATTGAGGGGATGAGGGACATTGAGGGGATGAGGGGACATTGAGGGGATGAAGGACATTGAGGGGATGAGGGACATTGAGGGGATGAGGGACATTGAGGGGATGAGGGGACATTGAGGGGATGAGGGACATTGAGGGGATGAGGGACATTGAGGGGATGAGGGACATTGAGGGGATGAGGGACATTGAGGGGATGAGGGGACATTGAGGGGATGAGGGACATTGAGGGGATGAGGGACATTGAGGGGATGAGGGACATTGAGGGGATGAGGGACATTGAGGGGATGAGGGGACATTGAGGGGATGAGGGACATTGAGGGGATGAGGGGACATTGAGGGGATGAAGGACATTGAGGGGATGAGGGACATTGAGGGGATGAGGGACATTGAGGGGATGAGGGGACATTGAGGGGATGAGGGGACATTGAGGGGATGAGGGACATTGAGGGGATGAGGGGACATTGAGGGGATGAGGGACATTGAGGGGATGAGGGACCGCTGCTTATTGAGTGTCTGGTGGATGCTGAGGGAATGAGGACACTGAGGGAATGAGGCACGCTGAGGCGATGAGGGGCACCGAGGAACTGCAGGACAG
Source organism: Amblyraja radiata (assembly GCF_010909765.2). NCBI lineage: Eukaryota > Metazoa > Chordata > Chondrichthyes > Rajiformes > Rajidae > Amblyraja > Amblyraja radiata. Next base: position 339,841 of record NC_045993.1, on the reverse strand, counting down.
ACGATGCTGAGGGATTTAGGGACATTGGGGGGGTGGGGCCAACTCCCGAGGGTGACCCCTCGCACAAGGGAAGGTCCACTCTCCCAGGAGGCAACATGAGTTCAGGGGAAAAGGGAGATGTTGGTACTACTGCGTATAACACTAGCAATATTGTTTTATCCCCAAAGAACCGCAGATGCCAGTTTACAAAACAAGACACAAAGTACTGGAGTAACACAACCGGTCAATCTACAACAAAAGTGCAGAGTGAGAAGGGGTTGTAGCTCCGTCTGATGGTGCAGATTTCTGTACCTTTCGCCTCACAGCAGCAGCAGGGAGAAGAAGGAATGACCAGTCTGTTTGTAAAATTTGGTATGAAGGCCAACATGCCATTCACTTTCTTCACCTACTGTACCTGCATGCTTACTTTCAGTGACTGTTGAACAAGAACACCCAGATCTTGTTGTACTTCCCCTTTTCCTAACTTGACACCATTCAGATAATAATCTGCCTTCCTGTTCTTGCCACCAAAGTGGATAACCTCACATTTATCCACATTAAACTGCACCTGCCCACTCACCCAACCTGTCCAAGTCACCCTGCATTCTCATTGCATTGAGGATGCAGAGTGACTTGGACATTCCAGTAAATACAAGCCAAGTCGATCCATTCTTTCATCATATGTCAGCCCCGCCATCCCAGGAATTAACCTGTTGAACCTACGCTGCACTTCCTCAATAGCAAGAATGTCCTACCTCAAATTCGGAGACCAAAACTGCGCACAATACCACATACACACAGCAAAATATCCTTCCTTTCATACAGGTGCTGTATTTATCAACCAAGTTAGGTGTACAGATTACAAATACTAGAGGACATAGCTTTCAGGTGAGAGGGGGCAAAGTTTAAACGAGATGTGCGGGGCAACTTTCTTTACAGAGTGGTGGTGGTGGAGGCAGATACGATAGTGGTGCTTAAGAGGCTTTTAGACGGCCACATGGATATGCAGGGAATTGAGGGATATAGGTTGTGCTCAGGTAGATAAGAGTTGGTCTTGGCATTATGTTCGACACATTATGGGTGTTGGCGGTGGGTGTTGGTGGTGGTGTGGGCAGTGGATGTGGGCGGTAGTGATGAGCCAGCCCCATCCCTACTTCACCCATCATGTGCCGTCACCACACCCGTCCTTAAAGCAAGAATGTAAGAAATTGTGTATCTCTTTGGGCCAAGATCAAACTTTTCAGAGAAGTGGAAGTTGCAAGATGGTGCTGGAACCTGGCAGCTCTCTGTGTGCTGCTCCAGAAGAGGATCCATTGTACTCATGTGTGGTATTATTTGAATGGACCAAGAACTTGCCCTCTCATCTCATAGTTGATGCAACATAATCCTCCCACTGTTAAAATAAATCACGCACCTGAGAACTGGAGTGTAAGCCAGATCTACTTCCAAGTCAATTTTACTTCCTCTTTCTTGGGCTGCCAAAGAAAGGGGAAGTAAAATTAGCAATTGCATTTGGAAATGAGATATAAACCCAGCCTGGTCAAAAGGGCGACAATGGTGCAGCAGGTAGAGCTGCTGTCTCACAATGCTGGAGATCCAGATTCAATCCTGACCTCAGTCGCTGTCTGTGCGGAGTTTGCACGTCCACCCTGTGACCGTGTGGGTGTTCTGGTTTCCTCCCACATCCCAAAGGCATGCGGATCAGTGGATTAATTGGCCACTGTGGGATGGGTGGTCGGCACAGACTCGGTGGGCCGAAGGGCCTGTTGCTGTGCCTAATTACTCTAACTATGCCTGCATCTCTTGGTATCCAACCTGTTGCTCTGCCTGTTTTAATTACCTACACTGTGAATCTCGTAAACATCCAAAATGTATTCTATAACTAATAATGGTTATAGAACAATATTATCTGTTCATGCTAATTCTATAAATGAAGTGAGCAACAGAAAGATAAGCAAATGCCCACATTTGTTGAATAATCATCCAATTATTTTAGTTTGCCAATTTCAAAGGAGTCTGTGCATTGATTTCCAGCACACCAGTAATCACCACAGTTTATTAAATATTACATTATATCTGAGATGTTTCAGTATTAATGAGGGTTAAAAATGCAAGCACCATCTGGAACATTTTCATCAGGGTCTGAAATTAAACCAAGCCGTATCTAATTTGTCAAACAGATGAGCAACCTACTGTGCATTGATGTCCTGGTGGGACGCTTCCCCTTCCCGCCCTCCCTTACACGCACGCGCAGCCCCCGGTGCCGGGTCCGTGACTGGTTCATGCGCATCCCCCGGAGCCGGGTCCGTGACTGGCGCATGCGCCGTTGTTGTGGCTGTCGACCTAAGGCGCATGTGCGGTGCGAGCCCGCGGAAATTTAAACCGATTTCAGAGAGAAAATTGGGAGAAAATAATATAGAAAACTATCTCTGCGGCCGGGCTAGAAACAGTAGTCGGGTCGGCGCTCGGTAGGTATTGAGGGAAGGGGAGTCTGCCTGCCTGCCTGCTAGCGGGGAGGCCACGGGCGGTCGGAGCCTGTGCGTTAGGCCGCAGGACGGTCGGTTGCCTTCCGTTTCGGCCGAAGGCCGGAGCCCGCGGCCCGTTCACCGCCCCCTCTGCCCAGGGTCCTCCACCCCGACCCCCTCTGCCCAGGGTCCTCCACCCCGACCCCCTCCACACGCCCCGACCCCTCAGCCCCGACCCCCCACCCCCACCTCGTCCCGGGCCCTCAGCTTCCCCTCCTCGCCCTGGCTCCAATAATCCTGAAACACGGACTCTAACGCCGCCATTCGGCTGGGAACATTAAACTGGGAAAACTAAGTAAATGCGGGAAGGAAGGAATTGCAGATGCAGGTTTACACTGAAGATAGACACAAAAATGTGTATCTCAGGATTAACTCAGAGGGACAGGGAGCATCTGTGGATAATTCATTCCACCCTGAACCCTGGACGTAGTTACTTTATCACCATTTTGGCAGAACTGGGCATCCGTAAGTTTACTTCTCCTGGTTAGCCTAAAAGTACTGTTTCAGAGTTTTTTTTAAAAAGAATCGTAAAGTGCCCCAAAGCGATTCACCAGAGAGTTGTCAACACAATATATGACACTGAGCCACATTCTGATACGGGCTTTGCATAATTTTAATTTGAGTTTTTTTTTGAAGGTTTTTCTCAAATAGAGAATTTGGATTGCAGCCTGCAGAAAGGCAGCTATTGAAATTAAATTATTCATAATATCCTGAAAAATATCCATTGATCTGACCTCCACAGCCTTTTTGGCAAAGTATTCCACAGATTCAGCGCCCTCTGACTAAAGACATTCCTCCTCATCTTTTTCCTAAATTAATACCCTTTGATTCTGAGGCTATTAGCCCTAGTCCTAGGCTCTCCCACTGATGGAAAGATCCTCTCCACATCCACTCTATCCAAGCTTTTCACTATTCGGTAAATTGCAATGAGGTGTCCCCCATTCCCCCACCCTTCTAAACGCCAGCAAGTACAGGCCCGATGCCGTCAAATTGTTAACCCACTCATTCCTGAGATCTTCTGAGTTCTGAGATTTAAAAATTTTAAAAATGTGATTAAGAATTAAGCTTAATTTCTAAAATAAAATTAGGCACATAGTTGATCAACTCTAGATTTTACTTGGTTGTGCAATATTGGCAGTAATGTTTATGAACTTTAACCTATCATAAAGAATCTAATTTGTGTTTTCCTAATTTGTGTTTTCCATCGTGAGTACTGAACAATCTGCTCTCTACCAATCTGTTATTTCATAAGATCTATTTTCCACTTCATCCCTCTCTTGAGTGCTGTCTGCAGCTGAACCAGATTGTTTGTAATCTCCTTGAACTTGGTGTTTGATTCTATATCCTACTAATTGCTATAACTTCAATGCGTCCACCTCATCTCCACCTAAGCTTGACGCATCTGTTACTCTCTTCTCGGGCATTCTGACCTCTGAATGACTATTCCAGCGATCTCCTGGGCATCCCACTGGCTCGGTAAACCTTGTGAAACTAGAAAGCATGAGCTCATAAGCACATACTCATAAATGCCATCCAAAATCTCTATGCTCATTTCCTAAATCATACACCCCCAATTCACTTGTTAATGATTGAACCAAAAATGTTTCCAGTTTAAAATTCTCATCACTGCTTTTAAATTCCTCCATTACCTCATTCCCTCTCTCAGTAATTTCCTTCAGCTTTGCAACCCAATTATCTACTCCAATTTTGGCATTTTGCATATCCCTGATATTTATTACCTCATCATTGTCTCCTTTCCCCAAAGTCTTAGCTTCTGAAATTCCTTCTGAAACCTCGGCAATGCTCCTCATTTTAGGACGGTCATCTTGGGTCTAATCAAGCTGCTTGCTTAGAAACATGCATATGTAAGAAGCATGTGGCCTTGCCTTGTAAAAATCCTAGGGATGCTTAACTATGGTATTGCTGTTTTATAAATGCACAATGGACAATAGGTGCAGGAGTAGGCCATTCGGCCCTTCGAGTCAGCACCGCCATTCAATGTGATCATGGCTGATCATCCCCAATCAGTACCTCGTTCCTGCCTTCTCACCATATCCCCTGACTCTGCTATTTTTAAGAGCCCCATCTAGCTCTCTCTTGAAAGCATCTAGAGAACCTGCCTCCACCACCCTCTGAGGCAGAGAATTCCACAGACTCACCACTCTGTGAGAAAATGTGTTTCCTCGTCTCCGTTCTAAATGGCTTACCCCTTATTCTTAAACTGTGGCCCCTGGTTCTGGACTCCCCCAAATTTTGTATAAGAATTATTTATTCTTTTTGACAAATTGTGCATTCTGCAGACAGAGGTAAAAGAGGTAGAAGGGTTGCTTTACAAATCAACGAGACTGTCACGGCGGTACTCAGAGGTCATATCAGAGGGTTTGTCCACTGAGGCAATTTGGGTTGAGATCAAAAATAATAAGGTTGCCATCGCTGTAATGGGATTATACTATAGGCAGTGCGAGATCGGGGAACGTGTATGCTCCCCGATTATGGATAGATGTAAAGGAAGAGAGTTTTAATGGCTGACTATAACTTCCTCAATATTGACTGGGACTAGCTCAGTGCAAAAGGCTTAAATGGGGCAGATGCTGACAGGAGGATTGCTCCCGATGTTGGGGAAGTCCAGGACAAGGGGTCACAGCTTAAGGATAAGGGGGAAATCCTTTAAAACCGAGATGAGAAGAACTTTTTTCACACAGAGAGTGGTGAATCTCTGGAACTCCCTGCCACAGAGAGTAGTCGAGGCCAGTTCATTGGCTATATTTAAGAGGGAGTTAGATGTGGCCCTTGTGGCTAAGGGGATCAGAGGGTATGGAGAGAAGGCAGGTACGGGATACTGAGTGGATGATCAGCCATGATCATATTGAATGGCGGTGCAGGCTCGAAGGGCCGAATGGCCTACTCCTGCACCTAATTTCTATGTTTCTATGACCCTAAGCAGATCAAATCCAGTCCAGTACATTTATTGTCTAAAATATATTCCAGTTTCTTATTTGATTATATTTGCTTCAGCTGCAGGTACAAGAGGAAACGGGTCCAGAAGAGCCATAACCTGTGAATGTGAATCATGCCACAGGAGGAAGAAGGCAATGTGACTGTAGTTGTCCGGATCAGACCTCAGAATCATCGAGAATTGGAAACTGAAAGCCATGCTGTTACACAAATGGTGGATGAAAATGTCCTGGTCTTTGACCCAAAGGAAGAAATTAATGACATGTTTTCAGGAGCTAAGTTCAGAGATAGGGGCATAACATGTCGGAAAAGGAAAGACCTGAAATTCGTGTTTGACAGAGTTTTTAATGAAAATTCTACCCAACAAGAATTGTTTGAGTTCACAACTAAACAAATTTTGGAAGGAGTTTTGAATGGATACAATTGCTCAGGTAAGCGTTAAAGCAGCAGGTATTGGTTGAAAGCGGTACCCGGACGTGGCGTAGAAGGACGAGAAGTCGAAGCCATATAGCCGAATGGAAACAAAGCCGAAATGCCAAATAACCAAAAGCATATGAAGCCGAAACACCAACGAACCGAAAGGACAAATCACGGACATGACGTCAGCGGGGGGGGGCGGGACTTGTCAGCGATTGTTCCAGACCCCCGCGTCCATCACATCACTGGCCGGTGGAGACGGGAGGGTGGGGGTCATTTTCCCACACAAGCCATTATTTGACTTTTCGGCAGAGCTGCATTCGGTTAGCTGGCTTGTAGGCGACGCAGCCTTTCAGTTAGGTGGCGTTTTGGCAGAGCGGCCATTCGGTGAGTTTGCTTTTAGCCGACGCAACTTTTCGGCGTCCCGCCCTTTCGGTTCGTTGGCGTTTCGACTTTGTTTCCATTTGGCTATTTGACTTTGACTTCTTTGCTTCGGCTTCTCGTCCTTCGACGCCACGTCCGCACACGGTTGAAAGCATTGAACCAATGTAGTTCCAATGTTGCAATAAAGCTGTATTTGTACTGAGTGAAGTTAGCCAGCTGAAGCCCATTTATACAACTACAGATACTTTTTTGATGTGAACAATTTGTAACGGTGTTTCTGCACTGTATATATTTCTTACTGTACTCTAAGCATCTTTATTATTTGACAACATTATGTGTTGTAAGAGAGGCCAAATGTGATAGTTTTTTCATTTTAATTCCAAGGATAATGGGCTCTTCTACACAACTTTCAGAGTTTTTGTTGATCCTTAAATGTGCATGCTTTGTAATATATAGTATAATGCTCCATGGTCTAGAATAAGTTAAAGAAGATAGACACAAAAAGCTGGAGTAACTCAACGGGACAGGCAGCATCTCCAGAGATGCTACCTGTCCCACTGAGTTACTCCATCTTTTTGTGTCTATCTTCGGTTTAAACCGGCATCTGCAGTTCCTTCCTACACACCAGAATAAGTTAAATTCTTTGTGGTTATTTACAGAAGTCTTGCAATTGACCTGTTAGTGTGTCTGGGCCATTTCCCTCGGGGTTGGAAAATCTTTGGAAATCAGACTAAAATACTGAGGCACTAAGTGAATACAGCTGAGTAAACCATTGCCATATTGAGTGGTGCTTAGATTGCTTCATGCACTACCTGAATAATAGTATAACCACTGGTACTTTTATTAATGACACTTAAGGAACACCTATTATCGTCTTCACCTGCTGCATTTCACCCTAACTACACAGTGTGTCATCCACCTTATGCCCCTCACAATTATATATACCACGACAAGGTCCCCCCTCAGCCTCCTACGTTTCTTGAGAATAAGTATTGATGAGAAATATTCATTTAACATCTCGCCCATCTGCTCTGTCTCCACACATGACGATAATGTCGATCCTATTCTCCCCCCAGTTATCCTTTTGCTCTTAATATACTTGTACAATCTCTTGGGATTCCCCTTTTCCTCTATCATCACCCAGAGATCCTCACCCTGCCAGCCTTGCCCTTCACTTTAACATGTTGTCATTGAATTCTCCCTATTTTACTTTAAATAAAATCCTGCTTGCACGAAGTCCTTTCATCTTCAAACATGTTTTCCCAATCAACCCTTTCCAGCATGGTTTTTGTCCTAGATTCCAGCATCTGTAGTCTCATTTCTCATATGATATGTTTTTGCATTTTGAATGGAGTTTCTGTCTCTTGGATTTTAAATTGGTATCCTCTCTGCCTTCCATCACTTCTCTAGAGCCATCCGGTCCGTTGTCTACCATCTCCCTTCTCAATCTCTCCCTCCCTTTCCCTCTTGGATCCATTTCATTCTGCTTTGCCAGTTTCTCTTGTTTCTGCCCTCTATCTCTCTGATTACTCCGAAATTGGCATTTGGAGGTGGATACATTCATTCAGCTGATGCGGGGAATTGTTGTTACTGAACTCGTATCCTATGTGGCTATTTTAATTTTTATCGTCATCTTCTCTAATCTCCTAAACGGCGACTTAAAGCCATGGCCCAACCTCTATTTCCTGTCGTTCCTCAATATGCCACATATCAATGGGAATCAGCATCGTCTTGGCGGGCTTGTTAAACAAAGATTTGTCATTTACTCCTCTCATTTGAGAAACTGCCCTTTTTAAGTCAATTAAATAGTCAAAATGCTTTGTGTTATGCATCAAAAATGTGAGGATAACATGGAGGCCTTTTGAAAATGTCAGGTACATTAGTCTTTAAAACTTAAACTCAGTTAGGTTAAAGTTGTTTCAGTTTAGTGATGAATTTTGTAATACAGTCTGTCAATGATCAGCAATATAAATATGTTTGCAATTAATCCTGGAATTTTGGACTGCAATCAAATGTTAACCCTTTCCACAGTCCTGCTTTATATTTACAGCCCTGAGGCAACATTATGATGGAAAAGATTACTGTCTGAAAGTAGTTTAAGCAGATAGCATGTCACTAGTGACATAAGTATTTTTGTGCTCCTGTGTTTTGATAGCTTCAGTCAAAGTAGCACAAAGTTTATTCCTTATTAATTCTAACTTTCCACCAGAGGGATACAATTTTAACCAAATGTTATAGACCAGCTATCCATTACTCACAATAAGCATAAATGTGGTGAAAGCTCAGAATGAAACAGATTTACAAGCCACAAATATCACTGTATCACTGGTGCAATTCTTCTCCATTGCTTGACGAATACTTCTCCAAAGTAGAATCTATAAGGGCTGTTGTTTCACTTGAGCAGATTGAAATGTGATGGAGTTCATTAATCTAAAGTAACCTGCAAGTTCATTGAGTGCAGCTTCAGGGAAAGCAGGTACAATTTGCACAGTGTATGCTTTCGCTGACCATACAATATTATCTTTGTTGAGTGTGCCTCTTACCATTTTCTATTGTATGACTGTATAGTGTTGCTCATTTGAACAGAGTATCATGTTGGATGAAGCCTTCTTCTGACCTTTAATGAATATTCAACTGAGACAGACAAGAGTAACTTCGAAAGAAACTCAGATTAGGCATGAATTTCTTCAGCTGTGCCTCAGCCAGTAGCTTTCTGGGTCTTCAGAAGATTCAAGCTTCATTCCAGAGCATAATTAAATGTCTACTTCAGTGGTGCACAAATATTTTTGAGAGGGCCAGATTTATGATTCAAACTACATCCAAGAGTCATTCAAGCAGGTTCTCTGAAGAGAATTAAAATTTAATGTCAATAACTTTTTCACAGAGGCATTTTTTAAGCATTTTCCATTTTTATTTCAGACTTTCAAGATTCTGCCTTTGGATTACTAAATTTTAGCAATGTTTACAGATACAGAGGCTGCAATTCTTGTTGCTGAAATCAGCCTAACTATTTCTGGTGCTAAAAAATAATTGCTGAAATATCTAGCAGATCTAATCAACATCAGTAGAATAACAAACAAGTTATCTTTTGGGGCCCATGATCTTGCATTAGATTCGGCGACAGAATGTAATTGGGACAACCAAACATGTCAAATTCATTTTGAAATTAATTTTGGAAGGTGAAAATATTTCTATTTCCACAAATACATTTGTAAACTAAAGAGGACCGACACTGGCGACAGCGTGTTCTGAAAACCTATGCTTGTTTCTATCTACATGCAACTGCTGTAATATCTTACATGAGAGTTTCAAATATATCTTTTATTTTTCAGTCTTTGCCTACGGTGCAACAGGATCTGGCAAGACCCACACGATGCTGGGCAGCGTGGATCAGCCTGGAGTGATGTACCTCACCATGCAGCAGCTCTACGAGAGAATCGAACAAATGAAAGATGAGAAAATTTGTGAAGTGGCTGTCTCGTATTTGGAGGCAAGTTAGAAACAAAATTTGAACTGTTCGTTTTAAATATAGTAATGTAGTATTTTTCAATCTTTAATATTTTATATTGTTTCAATTTTATTATTTAAATTACAAGCACACCAGCCAGTTTCTGTTCAGTTGTTAGCAGAACGAAGATACAAATTCAGCGGGGAGATTTTTTGCCTTTGCTGGATACCAGTGTAGCACAAATGCTATGGGATTGGGACTTGGCTGGATTTCTGTATCCAGATTGGAATGCCGAGCCTCTGCCCAGTTCTATGGGTGAAAGCAGGTAGACCTCTGGAGCTCTGCTGTCATTCCAGTAGAAGATTAGATTGTGTCATCAGCCTATCCCTTCTACACCATTATCATCTGAATATGATGAAATGTGATTCCTTCACACTTAATCCATGGTAACATTCAAACTGAGGCATCAACAATTCCAGCACACTCATTCTTGCTGTTGACTGTGATGCCAACTATTACCAAACATTTAAGCACAATGGAATTAAAAGATCATTTTCATTTGGGATTTTTTTTTAAAGGTAATTATCTGGAAATACTGAGCAGCAGTTATTTCTTGGATTTCCGAATAAATGACTGCAAATTACTCCAAGTATCCACAAGTATTTACAATCCCGTCTACAAAAGGAGCAAAATACTCTGATAACTGTTTTAGATTAATGTAACCATAGGAAGTTGACTTGTTGTGAGACCCCTGTGTGAGTGTAATGTGCTGTGATGCCTCCAGCTGCCCAGCCCAAAATGACAGTGACAGAAATGTTCTTGCAAGAAAATGTGCATCTTGACAAACTTGCAAAGAAAGTGTAAAGCAAAAAAAAAAAACAACTATAAATCTGATATAAAACTGAAAATGCTGAAATTACTCTGGTTTGGCAGAGTCTGTGGAAAGTGAAACAGGGTTAATGATTCGAGTCACTGACTTTATATCAGGAAAACAAAGAATTGAAACAAATTTAAGTTGTGGAGAAAAGGGGGGGTTTGGAGAAAAGAAAGGGCATATCTGTATTGGGGTGGACAGAGGTGAATGATACATAGTGATGATGTTTGCTGAGGAAGATTAATGAAACCATGTTAATCACATGAAATGGAAATAGAAGATGAACAGAAATAGAAAGAAGAAAGGGATGAGAAAAAACATGCGCTGCTGGAATTGTAAGCAGCACTGCAAGTACTAAAATTCTGGAAAGAAAAAGAGTTAATATTACACGATAATGACCATTCGGATGAGACAGTATTACAGTGTATGTTGATGTCAGTGTCTAACAGTAGAAAAGCTAGAATGGAAGTGGGACATAGAATTAAAGAGTCAGACAACTGAATAATCTGAATCACTCGCAGTCTGAATTAAGGTTTTCCATCTCTTGGCTTTCTACAATCTACCAAATGCAATGCCCGAAGTGGAAACAGTACAAGCAAATAACTGCTTCACCCAATGGATACAAAAATGGTTGTGAATACAAAAATAAACAAAATAACCCTAACCGTTTTGACTTAAATAACTCTATAAATAAAGTTATTATTATTATTATTAACACTAGGGAGTATTATTGGGTAAGTATGTGCTAAAAAAAATATTAATTAATTAATATAACAAATAAGGTTTTATTTTTAAATGTTTATTTTGAACGTTTCCACAGAGTGATCACTGCTCCTGTGCATTGCTGTGTATACTAACACCTGTGATGTGATTTAGCATCTGCTAAGGGCTTTGGCCAGGCTGTTACCCTTGCCTCATTAACATGAAATATTATCACAGTAATTTCTGGTTCTTTTTAAGCTATTTTATTTGTTTAAACATTTTGGAGAGCATGAGTTTTATTGCTAGTTTGTACTTTTTTCTTGATTCCTTAATGTTAATTATATATTTTTTCTCTCACTGTGCCGTCAGGTGTATAACGAACAGATCCAAGACCTGCTTGAACCCAAGGGCTCACTGGCTGTGAGAGAGGATCCACAGAAAGGAACAGTTGTTCAGAGGCTGAGCTTCCATCAGGTGGGTCACAGTCACTGTGCCATTCACAACTGCTCTGCTGCTGATTCACCACTGCTGTGCTGTTGGCTGCATTAGTGTAATTATTAACATCCTGCTCGACATCTGTTGATGGTGGATGTGATGACAATGAAATCTATTTATTGATTTTTAAATAATGACATTTTATTGCATCTTAAATCATCTCCAAGGTTATGCAGAACAGGATGAGTTTGAGATTGCGTTGGAATTTTTACTCATGGTGGTTACCCTTGTGTGGACAGACACCAGAACTGCGACTCCGTTTTATGGAGTTTCTCTGCCTTGTAAACTAATAGCAGAGCCTCGGTTGGATCACATCTTAAATAATTCTCATTTCCACATTATAGAGATATCGGAGGAAGTGCAAAAAGATTTACAGGATAGAGTGGAATTATCTCTATTGAAAACAGATTAAGGCCAAATTCTCAAAACAAAGTTGAAATAAACCCAAATAGAAGTCCTTAAGATTCTGAACATTTAATGGAGTAAATGTTTCCCTTGCAAGTGATCACAGAACCACTGGCCATAAATATTAACACTAATCACTAATAAATCCACTCAAGAATTCAGGCAAAACTTTTAAACTTGCAGTTATAAAGTGCAATTGCTGCCATGTGGAGTAGTTGAAGGACATTAGGGTCGCCCACTAATTCTCAATCTGGTATTAGGAGTGAAGCAAAAAAGGGAGTCATTAGAGGATAGACACAAAGCTGGAGTAACTCAGCGGGACAGGCAGCATCTCTGGAGAAAAGTAATGAGTGATGTTTTTGTTCGAGACCCTTCAGACTTGAGGAACTTGGTGGGTGAAGCAACATCTGTGGCGGGAAATAGAACAGTTGATAATTTGGGTCTGGTCCCTATATCAGACCCCATCATGAAACATCATCTATCCAGTCCCACAACAGACGCTGCCAGACCCGCTGAGTTCCTCCAACAGTTCTATTTTTCTCCAATTCCAACAGTGCACTCTTCTTTGAGAAGTGAAGGATGTCTGACAATATCTTTCAATGTCTTATTTATATGTGATATATGCTGCAATGTTATATAAACATTTGGGAAGGGAGGTGGCACGGAGATGGATCTATCACAATAGATTATTCCATAATCATTTTAAGGGCCATAAGACAACTTTGTGGCCCTTAAAAAATATCTATGATCAATTCTCGTCACCCCACCAAGCAATAGCACTAAAGATCTGCTCTGATTACTGGTAGGTCATGACATAAACCCTTTCTAAAAATGACGGAAGCTTAATTTGCTGAGTCTAAAAGTTGACTTTTTGTTTTTTTTTTCCTATCCTTCAGCCCAAGACTGCCAAAGAACTGTTGGAGATGTTGGCAAGTGGAAACCAGAACAGGACCCAGCATCCCACTGACGCCAACGCCGCATCCTCGCGATCCCATGCTGTCTTTCAGGTTAAAACCACTGAGACCAAACTCAGGACTAACAACTTTGTAATTAATATTTGAAAGTTGCATGCCATCCATGGCACCTATTTTGAAGGAGTGTACAATTATCAAGGTGTCGCACATAACCGAACAGAATGACGAAAGCTTGCTGCCCAATGCACTCAACAGTGTGGGAGGAACTAAGTCTAAGTAAAGTACACGTGCAACTAAATGGGGAACGTGATCACCTCATGGTTTGCTTCAGCAAATCTCATGAATTCAATTACCGTCGTCGTGTCGTGCAGCACAGAAACTGGTCTCTCAGCCTAACTCCTTCATGCCAGTCAAGATGCCCCGTCTAAGCTAGTCCCATTTCCCCGTGTTTGGCCTATAAACCTCTAAATCTTTTCCATCCACTTGTCTGTCCAATTGTCTCAAATATTGTTATTGTACTTGCCTCAACTACTTCTTCAGGCAGCAAATTCTGTAACCCTCTGTGTGGAAAAATCTGCCCCCTCAGTTACCTTTCCCCTCTCACCTTAAAACCACGTGCACTAGTTCTTGATTCCCTTCCTCTGGGTAAAGATGTGCTTTCGCCCTATCTATTCCCCTTGTTATTTTATGCACCTCTATAATATCACCACTCAGCCTCCAGCACTCCAAGGAATAGTCCTAGCCTACCCAACCTCTTCCTATAGGTGGATTTACTGCACAGCATGCTTGTTCTAAAGGTAAAGTTAAATGTTTACTAAATTTTGGAGAAGATAGTAAATTCTACTCTGCCTGATTTTGCATGTTGAGCAGTAAACTCGCATGGGAAAACAAAGGGTATGCGAATAGTACGTGTGAAGTATTGGTAGCCAAGAAAATTACATTATTATTGAATATTGCAGTGACCTAAAAAAACAAATGCCAAGCGTTAATTTGGAACTGCGTAGTTTTATTATTGTGGAGAAGCCGGTCTAAGACTGAATTGTGTTTATTACACAGGGAGCAAGAACTGTGACTTTGGCATTTAGTCAAGTTTTGTTATCATATGTAATTGATACATTTTCTTGTTATAAAAGGTCTATGTCAAACAACAAGACCGCATAGCCAGCATCAGCAAGAATCTGCGGGTGGCAAAGATGTGCCTAATTGACTTGGCTGGATCAGAGCGAGTCACTTCTACCAAGGCCCAAGGAGCACGCTTCAGAGAGGGAGCAAACATAAATCGCTCACTGCTTGCATTGGGAAACGTGATTAACGCACTGGCAGATGGCAAGGTGAAACCGTTTAAGCAGGAAAAGCACAGTATTTTATAAATCAAAACTCACTACAAATGAAGTGACATTGAAACACATGTTGCCATCTCTCTGCAACCGTGGTAAAGTGTGGTTGGCCAAATATTATTTTCTTTGAAACTTGTGTTCCTTTAAGAGAGGTGGCCAGAGTTCCGCTGTAAATCAAATACCTGATCCAAATAAAAATTGGCTCAATAATATGTTACAGTCAGTTGCGTGACTTTCTGCATGTTTAGTGGAGGCTACTCCCACAACATGCCTCGCATGCCACAATGGTACTACAGCAATGTAGTTACCTGGGAGAAAGTCTCCTAGCCACCCTTTTGCTGGAGGAAGCCCAATCAATTAAGAACAAAAACCTGAATGTCGGGGTGAAGAGAATGTCAAATTAATCTGACACAATTTAAGTGTTTCAAGCAATCGGGAGTGTTTGAGCATCTGAATCAATAGTGATTAACTTGTTTTATTCTGAGGATAACCCTCGCATCCCATGAGGAAAGATTCAACAAAATATATTATTATTCACAAGGGATCCACCACATTTCACGTGGCTTTCGCAGAATAGTTTGGATTGAAAGTTCTATGGATGTTTCTAATTGTTACTGCTTTCTTTTGTTTTTTTTTACCTGCGCAGGGTAAAAAGTCCCACATCCCTTACCGAGACAGCAAGTTGACACGTCTACTTAAAGACTCGTTGGGGGGAAACTGTCGCACAGTGATGATTGCCACTGTGAGCCCTTCAGCCAGTAGTTACGAAGATACATACAATACCTTAAAGTATGCAAATCGTGCTAAGGATATCAAATCCTCTGTAAGTTATCTCATCATAAAGATAAATGTAAAATTAAGCTCATTTTTTTGTTTTTACCTACTTCCATAAGTAATACATTATCAATGAAAACATAAGAACAGCTGTGTTTTAAAATTTGCATCATGGATGACACAGATGTTGTGGGACAAAGGGCCTGTTCCTGTGTTGTACTGTTCCATGTAATATTCTGCTCCGAAGCACAGATAATGACACAGTGGAGTACTCTTCCCCCTCCAAGAGGACAAGTTGAGCAGCTTCTGGTAGAGCACGGCACCACTCAAATATTTGGCTTAGTGCCAAGGTGCATCCGTGGAAATAAAAGAAAGCAAATAAGAAACAAAAATGAAGCATGAAATTACTTGGGGCATTTCAGTGTTTGAGTTGTGGGAATGGGAAGTATGCTGGTACAGTTGAGACATGCTCGAATGAAGTTAAGGTTGAACTACACTGTAAAGGTCTATTACCTTAACTGTTCACCTGGGGCGTGCGTGATATGCAGTGCACCTGATGTTCCCTGTCTGCAGAGAAAAGAAGAAATTGCCTTAATCCTCGGCTTTGTTATTCATTAACTTACTGAATGCCAAGCAGAATAAGGCGTTCCTTATTTTCAGAGCAGTAATTTGCAGTGAATGAGAAAGTCAATCATAAAATCTAGAATTTACACATGATTTGCGGAACTCATTGTTCTGCAAGAAAATTGAATAACGAACAATCTGACATCTCTTTAGCTGTCCTGCTTTTGAAGACACTTCATACATTTTTCACAAATTGAAAGTAAATGCCAGGAAATATTAATTAATCGCTAAGAGGGGAAGATTGGTAAGTCTATTCAGAAAACCTTCCTGGTGTTACTTAATCCATTGTGTATTGGGAGCGCAGTTTACTTTTCTGCTTAAATTAGATTCTTTAATCATGGGCGAGTGGGAGACATAATTATCGGACCTCGCCGTGGATACTTTCCTGTGAAACCTGCATCGTTTCTCATGTCTATTATTAATCATCACTTTTAGGAGGAAGAAGTGATTGTATGTGATCTATTGTTTCTGTTGCAGCTGAAGAGCAATATTGTCAGCTTGGACTGTCATATAAGTAAATATGCAGCCATATGCGAGGAGCTACGGAGAGAGGCAAGTACTTTGCTTTCTTTTAATCATTTTTAAGCTCTAAACTGGACACTTCACTTTGGGCTAAATGGTTCAGAATTTGATTATCAGCAGATTCGTATCCAGAGGTGTCATCAGCAAGACAACAGCTGTACACACCGCATGCCTGTATCTGTTTGCTAGACTTGGTGGACTGTTGACTTGGATTGAAAAGTTGTTAATATAGTTACAGTTTCATCGAGTGCTAATAAATAGTCTGCTCAGTAATATTGTAGGATACCCCATTTAGAAATAGTATATTTTCAGCAAAATATAAATAATAATAATAATAATAAATTTTATTTATGGGCGTCTTTCAAGAGTCTCAAGGACACCTTACAAAAATTTAGCAGGTAGAGGAAAAACATGTAACATGTAACATGAAATAAATAGTAGAGACATGACTAGTACACAAAGTAAAGTCAGAATTCAATACAAAACACAATATGAGGCAATTAATGCACAGATGAAAAGGGAGGGGGACGTGGGGCTAAGGATAGGCAGAGGTGAATAGATGGGTCTTGAGGCGGGACTGGAAGATGGTGAGGGACACAGAATTGCGGATCAGTTGTCACCAATTTTATTTTTTGTATATAAATGAGTGACATAAAAATTCTCCATCTGGACTTTCAGGATATCTTTGATTCTCTACATTTGGCAGTACAAGAAATAGGAGAACAAGACGATATATTAGTGAAAGGTTTTAACTATCTGTAAATGTGAATTGTTTTTTCATAGAAAAGGCATGTCTGAGGGATGTGGTGCTACAAATGTGTGACAATGATAGACTGACACAAATAGCTGGAGTAACTCAGCGGGACAGGCGGCATCTCTGGAGAGAAGGAATGGGTGATGTTTCAGGTCGAGACCCGTCTTCAGACTGGTTCTTCAGGCCAATCTGACGAAGGGTCTTGACCCGCAACATCACCCATTCCTTCTCTCCAGAGATGCTGACTGTCCTGCTGAATTACTCCAGCTTTTTGTGTCTATCTTTGGTTTATACCAGCGTCTACAATTCCTTCCTACACATGACTAATAGAGTTTGATTGAGCAAATGTGGAGAAAATGTTTCTTGTTGTTGGGGAAGACCAATACCAGATATCATGCATGTAAAGCAATAGATTTAACACAGAAGCAAGAAAGATATCTTTACCCAGAGAGTGCTGGTGATGTGGAACTTTTTCTCACATGGAGAGCTTAAGGCAACTGAGATAGAGGACTTTAAGGAAAACTGGATAATTGTACGAAGGAGCGAGAAGACAATAGAGATTATGCTGCTATAATTAAGGAGAGACAGGAGTAGGCTCGTAAAGCATAAACCTGTTGTTCACAATGGCTTGTAATATGCTACAGACTTGTTCCAATTTGAGAGCCAGTTATCAATTTTACCTTTACCAGTCCCACCAAATTGTGATTAATCTCATGGCAATAGTCTACTGTCCCTGAGGAGATAAAGTGAGCTGTCTCAATGCCTGTCACCCAGTGGCTCTAACATGTATGGAAGTGCTTTAAAAGAATGGTAAGTGCTCACATCTGCGTCGTCTTCCCGTCAATTTACACGTCTTGTATTTGGCTTATGGGGATAAATAGACTTACGGAGGACACCTCCTCTCTTACACTAGATTCAACTCTGGATCACCTTGATAATAAGAACACCTACATCAGCATGCTATTCATTGAATACAGTTCAGCATTCAACAGCGTAATACTAAATAACCTCACCCCTAAACCTGTGGACCTTGCTCTTGAGCCTCCATCTGCGACTGTAGATATATGGCACAAGCTGCCAGCGAAGGTAGTTGAGGCAGGGACTATCCCAACATTTAAGAAACAGTTGGACAGGTACATGGATAGGATGTGTTTGGAGGGATATGGGCCAAACGTGGGCGGATGGGACTAGTGTAGCTGGGACATGTTGGCTGGTGTGGGCAAGTTGGGCTGAAGGGCCTGTTTCCCAACTATATCACTCAATGACTCTATAACTAGCTTCTGGAGTTCATGGCGAGCAGACTGCAGTCAGTAAAATTGGTCATAACATTTCATCCACCCTGCTGTGTATGCCAATATGTTGATATGACTAACTCAAAGGCTCATACGGGCACACACTGTACTTCTGCAATTGCATTATGTAATTAAACGTTATCTGCAGCAACCCATTGCCTGGAAGTCCTTGAGCTGAACATGTTATCAGTGGATGTGAGCTTGGTTGGAGGCAGGGTTGCCTGTTATCCCAGAGATCAGTATTAGGATTGTTGCTATTTCAATCATTCAGAAATGAGCTGGACGTTGATGTTGAGTGATGTGCATGTATATGTAGAGGATGCAAGACCCTTGTGAGGATAGGGGATGTTAAACTGGTACCATCAAACCTTTTGTGTATTGGGAGATGGGGCATGACTTAAAAAGGTGCAGTGTTATGTATTCGGGTTTGCCCAATGTTAAATATACATCCACCTTAAATACAATGAAAGGAAAAGGACCAGCTGTCATCATCTCTATAGATTCTTGATAAATGCTGTGAATCTATAACTGAAACTTAGAAAGGATTTGGTTGTATTCACCTCACAACAAAGCATACCATTAGGCTTGTTACCTTATGTCCATGATCTGAATGATGTAACTGTGCATATTTTCCCTTAACCGCACACTTCACACTTCTTTAGCTTCAAATTTCCTCACACCTCTCTTTTGTTAACCAATCAGCCACACCTCTTCACCCCCCCCCCCCCACCCACCCACCTGCCAAACCACCTCTACAAGTCCTGTCCTGTCATCAAATAGAAAATTCGCTTGCTCAATAGTCAAGCCTGGAAAATAGTTATTTGTCAATATCGGTGTAAAGTACAATTTCCATATCACAGTTGATTGTAGTTTTGAAGGAAAGTTATGTCGGATCTTTACGTGTAGGAAGGAACTGCAGATGCTGGTTTAAACCAAAGAAGGTCACAAAGCTGGAGTAACTCTGGGTCAGACAGCATCTCTGGAGAAAAGGAATAGGTGAAGTTTCAGGTAGAGACCCTTCTTCAGTCTGAAAAAAAGGAATAGGTGACGTTTCAGGTAGAGACCCTTCTTCAGTCTGAAGACCCGTTGAGTTACTCCAGCTTTGTGTGTCTATCTTCATGTCAAACCTTTACCTGTATGTAGAAGATTACAATGCCCTCTGACTATCTGATGAGCATTGGGCGTTCCCTAAAGCAAGGTTAATTCAGATTATTTTTTCTCAGTTCCTCTGTCTGCTGTAAAGTTGTTCCTTCCCGTTGTGTGGCATTTTTCTCTCTTCATTAGCCATTGGGCACTCTCACTGCAACATCCTGCCAGGAAATGTCTTCATTCACATTTCTGTACTTGTAGATTTTGAAGAGCTGTGTAAAGGGTCTGTCCCACTTTCACGACCTAATTCACGACCTTTTTTACTCGTGGACATTTTTCACCATGCTAGAAAAACGCCCCGAACTACTTGATGCCACGAGTACCTACGACTAACATCACCGCCTGCTACGACCTACCTATGACCTTGTGACGACCATGCTGCAAGTATGAGTCAAGGGCAAACTCGGCAGAGGTCGTGAATTAGGTTGTGAAAGTGGGACAGGCCCTTTAGTTTTTTTTGTGCGTGTTTATGGTGACCAGGTCTAATGAGTAGTTGCACTCTTCTTGATATCCTTTTGTTCTGGTTGCAATGTTTTTTTGTAGTCGTCCAACTTTCTCAATGCAAGCACTAATTTACAGATGAAGTCGGCAGACTTTATACTGCTATTCCTTAGCTTGCAAAGAGCAGCATGTTGCTTAGACTTATGGACCTTTCTAAGTGTCATGATCTGGTTTGAATTTGGTATTTAAAACTGGGTCATATTTGAAGATTTTTTTTTTAGCTGCTTGTTGCTATCTCCCCATCTGGAAAAGATATGTAAAACTCTGTTCAATTTAACCTTTGAACAAGATGAATAGGTGGAATTAAGTTTCAGGCTTTAGGCTCTTCTATGGGAGGTGTGTTTCCTCTGTTAAGTTAAAGGTGAAATCATAAATGTTCTGACAAACTAAAGTATTGAAGATTAGAAATGATTACTCTGTAAAGAGATTGTAATAATGAATCTGCACTTAAACAAGGTTTCATTTTGTGAGCAAATTCACTTGAGAGTTAAGGCTGTGGATGTGATCCCTTCATTCCCCAAAACTGCATGTAATGCATCTCAGTTGAACTGTCATTACCAAATGAACAATAATCTCTACTATCAAGAAAATGGTTTCTGTGATTTTTTTTCATAGTATTGTTGGATCAAACAGATCTTTCCTTCCTTGATAATATCAGCATTAAAATTGAGCCCAGCTATCAAGCTCAAACTAGATGTTCTGCTCCTCTGCACTGCTGTCATTTATTATATCCTTTTTTCAGATGAGAAACCTCAGTTGTTGGGTGTGCCCGAGGGAAGGGGAGAGGGAGCGATTGTGTGGTTGCCCTCTGTGGAATTTTGTTCAGATCATAGCCTGCAGCTCCTGGGCAGTAACAAATTCCTGTGTGATTAGCCACAACCAAACCGAGTTAAATGGACAGTGACTGACTCTTTTGGAATCTTATTTATCCACAGGTCACCCAACTGAAAGACAAGCTGAAAGCTTATGAAGAAGGGAAGTGTGCCATTACCAGGAGTGGTCCAAGTACAGTCCAAACCGTGCTAGCCAGTCAACAGCAGGGGTAGGATACCTGGTTTTACTCAAATTTGATCAAGTAAAGACATTGCTTTTAAAGATAGTTTCAGATTGCAAAAGCTGGCTAAGTATTACATAAAAACATAGAAAATAGGTGCAGGAGGAGGCCATTCGGCCCTTCGAGCCAGCACCGCCATTCATTGTGATCATGGCTGATCGTCCCCCATCAATAACACGTGCCTGCCTTCTCCCCATATCCCTTGACCCCACTAGTCCCTAGAGCTCTATCTAACTCTCTTAAATCCATCCAGTGATTTGGCCTCCACTGCCCTCTGTGGCAGGGAATTCCACAAATTCACAACTCTCTGGGTGAAAACGTTTTTTCTCACCTCAGTCTTAAATGGCCTCCCCTTTATTCTAAGACTGTGGCCCCTGGTTCTGGACTCGTCCAACATTGGGAACATTTAATGCATTTCGTTGTCTCTGTACTGTACACTGACAATGACAATTAAAATTGAATCTAAAAAAAAAAAAATCTAAATTTTTCCTGCATCTTAGCTTGTCCAGTCCTTTTATAATGTTATATGTTACTATAAGAACCCGCTCATCCTTCTGAACTCCAGTGAATACAAGCCTAGTCTTTTCAATCTTTCCTCATATGTCAGTCCCGTCATTCCAGGGATCAATCTCGTGAACCTACGCTGCACAACCTCAATCACAAGGATGTCCTTCCACAAATTAGGAGACCAAAACTGTACACAATACTCCAGATGTGGTCTTACCAGAGCCCTATCCAACTGCAGAAGAACCTCTCTACTCCTATACTGAAATCCTCTTGTTATGAAGGCCAACATTCCATTAGTTTTCTTCACTGCCTGCTGTACCTGCACGCCAACTTTCAGTGACCGGTGTGCAAGGGCACCCAGGTCTCACTGTGCCTCCCCCTTACCTAACCTAACCCCATTGAGATAATAATCTGCCCCCTTGTTTTTGCCACCAAAGTGGATAACCTCACATTTATCTATATTATACTGCATCTGCCGCACATCTGCCCACTCACACAACCTGTCCAGATCACCGTGCAACCTCCTAATATCCTCTTCACCGTTCACACTCACCCAGCTTTGTGTCATCTGCTAACTTGCTAGTGTTGCTCCTAATTCCCTCTTCCAATCATTAATAATAATAATAATAATATCTTTTATTGTCATTGCACGTCAGTGCAACGAGATTTAGTGTGCAGCTCCACTGATGTACAAGAAAGGTAAATAAATACAATACATAAATAAGCAAGCTGAATTGATTGACGTGACCATCTGAGGGAGACTGTCCAAAGGGGGTGGGTGGGGGGGCACTCATTAAGGCCGGTTCAGAGCCGCTATAGCTCTTGAGATAAAACTGTTCCTGAGTCTGGAGGTTCGGGCGTAGAAGGCCTTGTAACGTCTGCCGGAGGGAAGTAGTTGAAACAGACCGTGGCAGGGGTGTGATGAGTCCTTATGGATTCTGAGGGCCTTCCTGAGGCACCGCGTGTGGTAGATGCCCTCCAAGGCTGGTAGCTCTGTCCCGATGATCCGCTGCGCTCTGTTGACTACGCGCTGAAGAGCTCTCCTCTCCGCCTCCGTGCAGCTGAGATACCACACAGAGATGCCATACATTAGTATGCTCTCTGTGGTGCAGCGGTAGAACGTTGTCAGCAGCTGTTGGGGCAGACCAGTCTTTTTTAATGTCCTCAGGAAGAACAGTCGTTGCTGTGCCTTCTTGACCAGCGCGGCGGTGTTTGTGGACCATGTGAAGTCTTCTGAAATGTGAGTGCCCAGAAACTTAAAGCTGGACACTCTCTCCACACTTTCCCCGTAAATGGAGATTGGGGCGTATTCTCCAGAATGGGACCTCCTGAGATGAATAATCAGCTCCTTGGTCTTGGAGGTGTTTAGTGCCAAGTTGTTATTGGCGCACCAGTCCGCCAGGTTCTGCACCTCCGCTCTGTAGTTTGTTTCATCACCGTTGGTGATCAGCCCAATCACTGTTGTGTCGTCTGCAAACTTCACGATGGTGTTGGTGTCGAATACAGGGACACAGTCGTGAGTGAAGAGGGAGTAGAGCATGGGGCTTAGTACACAACCCTATGGTGTGCCGGTGCTCAGGGTGATGGTGGAGGACAGGTGCGGGCCCAGTCTCACTGCCTGCGGTCGCTCCGAGAGAAAGTTCAGGATCCAAGCGCATATCGGTGAGCTGAGGCCTAGCTGGTGGAGTTTGGTGGTGAGCTTGGTGGGGATGACCGTATTGAATGCAGAGCTATAGTCAATGAAGAGCATCCTCACATACGTGCCCTGTTTGTCCAGGTGAGTCAGGACAGTGTGAAGGGCCAGAGAGATGGCATCCTCTGTCGATCTATTTGCCCTGTATGCAAATTGATGGGAGTCCAGTGAGGCAGGGATGCTGGATTTAATATGGGAAAGGACCAGTCTTTCGAAGCACTTCATAGGGATTGGAGTCAGGGCAACCGGACGGTAGTCTTTGAGGTTGGTGATTTTGGACTTTTTCGGCACCGGCACTATGGTGGCTGTTTTCAGGCACTTGGGGACCGTTGCCAGAGATAGAGATCGATTGAAGATTCTCGTGAATACCTCCGCCAGCTGTCCAGCACAGTCCTTTAACACTCTTCCCTGGACAATAATATATAGTAAACAGATGCAGCCTCAACACCGAGCCTTGCGGTATTCCACTTGCCACTGCCTGCCATTCTGAAAAGGACCCATTCACTCCTACTCTTTGCTTCCTGTCTGCCAACCAATTTTCTATCCACGTCAATACCCTACCCCCAATACCATGTGCTCTAATTTTAGTCACTGGGAGAATGTATACAAATAAAAATATATATAAATAAAACTGTCATTTATCTGGGACCTTCCATGACCTAGGGTCCACTGACACCCCCACCAGCAACAAAAGCAAGTTCCCCAAAGCAGTAAGTGTCGATGGCCAAATAATATATATATTTTTTAAAGTTGCAGAGGGGGTAAATCTTGAAATAGAATACCTATGATAGGATCTGCTAGGGCAACTTTTGCATCCAACATGAAAAGGCAGGGCAAATTGTTCTCATCCATAGACAGGACCTCTGATGATAAGGTACTCCTTTGATGCTGTACTGGTGTCAACCTGGATTTTGTGTTTAAGGTTCTGGAATGGGCTTGAGCCCTCAAACCTCCCATCTCAGCAGCAACCCCTACCCAGCGGATAAAAATGCAGAACTCACCATCAGTTCACTGTTAAGTGAAAGATTGATGTGCAGTAGTTTCCAAAATCCAACACTTGTGCATACAGACATGTATGTGGTTCTCCAGAACATTTGTTGAGTTCATTTTCCATGTGTGCACATGAAGGAAGGGTGAGGCAAAGCTTCAAACATGCTGACGAAGCAAATACAGAACATTCTTCAGTCAGTTCACTGTCATTAACCAGCTTGCATTCACTGCAGTGTGATGTATTGTTAGTAAGTTGGTCATTAGCTGAAATCCATTCATAATTATCAACAGTGACAGTTTTGTGATGGTTCTGCAAATGGGAGAAGTAACGAGAGATTTATGCACAATTAAATTTTTAGTTTGCATATTTCTGCTTCGTAAGAAAATAGTTAATTGTACAAACGACTGTCTGCAGTGAGGATTTGCCTTTCTGCTGCCTCCGACAAATCTCTGACCTCATGTAGACGGGGAGAAAAAGGATGTTCTCCTGTGGAGAAACCTATTAATCATGAGACAGCAGCCTATAAAAAGCGATTGGAAATTTCAATGAACATTTCAAGTTTCCTTTAAAATGCAGAATGTTTCATTTGTGCTTTGGAACCAAAGAATAAAAGGGTGTATTTGACCAATTTTTGTTTTGTGGGGGGAAAAAAACATGATGAGGTATTTTGTGACAGTACAGAGCACTGATCATAAATACAAATGCATAAAGTAAGAGCAGGCAGAGGCCACTCATCCCTCAAGTCTACACAATTGTTTAATAAGTCAATAGATTTAATAAGACAATGGTAACCTCACTCGGCATTTCCATTTGTCCATGGTAACCTATCACCCCTTGTTTATTAACTGTACCTGTTAATCAATCAAGACAAGTTGAGCTTTCACTGAGAAGTGATTTGAAAGGAGTGTTCAGGACCGGCCAATTAATGGGGGGCTGTTTTAATGTCAGAATGGAGATGAAGTAGAGGTTGCAGATGTGAGAGAAACCAGGGGGATACGGGGAAAACCCTAATTGCAGCGAGCAGTTCGGAACTGGAATTTGCTCCCCATGGGACCGCTGCAAATAGAATCAATCAGGACTTTCAAAGAAGTTGAGTAGGCATTGGAGAGAGAATTTTCAAAGTGACAGGAAGGAGCTGGAGAATGGGTCTGGAGGGATTGCTCGATCCTAAGCTTTAGCAAAGACTTGAGAGGTCAAAGAGCCTTCTATGCTGTCCCAGTTCAATAATTCAATGCTCTGAACATCTTCTGAACCCAATGCATATATCTATCAATTAGGTAGACACAAAATGCTGGATTAACCCAGCAGGTCATGCAGCATCACACATTCTTATCAATTTCTTATTTCTGAGTGTATATTTTGCCTCAGTGGATTTCTTCATGCGTGTCAGAAATTTATATTTTTGAGCAAATAAATTTAAATTGACATATTATTTCTATCCAAGTAAAATAAATTATAGTTTAAGACTTGTGTAAAACTGTTCGGCAAATAAATCCTAACTAAATTTACAAATGACATAAAGGAGTTTGATAATCAATGAGGAGAATAGTAATCTGGTGGTCCATGCAGTCATAATGAACATTGATGCAGAGAAGTGGAAAGTGCTTTCTCTGCCAGAAGGTGTGAGGAGAGCTGCATGGACAATTAATGCCATTGATGCTTTGTGAATGAATAAATTAAATTCCAGCCCCCATACTTTAGGAAGGATGTGGAAGCCTGAGAGGGGATGCAGCAAAGACCAACAGAAAGGTTCTGAAGATGTTATTCCCCTTTGAGCATAGACGGTGTATAAATCTGATAGAGGGGTCCAAGATCTCATTGAATCGTAAGGTTTACAACACGGAAACAGGCCCTCCAGCTCGCCATGCGTGCCGAGAATTCAGGGAAGACGATAATTGATGGCCTTTTCTCTATTAGCTGAAGCATAGTCGATAAGAGCAGGAAGGTTACGCTAGAACTGCATTAAGCAGCAGGGAGGCCCCAGCTCGAGGACTGCAGGCAGGTCTGTTCAGGAAGGATGTGGGAGCAGTAGAGGGGATTTGAGGATTTACCAAGAGAATTTCAACCATGAAGGATGATTACCCAAACCGGGTGTTTATTGGATTGAACGAGGGAAATTGAAGAGATATATAACACCACAAGCCCTAAAGTGAAGGGACGAAGGCATTTCCCTTTGAGGCATGTAGCTGGATGCATAAATTTAATACAGATGGTAGAAGGTCTAGAGTGTGTGGAGAGGAAGGTGGGGTGGTAAGGGTCTGGAACGCATTGCTGAAGGGGGTAATGAAACTTTCATACCATTTTAATGTACTGTATATGGCTTTGCCATAACCTGCAAAGCTGTGGAGGAGGGAGTGGACATTGATATTGGCTAACTCTGCAGCAGGACCAGATCAGATGCTATGTATCAAACCGAGAATAAAGAGTAGTCGTCTGTCCTATCCACGCTCTCCTTCTACACTGCTCCTCTCAACGTAATCTGACTGGGGACATTTCAGGACTCAATATTATGCCCCTCCTATTGCCAGTATCACCAACTCTCATCTCACTGTTTGCTTTGCTGTATTAATCAGGCATGAGATTTCTCCGCGGATTTTGAAATTTGGTTTTTTTAAAAATCTGTCTAAATCTCCGCTTATAAATTACTTTCCGCGACACAGTGAGCCCCAGCGCCGATGGTTGAGTGCGTGGAAATCCGCGGAGTTGATTTTAGCGGAAAGCGTGTACGCGGGTGTGGGCCGACCATCTTTACATGCAAATCTCTACGGCCAGCGCTCAGCTCCGCACATGTAGAGTAGCGGTTTTCCTCTGTCCCCCATGCCTACAGTACCGGGGTTGGGGCGGAGAGCACAGTCTTACGTACACTTACACAACGCTCACACTGCATTCAAGAATCTATGGCATAGACACTACAATGTTCTTTCTTACCTGATTCAATGTGTTATTGTAAGGTAAAATGTGTTATTGTGAGGTATAATTAAAAATAATTACAGTATAAATTAAGGGTAAACGAGTAGGGACATTTTAAGGTATAATCATCAAAAATTCCCTGTGTAAAGGATACTTCTCTCTAAACAAGCAAGGAACAGGTATGTTACGAGTAGGTGTAGGTGTAATATTTTCAATATGACAAGTGTAAACAAGCAAGGAGTTGGAAGGTAGACAAAATTGCTGGAGAAATTCAGCGGGTGAGGCAGCATCTATGGAGCAAAGGTATAGATGACCTTTCTGGTCGAGACCCTTCTTCAGAAGCAAAGAGTTAGCGTCATTTTACGGTATGATTATCACATATTTTCTGTGTAAATTAAGAAGTGACAAGCAAGTAAAATGTGTTATTTTAGGTATAATTTTAAAAATTACAGTGTAAATTTAGGGTAAACGGGCAAGAAAACAGTGCCCTTTCAAGGTACAATTATCAAAAATGTTCTGCATAAAGGGGAAATGTTCAGTTTTTTCCTGTCTATGCCTGATTAATGTTCTCATGTAATCCTTCCAAATCCAACCGTCCATTTCATTCTTTCTTGCTCCATTATGACAAAATATTTCCAGTTTGGTTAAAGTTCATTGACCCAGAACATGCATAATATTTTGATCAATTTGTTCTCTACCACCATGTTCTTCAATACCTACAGAATTTTCCTTCTGCATTATTTGTTGCTTTTCAGTCTGATAGTATGAGCTACATTTGGGTTTCTCTGTTTAATCCTGGCAGTACTTCTGTAAAACCATAGCTGCTTAGCGAAATGCTAGTCTTGCGCAGTCAGTGCCAATCCCAATATAACTTTCCTGGATTCCGTTCAGTGGACGTGGCTGGATGCCAGGCTGCTTCAGTCAGTAGGTCTGCACTGGGATTTCTCTGGAGGTGGCAAGCCAACATCCCACCAGTAGCCAATGTAAAGCCAGCTAGAGACAGGAGATTAATATTGTTGCCAGTCGGAATAGCTCTGCAGGACACGATGTGTTTAACTACTGGACCACAGAGGGAGAGTTATGAGGAAATTACTCCTGTGTTCTGTCTATGGCAGTCTGCAGCTCCTGGTTGTTTGCCATTTTAATTCCTCTTCCCGTTCCCAACCTTGCCACTTCACACTGACCACTTCCCCTCTACTCCTTCAGTCCATACAAACAAACTTGACCCAAAACGTTGACTGGCCATTTCTGTCTGCAGATACTGTTTGACCCACTGAATTTTTCCAGTAGATTGTCTTTTTGCACCAGATTCCAGCATCTGCATTCTCTTGCACCTCTGTAATTTATGGGTTTTGTATGTTTCTAGCAATGCTTATTGTCCAACCCCAAGAGCCCTAACTTGAAGAGACAGTTAAGAGTTGACCATATTGTTGGGACAGGGTGACGTACAGGTTGGATTTGAGGCGGCCAGCAGAGTTCCTTCCCTGAACGGCATTTGTCGGCCAGATGCGGTTTTACAGCAATCTGGTGGTTTTGTGGTTACTGAGATGTCTTTACTTTTAAGTTCCAAATTGATTTAATTGCTTGAATTTGTGCCTCAGAATCAATGGTCCATATCTCTGGCTGCAAGTTCAATAACTTAACCACTAGCCTACTGTATTCTTTCTTGCTACTTGAGGCATATAATGGCAGTCATGACAATGGGGAATAATAAATTCTTTCCAAGCTGATGTAAAATGAGATCCCATGAAAGTCTTGAATGCTTTAGTACTTGTGTAGAAATGAGCCTAATGTTTTCGACTACAGTCAAACCAAATAGGAGGTTGCACCCTTTCTCTCTGGCTGAATACAGTGGTTTGACTGGAATGTGTGGTTCCTAGGAAATGGGCGCATTCGTACTCTTTGAAGACAATGACTAGTTGGATGGCATTTTGAGCCTGGGGAAAAGTTATTAGGCTGAGCTTCTGTTGTGAGTTACATAGAAAGATGCTCCTTCAATGTGATCTGTCATTCAAGCTTGTGAATGCTCGCTTCCCCTGTGTTCTTTGTACTCAGAATTAGAATGTACTTGCTAGTTATGTGTCCAAATAGCTTCAAACATGGCTGAAGGCAGGCAAATGTGAACGCAAATTAAATTTTGCATTCTTATTTGTGCCTGTCAAAAAAGAACTCTCTCCCTTAGTCTTGTTAACAAACATTTAGGTAACTGGAAGGAGCCTGGAACCTGAGATATGTTCCCTCCCATCCCCCCCTTTTTATAAACTGTTTATTTAACAGTGTAAAATGTGGAGGGAAACTATTGAAATTCCAACCAGCTGCTAGGCAGCCTTTGTGGAGACTTGTCACTTTCTTTCTGATACCCAGGGCTGCAATTCAGCGATACAAGGACTGCAGTTTGTGTATTCTGTATTCAGGAGGGCATTTCAGTTCACTTACCTCAGACAGTTAACTCTCCTTGAGTATATCTTTTCATTGCTTAAAAACCCAATAGGGAAAGAGGTATAATCGTGACACGCAATAAGTTAAAGATAGTTTTGGATGAAATAAAAGCTCATGATGCTGCCAAGCAGAGCCACAAGCTCAGGAACTGGGACGCTTCAGAATTCTGCAAGGAAGGACCAAGGCTTGACTAAGAGAAGGCAAAGAAGGATGCAACTATCAGAAAAGCGGGTCTCCACCCCAAACGTCACCTATCCATGTTCTCCAGGATACTGAGTTGGATGATCAGCCATGATCATATTGAATGGCGGTGCAGGCTCGAAGGGCCGAATGGCCTACTCCTGCACCTATTTTCTATGTTCTCCAGAGATGCTGCCTGACCTGCTGAGTTTCTGAGTCCAGCATTTTGTGTCTACCTTCTACGTAAAAGCCAAACCGCAGGATAGACGCTCCCCGATTTACGATGCTTCGACTTGCGATATTTTGACTTTGCGATCGGCAAATGCTCGGCAGCGAGCCGCACGCCACTTCCGGTCTCGTGAACGCAATGTATTACATGCTTTTTCGACTTGCGATATTTTCGATTTGCGATGGGTTTATCGGAACGTGACCACATCGTAGGTCGAGGAGCAGCTGTAGCTTGTGCAGACAAGTAAAACGTCAACAAACGTTAATATTAATGTCTAAGAAAGAACTGCAGATGCTGGAAAAATCGGAGGTAGACAAAAACTCTGAAGAAACTCAGCGGGTGAGGCAGCATCTATGGAGCGAAGGAATAGATGGAAGATGAATAGAAGGCATAGATCCTTCACTCCATAGATGCTGCCTCACCCGCTGAGTTTCTCCAGCGTTTTTGTCTATCTTTTATATTAATGTCGATACCTTGCACACTGTGATCGTGAAAAATTATATAGATGAAAAACAAAAGCTCAGACGAATAAAACAAATAATTTATGATCCTTACCAAAAACAGTTGTTAAATCTTACAGAAAATAGTGTAGGTCCAGTGTGAATTTGGACCCGAAACGTCGCCTGTCCATCCCCTCCGCAGGTGCTGTCTGATTTGTTGAGTTTGTCCAGCAGTTTGTTTTTTGCTCATGATTCTTGTATCTCTGTGAAAGAAGTCATTAAATTCCAGGATCTGATGACCTCCATCCCAAGGACTTTGTAGGATGGGGATAGTGAATGCACCCTTGAATATTTTAAGATGCTAAACATTGATCTCGTCTAACAAATTGCTAAATATGTTGCTCTGAGCCTTCTTACCTGGATCAAAGAGCCCATGATAAAGCAATGACACCCTTTTCCAATGTCGTTAAATTTTATATTGGAGACTGCAAGGCCAAAAGTTCATCGACTGCACAACTCCTTTCATTAGAAAAATTTAGTTACGATGAAATGTTCATTAATATGAAAAGATTGTTTCAAGCAATTCCTTATTTTTCTACTTTCAGCTTGGAGAAGTCGTTGCAGGGTGCCTTTGTTAGTCGCCAAGAGATTCAAAGGGACTACTTGGAATTAGAAGCTCATGCTAAAGAAATGGAGCTGAAGGCTTTCTTTCGACTGCGGGACCAAGAACGGATTAAAATACTGTGTACTGAGCAGCAATTGGAACAGGTACGAGCCTTCACTTTAAACTGGCACAGCTGTGTTTGCAGGCAAGGCCTGGCCAGTGGGTGTTTAAGTTAATAGTTTTTGAGGATCCATTTTGTGGGGAGATAAACATGAAGCTTCATATTCAAGGGTAATCTGAATGGAAAATATTGAAAATATTTTTCAAATTCATAGTTTTGTAATGATTAAGAATAGTCAAAACTATATAAACCCACTGCCACTGTGGGATTCCTGCCTACAAACCTCTCCCTTCACATTTTTGTCATGCTTGTCGATGATATTTGATTGTAATTTCCAGGTACTGTATCTCCCTGTAATGCTAACGATCCTGTTTGTCATGCAGCAGTTGGGTGTCCGTGTCCCTCTCAGCTCTTCAAAATGTTGCTGCAGTGAAACCTCCTTTCTTTCTTCTGAACTTCAGTAGATATAGGTCTAACATAGGCCTGACATACCCAATAAACGTGCTAGCCCCTTTGTGCCTGCATTTGACTCGTATTTCTCTAAATCCTTCCTATCCATATCTGTCATACATCGTAGCCACAGGCTCTTCACTGACCAACATGCCCCCATCTACACTAGTCTTACTTGCTTGTGTTTGGCTCGTATCCCTAAAACCCAACCTATCCATGTAAACGTTTCTTAAACATTGCGATAGTACCTGCCATTTCACTTAAATCATTGGACGAGATTAAATCCTACAGTGGGCTGCTATTGTGCTTTTGGAGAGAGGCACTGAAGGGGAAGCAGAACAGTGTCTCCAGGGGAAGTGGAGACCATGGGATCAACACTGTCCTTCAGGCCAAGCCGGTTTGACAATTTATTTAAGAAAATAAAACAAACAAAATATCAAATTATTTTCTGTGAAGATATCTGTGATAATTGCACTTCAGAGATATAATATACAGTTAATCCAAAAGAGCTCATGTACTAATAGATACATTCATCCAAACGTTACAGCTCCAGCTGGTGAACTACTAGGAGCAGCTGCTGGAAATATGTCAGAACTAATAAATAAGAAATAAGTAAAAGGCAGACAAATAGCCATTAAAAAAGTATTTATCTTTTTCAAATTACGCTGTTGCATATGCTGCCTGAGCCCTGTTCATATCGGGATAAGGAACCTGTGTTTTAGTTGCCTTGCCTGCAGGAACATGACCAAAGGTCGCCAAGAGGGTAAAACAGGCTGCATGCGTCTCATGGGCATGGTAAATGCATAGGTGGGAAGATGCAGGGAAACAAGCAGCAATGACTCTCCCATTAATCATTTAAAAGAACAAGAGTTATGGTCGCCCACTTTTGCACAGTCATAGTAAGAATGTGTGTTTCCCTCCAAAAATCCATGGACTTTGATATGTTTCACAGGCCAGATTAGTACTGACTAAATCCTACAGTCAGTGGTGCTACCTTTGAAATGGAGTTGTGATCTGCAGTTCCACTAACTCGTGTAGACAAAACAAACTTAGCCACTTTTCTCAAAGAATAAAACCACAATTCCTTAAACTGAGTCGCAGGCAGATGGGGATGAAGAAGGCTTTTGGCACGCTGACCTTCACTAGTCAGGGAATTGAACATAGATGTTTGGACATGAGATTTGAGTTGTACAAGATATTGGTGAGATATTTGGAGTATTATATTCAGTTTTGGTCGAAAGATGCCATGATGTTGGAAAGGGTACAGAAGATTTACAAGGATCTTGCCAGGACGATAGGGCCAGAGCTATAGGATGAGGCTGGACAGGCCTAGGACTTTATTCCTTTGAGCGCAGTAGGCTACAGACAATAGGTGCAGGAGTAGGCCATCTGGCCCTTCAAGCAAACACCGCCATTCAATGTGATCATGGCTGATCATCCCCAATCAGTACTCTGTTCCTGCCTACCCCCCCCCCCCCCATATCCCCTGACTCCGCTATCTTCAAGAGCTCTATCCAGCTCTCTCTTGAAATCGCTATGGGGCAATCTTATTGAGATGTATCAAATCATGAGGGGCATAGATAGGGTGATGCAGGCTTTTTTCCAGGATATGGAAATTAAGAGCTGGAAGTTTATGGACAGAGGTGCAAGATTTTATTGGAATCTGAGGGGCAATTCTTTTACACAGAGAACACCCACTTTCACAGTAGTGTGTAACGTTTTGGGTCGAGACTCTTCAGACAATAAAGGGTCTGCTTTCATAGCTCCAGAAAATGCAGTGCCTTTGGTTTGTCTCCATTCTGGTGATGGGATAAAGAATGCAACGTAACCGTGTGATGCATGAATCGATTTACAGTCATTAATTACACTCCTAATCGGGCAGGCTTCCTGTAAGTTTGAACGCAGCCAGGCTTCGTCCAGTCGGCGCCATGAACATCTCCTGGAGAAAATGCGGCAAAATGAAGAGAGACTGAAGGAGAATGGACGTCTCATATCCCAGCTGGGAACTAAAGTTGGTTCTGATGGTAAAACCACAATGTTCCCTCAGGTAAGGAAGGGATGAACTTCTGGAATGCATGTCATCCTTCTGGGCATAATGTCTGAGTGCAACACATTTTAGTAACTCTTTCCTGCTCTCATGAAATGGGATCGGTTTACCTTAAAATAGTTAAAAGTAACATTGGTACCATAGTTACTGGAAAATGTACTACTTTTAAATTGACCAAACCTCTGCAAGCTGTGGGGTCTAAGTCAGAAGGCCATGTATACAACTCCTGTAGGTGAAGACATTTAGACCTTTCAGCCTTCTGTTGAATGAGTTCAGATTTAATCAGTGCGGCTGAAACAAAACCTCATCAAACACATTGAGGTTCGTAACCTCTGCAGTTTCACCAGCCGGCTAATTACAAACATTAACAGCAGCAGCTTCTGGAGAGGATCTTGATCCAAATTCCAGGCGCTCCTGTGTCCCGGAGGGAATGTAGAGAGCACACGCGGGGATGCAACTGGTGGGAAAACTGCTGGATGCTCACAGTGCTGGGGTGAAATGTTACCAACACTATTGTCTCAGTTTGTAAATCCTCTCCTTTTCTCCTAAATTATTTATTGCTGAACAGATCATGAAACTGAGTATGCAGAAGCTTCTATTAGAGGCTGAAGTGAGCAATTGCAAGCAACACAGCAATTCAATGACTCGCCTGCTGACACTGCAAGACCGAGACAGTCAACAGACAGAAAAGTAAGAAGCCGCCCGATGCCTTCTGTTAACCCAGCTTAAGGTTTTGGTTACTGTGGCTGTATCAGCATTTGTCCATGAAGACTGCAGCGTACAAATGCACTTGGCGTTATCCCAGTCCTGTGCAGAGGCGGTTAACCTTGAAACATAATGGGAAGTTAAGCCAGTGAATCGGTCCTAAGTCAAAACAAGGCGACGGGGAAGGAAAGCAGCCTGTCTCTCTGCTTTAATCTGCCGTTGTATGCTTCTGGTTAGGAGCTGGGAACAAGACAGAGCATGCATGTGGGTGCTTCCAAGTCTGATTAATGTACCAA
The DNA here is from genome assembly GCF_010909765.2 of Amblyraja radiata. Lineage (NCBI taxonomy): Eukaryota > Metazoa > Chordata > Chondrichthyes > Rajiformes > Rajidae > Amblyraja > Amblyraja radiata. Next base: position 305,124 of record NC_045993.1, on the reverse strand, counting down.
ACTCTCACTAGGCCAATTATTTCAGAGCTATAATTTACGCAGGGAAAGGTGTTGAAGTGATTGGTGTGGAAACTGGAATGAGAACAGTCAAACAAGAACCCTGTGATTGTGAAGGACTCTGTACTGTGCTGGGTATGAACAGGGTCCTTTCACCTCACGCAGGGACCTGTGCGGAGTTTAGTTTGCAGATTCAGTGCAGAAACACGCCCTTCGGGTTCCCGAGTTATACATTTATACTAAGCCAATTAACTTACAAACCTGTACATCTTTGAAGTGTGGGAGGAAACCGAAGATCTCGGAGAAAACTCACGTGGGTCACATGGAGAACGTACAAACTCCGTACAGACAGCACCCGTAGTCAGTTTCTGGGTAGAACCCGGGTCTCTGGGGTCTTAAGGCAGCGACTCTGCCGCTGTGCCACCATGCCACCCAGTTAGTTGTTTCACTGGCCCTACATCCTGCCTTTTGCACCAAGGTGACTCCAAAACCGCAATCAGTTGTCAACTTTCACCAAGTTGGCAAACGTTTGAATTGCTGCCTGTTTAGTGGCACATTGATGCATTTTTACATGGATTACGAGCTGATTGTTTCTTAAGTACTCTTAGATAGGTGAATCTCTTTCTGTCAGTGTTAGATAGAAGAAATATGCGGCCATATACTTGTACCAGAGCATTGCTAATTATGGGATCACCGCTCCGAGGTATGACAGATGCCTTGCGCCACTCTGGATCTGAATATTACTGGGTTTGAGGGATTAGTGGTGCATTGTTTACAATAAACTGGTAATAGCTCCGGAAGTGGCGGCGCTGCCCTGGCAGCAGCAGCGCACCTGCAGTCCCGTTTGTTTTTGTTTTTTTGTGTTTTTTGTGTTGTTTTTTTCCGTTTTGGTTAGTCTGGTTTTTAGTTTGTGTTTGGGGGGGGGGGGTTGAAACAGGGCTTGCTGTCTCTCCCTGCGGGGGAATGCGACTTTTTTGTCGTATTCCCCTTCTCTGCCTCCGTCTGCGCTGAGGCCTAATGGCGGAGCTGGCGACCTCGAGGCTCAGGAGTCAGAGCCCGCCAGGACTCGCCCTGAGCACGCTCCCGTGAGGGCGGTCCGGCTCGGGGCTGGAACAGTGCTTCCGTGAGGGGCTGTGACGCTCCCGTGAGGGCGGCCAGCACGAGGGAGGAACGGTGCTCCCGTCGGAGTGGCCGAGCTCGGGGAGGTACGGCGCTCCCAGCCCAAGGGAGGTACGGCGCCCATGTCGGGGCGGCCCAGCCCGAGGGAGGAGCGGCGCCCATGTCGGGGCGGCCCAGCCCGAGGGAGGTACGGCGTCCATGTCGGGGCGGCCCAGCCCGAGGGAGGAGCGGCGCCCATGTCGGGGCGGCCCAGCCCGAGGGAGGAGCGGCGCCCATGTCGGGGCGGCCCAGCCCGAGGGAGGAGCGGCGCCCATGTCGGGGCGGCCCAGCCCGAGGGAGGAGCGGCGCCCATGTCGGGGCGGCCCAGCCCGAGGGAGGAGCGGCGCCCATGTCGGGGCGGCCCAGCCCGAGGGAGGAGCGGCGCCCATGTCGGGGCGGCCTGGCGCGAGGCTGAGACGGTAACGGTACTCACGTGAGGGCGATCCGGCTCGGGGCTGGAACGGTGGTCCGGTGGCTGGGACGGCGTTCTGGCGGCGGTGAACTGAGTCCGGGGTTCGGTCGCGAGCCAGGTCAGCAGGACTGGTGGGCGGCAGCTTCGACCACCCCGGGGCGCGGTGATTGAGCCGCGGGACTGTTTTTAACATCGCCCGGAGGGGTATCGCCTCAGCGCAGAGGGAGAAGAGGGGGGAGGAGACTGCAGACCTAAGACTTTTGCCTCCATCACAGTGAGGAGGTGCTAGATGGACTCACTGTGGTGGATGTTAATATGTGTTTATTGTTGTTTTTTATTGTATTGTATGTATGACTGCAGGCACGAAATTTCGTTCAGACTTCGGTCTGAATGACAATAAAGGCTATCTGTATCTGTATCTGAATGGGGACGTTGTGTGCATGTCCCGGATTAGTTGACCATTAGGTTTGATACTCAATCCAGTAAATGCTAACACCATCCATGGATTTGGGGCCAGACACCAACTACTTCCTATACCTCCCCCATGAACAAGACTACACTTTTGATCGCTGTTCTCACCCAGAGAGCATCATTCCCTGCATGAACTTCCAGGATCTTTGACGTTAATGGCAAGCATGCATCTGAAATGTCACAACCTGATTTTTCTCACTCCAGGTATTGGTTACTCTGGTTTTTGTGAACTCAAATAGACTTCAGTTACTTAGGAAAACCGCAGATGCAGAACATGCAACAGTGCCGAGAGGGATCAAGCCCTGCGGCCCACAATGACTGCCAAGATAAACTAATCTCATCTGCCAAATTTGTATTCAATGTTGACAATACTGCAAGCGATCAGCAGCTTGTGTAGACAGAGCAGACACGATATTTTCAGGGGTGGCCAAAACATAGATGTTGCTGATAAAAGAGTATTTAAAAAAAATAACCGAGAAAAGAAAATCAAAATAATTTCCCGTAACGAGCTTAAACGCAAAGGCCCATATTCTACAAATTTTTTTTAAACCAGGTTTAACTCTGCAATTTAGACTCGACGGCGGGTTTAAATCCCTGATATAAGTTTTCTTTCTACTAATCGGCAAAGCTTAGGCTGACTTTAGACGAGAGTCTAACTTGCCGCAAAATTTACTCAGCAGGGGGCAGGTTTAAGGAAGGTTTAAGCTCGCTACGGAGAGAAAAAATGGCCGTTCATGTTGAATTCTATAGTGTGTCTTTTTTATTTTTTTATTTTATAGTGATATATGGTAATCAACATTTTCTCAGAAAAAATTACTTTTAATGTCAGTGAAACAGAAGAAGGAATAGGAAATTTTTAGAAGAGATTCTTTCATTGTCTCTGTCAATGGTTGGTGGGGGCACTGCGAGCCGGCAGCCTTGCCAGCAGCGTGTTAGTTTTTTCTACTTTATTTGTCTTTTTTAGTGTGTCTTAATGTGTGTTTTTAATGTCTCTCTGTGTCTTGTGTGTGGGGGGGTAAGGGGGAAACCATTTTGGTCGCCACCTCGACCACGGAGAGGCGACTTTTTCCATGTCGCCTCCCCCGTGGCCTAACATCGAGGATCGGTGCGGCCTTTCCCGGAGACCTGCCTGGGGCATCAGCAGCGGACGCAGCGAGGACGCTTTTGTCGCGGAGCGGACGACCCCTCGCCGGAGGGGAGCGCTCCGTTCGCTGGCCGCAGTCTGCAGAGCTCCAGCTGCCGCTGCGTCCAGAGCCTGGGGTCCCTCGTTGGGGACCTGGGAGAAGAGCTCCGACCGCCGGCCCGCGGCTAACTTCTACCGCGGGCACGGCGGGGACTTACCGTCCAGAGCCTGGGATCCCTTACCAGGGATCCCTGGAGAGGAGCTCCGACCGCCGGCCATGCGGCCTGCAGTGCTTCTGGCTGCAGCGCGGCAGGGACTTAAGATCTTCGATCGCCGGCATGCGGCCTACACCAACTTGAAGCCGCGGTGTCTGATGGGGAGGCACTGATTCAGGAGTTACCTGGACTTACCTTGGCTGAACATCTGGACGCCCGCAGCAGCGACAGCGGAGGGTTGCGGTCCCGACCACGGGGAAAAATGGAGGAGGACTGGCCAATTTTTGTGCCTTCCACCACAGTGATGAGAAAATGTAGCTGTCCAAAACAAAATAAATGTGTCATAGCACCTTATTTTTTTCTCGATAATTGTAATTTTATCGGCTAGTAACATCAGGTGAAATTCTTTCTCGCTGGTGTCCCAGTTTCCTTTCCGCTGTTTCTTTTTGTCAGCCATGGTGAAGTTGTTGCCTGCTCGTGCTTCTGCTATTGCACATGTGCAGTACAAGCAGACATCGTCACCATGGCAACTAAAACGCGGTCTAACTTTAGACTCAGCTAAAACCAGTCTAAAGTTAGATTGCCTTAGACTTTAGTCTAAATAAACATCGCTACCGGAATGCCAAATTTTTCTTAAACCAAGCGTCGGGTTTAGTTAAGTAAAGTAAAGTAAAGTAGCCTTTATTGTCATTCAGACCTTGCGGTCTGAACGAAATGTTGTTGCCTTGCAGTCCTACATATAGTAAAAAATGGCAAAAACACACAAAAAACACAAATTAACATCCACCACAGTGAGTTGAATACTCCTCATTGTGATGGAAGACAAAAGTCTTAAGTCTTTGTCTCTTCCCTTCTTATTCTCCCTCTGCGCCGAGGCGATCCAGGTTCGGATGTTGTCACCCCGCCGGGCGATGGTAAGTAATGTCAGTCCCGCGGCTGAATCCAAGCTCCGCGATCGGGCCGGTTCAGCTCCGCGGCCCGGGGTGGTCGAAGCCGCCGAAGCTGCGGCCCTCCAGTCCAGAGGACACAGCTGTTGTCGCGGGAGCTCCGGAGAACAGGTCACCAACCTGCGAGCTCCCGACGATGTCGTCCACCGGGCCCGCGGCCGGTCCTCCGAGGTCGGATCGCTGCTGCCGCTGCCTCTGCCCCCTCCGAGGTCTGGTGGCTGCTGCCGCTGCCCGCTCTGAGGTCGGGTCGCCGCTGCCGCAGCCGCTGCCTGCTCCGAGGTCGGGCTGCCGCTGCCCGCTCCGGGGTCGGGTCGCCGCAGCCGCTGCCCGCTCCGAGGGCGGGTTGCCGCTGCCCCAGCTCCGAGGCCGCCAGCTCCGCTATTAGGCCTCGGCGCAGGCAGAGACGGAGACGGGGGGATACGACAAGAGAAGTCGCATCCCCCCGAAATAAGAGACCAAAAACATGTTTTCTCCCCCCCACCCACACACATACACAATAAACCAAAAATGAACTCAAACAGGACAAAGGAACAACACAAAAAAGAAAAAGAAAAAGAAAAGAAAAGAAAAAGAAAAAGAAAACCAGACGGTCTGCAGGCGAGCCGCAGCTGCTAAGGCAGCGCCGCCATCTTGAATGTTTAGTTAGACCGAGCGGCAGGTTTAAGGTGAGTTTAAGAAAAGTCTATCGTTGCAATTAGTAGAATATGTGCCAAAGAGTTTAATAGAAGATCAGTTTGTGCAAAAGACCAAAGGGAGGATAATAAGAAATGTAACTACTAATGTCATCAACACTTCAGTCAAGAAAGAGAGTTAACTGGTGAAAGTTCATTAAAAGAGAAGAAAGAGGCGTTTCACTTTTACTCAAAACCAAAATACTGTATGCCAAAATATTGACAACAGTTGAGTGATTACTAGCAAAAACATTCATCTGTGTTAAGCATTTCCCAGGAAATAGTCCTCTGGCCTTGAGATGGACTTGTTGAGACGGACTTAAATGTTGAAACAAAATTGTTACAGTGCTGAAGAACTTTGCTTTGTTTTTCATTTCCAGATTAGTGACCAGCCTGCTTCAGATTGCACAGAAGCAGTTTAACACCCTGAAAGAAGCAAACCTTGCAACTGCAGACATGGCATCGCAGTTCAATGATTTGGAGCGTCTTGTGCGAGGAGAGAAAGTGGTTCTGTGGGCAGATCAAATAAATGCAGAAGAATCTAAAGAGAATCAGCATTCAGAAGTGACGGCTCTTGCTACACTCTCTAAGCTACACCAGCTACCTGAGAACCTATTTGAAGTTACTGGTAAGCCTGTTTCCTCCTTGCTTTGTGTCCTGTAGCATATAAGTTTATACTCTGAGGCAATCACTTGTTTATATGGGTGCAGAATCTCTTTCCTCAAAACCTACCAACATGGTTACAATTTTTGCTCAATTGTGGTTTTTGTCACCATTTGACATGAACTTGTAATTCAATTCCTATAAATTTGTTCAACTCATTTAAATGAGCATTTACTTCTGTGTTTATCAATTTTATCTCCAACAGTCAGCTCAAATGTCAGAAGTACTGCTTCTTGTGTTTTTTAAGCGGGTACATCACCCTTCAGGCCATGCATTCACTCGTGTCCCCCTCAACCCCACTAATCATGAATTCACAAGACTTGCCAGGGGAATTATACACTTCTCACACTGAACTGGACAGATTATGCTTCAATTCATGGTCTGTATTAATTCTTAGCGTTTGGATAGGGCAAGAAGCCAAAGTTCATACTTCTAATTTAAAGTTTATTTATTGGATTTGAGAATAGGGTGTCACGGTGACACAGCGGTAGAGATGCTGCCTTGCAGTGCCACCATGCTGCCCTATTCTCAGGGTTTAACCCTGACTACGGGCGCTGTCTGCACAGAATTTGTACCTTCTCCCCGTGACCTACGTGGGTTTTCTCCGAGAACTTCGGTTTCCTCCCACACTCCAAAGACATACAGGTTTGTAGGTTAATTGGCTTGGTATAAATGTAAATTGTCCCAAGTGTGTGTAGGGTAGTGTTAATGTGCGAGGATCGCTGGTCGGTGTGGGCTGGGTGGGCTGAAGGGCCTATTTCTGCACTGTATCTCTAAACTAACCCAAACTAAAACTCAATAACTGTGTATTTTGATAAATACATACCTGCCCTATTAATCATAGTGAGCTTGGAGGTGTGTGCATCAGTGCACGGCAGGTCTCGTGCTGTGACAGCTTACTGTAATCACGGGCGAGGCTTTTTTTTCAAGTTGTTCACTTTTGCGGGTTCTGTGTTTGCATAACAAATCTGTGAGGGCCAACATTACTCTGAAAAGCAAATTGGATCTCATTTAGAATTGGGAAATCTGTTTTCTGTTAAACAGGGACACCTTGTCCAGAGTAAGCTCATAATATTTTAAAGGATTAACAATGTTGAGGTAATTATTTAGCTAAGAATCTAGATCCATCAAAACTATAACCTGACAGCAGGAGAGTTTATAACTGCAATAATTTAAGCTGGTTCTAGGCCTGGGCATGCAATACAATAACACATAATTGCATGATTTTTATAACACACTTTTAATTTTCAATTGCTGCTCTGTACAAATTGTACTAGCAACGTCAAGAAAACTGCCTGATTTATTTAACTATTTATTGCAACCTGTAACAATATTGACATTAAGTTTATTAATACTGAAAAGAGGTTTTTTAGATAATGATTTAATACTGGAAGGAGACGGGTGAGTACATCGCTCCAATCTCCAAGTTTTACCTACTCCAATTTGGAGAATGGTGCCATTTAATGTTTAAAAAAATGGAACACATTCATATTGTTGGTTTCGTCCCCCATGACATGTTACAGCTGGGATGGGAAACCAATGATATGTTGATCTTCGAGGAGGACGTTGCTTGTGTGTCTCTATTGTACATTGGCTAGAGGCAGAAACATTTCAGGCCAATATACATTTGACAGTTAAGCTTTCATCTTATTTATCTAATATTTCTGTAAATGAACATGTATGTTGAATAGTCCCGAGAATCACACTTTATAATTAGAGAGAGAGTCACACAGCGTGGAAACTGTCATTTGGCCCAACTCATCCAAATTGCCCCATCTAAGATAGTTTTGTTGCCTGCATTCGTCCCATATCTCCCTAAACCTTTCCTGTCCAAATATATTTTAAATATTGTTATTGTACTTTTCTCAACTATTTATTTTGTCACCTTCCTTTCCTATCAGATTGAATAATCTTAACTCTCAGTTGCTCCACCCACCCCTCCAAGCCTCTGGTGCTATCTCCACCCTTTCCTCCCATTCCTGACTCCATCTGCTAATCACCTGCTCCTCACCTGGATGCAGCTATTACTTGCCAGCCTTCACATTTTATACTGGCTCTCTCCCACTATTCTTTCAGTCCAGAGAGAGGGGCACAACCCAAAACCCTGACAGTCTATTTCCCTCCACAGATGCTGCCTCTACTGATGAGTTCTTCCAGCAATGTTTTTTTTGTAGATTGGTCATCTTTGCAGATCATTGAAAGATTTTGAACAAACTTCCTGGGGAATTGAACACTGAAATAATAAAATTGTATACAACCAGAAATTAAAGAAGATACTAAAAAGCATGAAATTAACTGAGCACTGCTTCATGATGTTCTACTCCTCAGTCTGTTGGGGGTCGGAGGCAGCAGTGCAGGAGCCAATGGATGTTCCTGGAATCTAATTGCAACAATATGCTATGTGTACAGTTTTGATTAGATCTTATGAACATACCATAACCTTCAACCAATAATCAGTGCAAACGCTTTCCTAGTTCATTATGAAACACTTACCAAATCTATACATCACGATCAGTTGTCATTGTTGCTATAATTTTCTGAAGATTTGGGAGATATTCAACACACAAGAATAGGTTTGTAGATGATCTTTCATCTCATGTAGATAGAAAAGCGGATCTACTACCGATCCAATATTGTTGTACGATCTGAGACTAGGCTTTCTTTTATAAACCATGTCTGGGGATAACTGCTTTCCACTACTCCCACTGCTCCCGCTAGTGGGAGAGCCTCGGATCAGAGGACGTAGCCTCAAAATAAAAGGACGTACTTTTAGAAAGGAGATAAGAAGGAATTTCTTTAGTCAGAGTGGTGAATCTATGGAATTCATTGCCACAGATGGCTGTGGAGGCCATGTGAGTGGATATTTTTAAGGTAGAGATTAGCAGATTCTTGATTACTAAGGGTGTCGGAGGTTATGGGGCGAAGGCAGGAGAATGGGGTTGAGAGGGAAAGATAGCTCAGGCATGATTGAATGGCGGAGTTGACTTGATGGGCTGAATGGCCTAATTCTGCTCCAAGAACTTATGAATTTGCAGATGCTGTCTGATCTTTTTGGTATGTCCCATATTTATTCTGCTAGCTTCAGTCTCTTGCAAATGAAGGTGGGTACCCCTGCATAATACTGCCTAAACCCGAGCATCTATTAAATAGTTGGTGCTCAGCACAGTAACCACACCAGCATTACAATCTGGCACTTTGGAGAGATGGCGTGATATCAGAATAAATTGATTTAAGAGAGATTATATTTACAGCTCCATATATTTATACAGCATTGTATTAACAAAGGTGATGAGTATCATTGGTTATGTTTTAAAGCAAACAATCAGAGGGGCATTACCTGAGTGTATCTTCTGGCTATTTTACAGTCAAAAGATTGTCTTACCCCTTCCAAATGCATAGTCCTTTTTTTGTTCATAAATTTGTCATGAATGGGCTGTACCCAGCGGTTAGAGTTGATAATGACACAAACATTTTTGCCTCTGGCACCCAAACAAGATTAAGTTATAATCTTTGTACTAAATGTACATAGTATATTTTTTAAAGACTCTTGTGCTAACTGATCTATTTGTTTGTAATTTTAAATATAAATACTAATTCCAGGTGGTGATGGAAATATTTTTCAAATATAAAATATAGTTGTTGTCAGTATGTTATAATAGTTTAGTTCAATGAGTCCTCGGTGCTGGTATGTGTACTTGGATCCAACAGAGCATTTTTAAGCACATTCCTGCCTCCTTGCTGTAAATGTAAACCACCTGGGGCATTATTAGCCCAGTTCCAAATATGTGCAGATTCAGATTAGAGACTGCAACTAATCAGGGGATTAGGCAATGGGAAATTTTCTTTTTCAATACACTTTGAGTCTTAAGAGTAGTTAGCATTGTTTCAGGTCAGGTATGACATTATCAGTGTAAAGAGTCAAATTCCTCATTCACTCTTCGCCCGTTCCTTCACCCACTGCCTTAGACTCCAGCTTGAAGCACTGCGGTGGGACTGACCAACCTGAGTAAATGGTATCTTCAGGAGATGTTTAGTGCTGTTGGGGATCTTTTGCTTCTGACTTCTCGAGTGGAAGTAAAAGGTCCCACAACACTAAGGGCGGATGGTGGTGCAGTGATGGAACTACAAATTGTCCCTAATGTGTGGGGATCGCTGGTCGGCGTGGATTTGGTGGGCCGAAGGGCCTGTTTCCGTGCTGTATCTCTAAAACTACAAATCTAAAACAATCTGGAAAAATTGCTGGGGGAGTTCTTGGTGTCCTGAAGAAAACATATTCTGCCTTCCGGATCAACAAGTCTGATCATCAGGACACTATCTCATTGGCTTTGTATAAATCAGGCACTGTTTCCTGCATTAATCAATCCACAGAACTTCTAAAATTACTTGTTCAAAAGGGAACTGCAGATGCTGGAATATCGAAGGTACACAAAATTGCTGGGGAAACTCTGGGAGGGTGCAGCAGCATCTATGGAGCGAAGGAAATAGGCGACGTTTCGTGCCGAAATCTGAAGAAGGGTTTCGGCCCGAAACGTCGCCTATTTCCTTCGCTCCATAGATGCTGCTGCACCCGCTGAGTTTCCCCAGCAATTTTGTGTACCTTCTAAAATTACTTACTGGGGGCAAAATGTTCTGTGATGTTTACTGGTTATGCAAGGTGCTATGTAAATGCAAGTTTTCTTTCTCCTTTTTGGGTCCGAGTTTGAACTTTTCCAAATTCAGTTTATTTTTGCTGAATTTGTTTGAAGAGTAAAAGTCCTCGATCCAAAGCTCTGCATCATTGATCGGAGGAAATGCTGTGCGGGTAAACGTTTAGTAAAGTAAAATAAGGAAATTGCAGTTCAATTTCAAGGAAACAAAGATCTAGCTTCATATTTCACCAAATCCCATTGATTTTAAATATGGAATGATCTATATGATTTCTGTGATGGTTAATTACAAAGAAAACTATAATTTACTATATAAGCATGTCATTAAATAATACATTCACAAGACCTTGTGCATGGGCGTAATTGCCATTTTAAGCTGCTCTCGTGAATCAATGAAATGTAATATAAAAGCATGTTTTCGGTGGGGGTCATGACCAAAGAAGTGGTAAAATGGTTCTGTATTCTGATCTGGTGAAGCCCTCCTCTATGAAACATGTTGATGTGTGTAATCATGAATGTTTTTTTTGGTTAGGTAGTCATTGTGGACGATAGGTAAAATGTTTGTTTATAAAGTAGCTTTGTTGACCCATCATGAGTTGTATGGTACATCATTATTGGAGTACAGCAAATGTGGCAACCCATTGAAGCACAGTAAGCTCCCATAGACGCCAAGATAATAAAGGCCCTGTCATCTGTTGAGGTGACATTGATTGAGAAATTGGCATTATCCAGACCCTGGCCTCCCAAACACTGTCCATATGTTTTACTTCCTCATGGGCTGATTCTCTTTGACATCAAGACCAACGAACAGTGGATTTCCCCTTCACTAGTAGAGGCTGATCTACCTCGGGTCTCATTGTCTCTCCTGTACCAGTTCTCCATAATCTCAAAAATCCATCCACTTTCTCTTTAAATATTTCCAATGATCTTGCCTCCACAACCTTCTGAGTTGAGAATCACTGCTCTCTATAAGTATCTCAGAGATAAAAGATTGGACCATGTCTGAAATTTGTGGAAACTTCTCCCCTATTGTGCTCACTTAGGAGCTGATATGTTTCAATGAGAAATGGCAGTACAGTGGTGCAGCGGGTAGAGCTGCTGCCTTACAGCACCAGAGACCCGGGTTCAATCCTGACTATGGGTGCTGTCTGTATGGAGTTTATACATTCTCCCTGTGACCATGTGGGGTTTCTCCGGGCCCTCCAGTTTCCTCCCACACTCCAAAACACATACAGGTTTATGGGTTAATTGGCTTTGTTAAAATTGTAATTTGTCCCTAGTGTGTAGGATAGTGTTAGCATACTGCTCGGCACGGACTCAGTGGGCCGAAGGGCCTGTTTCTGCACTGTATCTCTAAAGTCTCAATAATATATCCTTCCAAAGTCCAGAGAATACAGATCTCTTTAGCTGTTCATGACAGGACGGTCAACGTATCCCAGGGATGAGTCTGGCATATACCATTGGGACTGTGACAAGTGCCACTATGACCTTTCTTTATTAAGACTGAACTTCTGCACAATACTCACCAATACCTTGCACCATTGTAACTGCACTTCTCTATTTCTCAACTCCAATACTATTGCAATAAAGACCAACGTGTCATTTGCCTTTCTACCTACTAGCTACATCTGCCTGTTAGCTTTTTGTGATTTCTGTACAAAAACATCCAAATCTCTCTACATTCTGCCCATCTGCAATCTTTCTCCATTTAGACAATAGTCTGCTTCAGTTTTCCTTTCTTAACATGCATAACTTCACACATTCCCACGTTGAGCTCCATGAGCCAAGCTTTCACCCACTCACTCAACCTATATGTAGCAGAGTCCAAATATCCTCACCACAACATGCTGTCCAACCTGTTTCCGTCAGACTCTGCCTCCTCCTTCACATTGTGAACAAGTGAGAGCCAAGAGCTGATCCTAATAGCGCTTTCTCACGGGGCGACTTGACGCAAGAGTTAACCAGAGTTGAACATCGTGGGAACCCCGTGCGATAACCGTACGGCATTCGTGGACCACCGTGGCGCTAACGGCAGGTACTCGTGTAACTTGGTGACTCGGGAGAAAATTCAAGCAAGTTTGAATTTCTCCAAGAGTGACTTGTACACTTGTGGTTGAAGATTGCAACATTATATGCACGTAGTGGCCAGTGCGATATCCGTATTAACTCTTGCGTTTACCGTGGGAACTCCTGCGAACGGTGAACCCGGAAGCTGGACAGAGGGGACAGAAGGTGAGTAATCTGGAATGAACATGCTGTTAGGCTGGGATCATTCTCTGCGAGATGATCTTAGTGCGGGAGACAAGTGTAGGAGAGGTGTACTGACTGTGTGGGCAGAACTTTGGAAGTGATTGCCCACCATTCTCAAAAGCCGCTGTGTCTCCCTGTCCCTCCAACTTCAGAGGAATCCGCGCCCCCTCATCCGCAACCCGGGTTCCTCTGGAGTTGGAGCGGGGCTGGGCTAGAGTTGCTGCTGGCTGTGAGTCTCTGGGATCTCCGTGCTTGCAGTCGGTGTCCCGTTGGTCCTAACGTCTCCGGCCACCCCCCTGGACTGGAGCTGAGACTGTGAACTGTACCGCCCTTGCCCCCTCCCTCTGCAACTGCAAACAACCCCACAGTTCCCAGTCTCAGCTCCTGTACAGGGGGGTGGCCGGAGACGTCACAGCCCGAGCTGCGCCCCCTCATCCGCAACCCCAAGAACAAGACGTACCTTGCACACCATCAGCTTCTGTCCCTACGGGGAGCGTGTTCCTCTGGAGTTGGAACGGGGCTGCGCTGCTGCTGGCTGTGGGTCTCTGGGATCTCGGTGCTTGCAGTGGGCCTGGGGGTCGGTGTCCCGTTGGTCCTGACGTCTCCGGTGACTGGCACTGACCTGCTGGCATCGCCGACGTGAAGACAGTGCAAAGCCCCCGCGCCGGTGCAATGGGCGGGGAGCTGAAGAGGGGAGGGAAGGGGTCACACACATGGCCGGGAAGCAGAGGGGTGTAGGTGGGGTGAAACTGAAGGGAGCGACAATCTGCTGCTGCCTGCCCGCTGAGTTAAAAAGTTCCCACGCAAGACTCACGATACACTGTATATCGTGACCGTGGGAACTTTTTAACTCAGCGGGCAGGCAGCAGCAGATTGTCAATTATTAACCCTCCCGCGCAACTACCTTCTCTTTTATGAATGGGGATTCACAATGTTCATTCAAGATTTAACGGGAAAGCTCGGGAGACGGACAAGTCACTCGCACAAATAACAGAAATGCCGAGTACCCGTGGGAACTCTTTATCTACCCCCCCGTTATATCGTGTGATATCGTGCTAGACCACGACCACTTCACTCTGGTTACATCTTGTGTCAAGTCGCCCCGTGTGAAAGCGCTTTAAGGATGTTCCACGAATTGCACCCTCCCTGCCTGGAAAAGGGCCATGGAATTTGGCTCTGTCTTCTGCATGATAACAAATCTTTATTCCATGCACCTCACCAATGCCAGAAGCTTTTACCTTCTGCACCAGCCTCTTTTGTGGCACCTCATCAAAAGCTTCTGGATTTGTGACCTGCTACATGTCCTCATGGTTTTATACCTGTTTAAATTGTAAAGATTATGCTGCCCTAACAGTTAAGCAGAGGGGTGAAAGTTTGCACGGTACGTTCAATATGCTTGGACAACCGAGAAATGTTTCATTTCATTCATTTGCAGAAAATTAAATATTATAAATGAAATAGTTCTCAAAACATTTCTCTACAGTCCAAGCTTGTTGAACGTACAGTGCAAACTTTCAACCCTTTGCTTTCAACAATATCTTTGCTAAGACCTATCGCTTCCTGCCCCTTAAGAAGTTTATCTTGTTAGCTATGACACATTTAGCAACACTAATGTGTTTAGTAATCATGATTGAAGGTCTCAAAGTAGCAGGCAAGTTCCACGTAATTCAGCAGATCAGAGTAGGAGGATTGGAATGAACTGGTTGTACGACATTTGCAGACTTGCAAAGTTAAAACCCCAACAGCCTTTATTTTTACTGTGGTGAGTGGGGATGGAGGGAGAGGTGTGTGTGGGGGGGATGCGTGTGTGTTTGGGGGGGGGAGGTTTGGGTGGGCGATATATGTGTGTGTGTATGTGTATGTGTGGGGGGGGGGGTGTGGGCACGTGCGTGAGTTTCTGACCAGGCATACGTTAAAAAATGTGTCCCTTGCATTGAAGGAACACTCTCACCAAAGTTCATAGCCATGGCTTGCAGCACACTCTGAATAATCTGCCCTCTTACTTTCCTATTTCCTTTTCTCACTCGTCCCCTTTTCTCTTCTCTACCTTCAGGGTGGAGATACAGGAGCTAGAAAGCTTGAATGTCCACACTTAAGATCAGCATCTTCCCCACTGCCATCCGATTCCTGCACCAATTTAAGTCAATCAGGCTTAATCCCAGACTTCACAGTTTCCAGTGTCCTTTTAAAGTTAGTGCAATTAGATGTGACTCAAATGGCAAAAAAAATTATCAGCACTTCATGAAGACCACAAACACATTTTTACTGTGAGTCTTTGTGGTTGTATCGGGGAATGTTATGCAGAAGTAATTCATCCCACTAAAGAACAATCTGAAATATTGTTTAGTGTTTTCTAGGTTTAGTATTGGCAGCAAACAGCTGTCTGCAACCGCAAGTATCCCCCGACATTATGAATTATGCTATGATCTCATGTGGACTGTTGCAAACATTTCCAATGTCAAGTAAAACCACAAAATCAGCCACAGATTCATGAAACAAACATCATCTAAATATAAAATTAACTTTTTAAACCAGTTACCCTTCTCTAAAACGAGCCACGTCCTTTAACATTGCAGTTCCGTGGGTTCTGGCAACTATGCTCTTCATGTACAGCCCCTGATATGGGAGCAGGAGCGGTCTATAAACCCCGGCTCCTGAATGTGCACAGCATCAACTTTATACCCAGGCATAGGATATATTTGTTAATTGTCCTCGTCTTCTTTCTTGCCGGTGATTGAAGGAAATGACCTACCTCATCTTTCAATACACCCAATCATTGAATCACCCAGAACAGACAACTCCAAAGATTGCCACATCTGTACCCAGGATGAGGTGTTCCACACAAGGGCATCGGAGATGTCCTCATTCTTCAGGGAACGGGGGTTCCCCTCCCCTGCCATAGATGAGGCTCTCACCAGGGTCTCTTCTATACCCTGTGACTCTTCTCTCACTCCCCATCCCCCCCACTCGTAACAAGGGCAGAGTCCCCCTTGTCCTCACCTTTCACCCCACCAGCCGTCACGTACAACAAATAATCCTCCGTCATTTTCGCCACCTCCAACGTGACCCCACCACTCGCCACATCTTCCCATCTCCCCCCCTGTCTGCCTTCCGCAGAGACCGCTCCCTCCGTAACTCCCTGGTCAATTCGTCCCTTCTCAACCGAACCACCCGCTCTCCGGGCACTTTCTTTTGCAACTGCAGTGTCTTACTTTTATCCTTCTCTCTCCTAGTGCCATCCATAAAGAAAGCTGCAGCTGCAGAACCAACTGAACCAGCTCTGTCGGAGGTTAGCGCAAAAAAGCGACTCCCCACCAAGCGGTGCCTGGCCGAGCTCAGACCGTCATCGAGCCTTCAGCAGAAGGAGCAGCTGATGCCACTAAAGAGAAGGCGTACAGAAATCGAGGTCCCTGCAGATAATAATACAGTAACTGATTTGCGAAGGAAACACAGCTCCTCCCGAATTGACCATGTCAACTTTGTGGCAAAGACTTACAGAAAGGATAGCCAGCCGTTCTCAAATCGGAGTAACACTCTCGCCAATGAAGGATCTAAATTTGTGAACATGGCTCCACATATCAAAAGAATCTGCACACCAGCAGTGTCCAAGAAGAGGAAAGCTCCATCCAGCACCATTCCCAACAGCAGCATCCTCCCCGCGGTGTCAAGTAATAGCATTTTGAATGAAACCTTTGAAACTGCAGAAGGGTGTGATCAGGATGCCACCATAATTCTTGGCCCATCAGCTGATCAAAGACTTGCAGATACCCTGAACCACACCACAATGTCGCAGACCAACAACTCGTTTCTACAGAGGTTTGACTCTTTTTATTCATATTTTCCTCGTACCAATATCCCAATAGAATTTATTTTGGACATCATTGAGATGGAGAGGATTGCACCACAGTGACCTGCCAACAATGTTTTACTTGTCGCTGCTTCAGATCCCTAGTTAAGCCAGTTTGCAGGATCGCCCTCCATTATTCCAACCACGTTTAGTGTAGAGATACAACATGGGCACAGGCCCTTTGGCCCATCAAGACCACATGGACCAACGATCACCCATTCACACTATTTCTATGCTATCCTACTTTCTCATCCACCCTGTACACACGAGGGGCAATTTACAGAGGCCAATTACCCTGCAAACTTGCACGTCTTTGGAATGGGAGGAAACCGGGGCACCAGGAGCAAACCCACATGGTCACACAGAGAATAATCTGGGCACAGGCTTGGTGAGCCGATCAATCTCAGTGGGGTTTGTACCATTTGAGGGAGGGAAAGGGAGGATAAAATTGATCTAATTTTATTTCATTATTTTTATTTTCAGCTAATTTTAATTCAAAAGAAGCTATTAAACATTTCTGATAATCAGAAATTGTTTGAAAACATTGAAGCAAAGTATGTTCTAGATCTAATCAGTGTTGGTGTGATTAGGTGCTGTCAGGCATTGAAAATCAATAAATCTGCAGATGCTGGATGTCTGAAATAAAAGAAGTGTAATGCTCAGTAGGTCGGGCAGCATGTGTGGAAAAAGAGCCAGAGATAATGATTCAGTTTAAAGCTAATGTGTTTTCTCCCCAACCCATTCTGGCAAGCTTCCACCTGAAATATTAGGTGGGCAAAAATGCTGGAGAAACTCAGAGGGTGAGGAAGGAATTTCATTTGCTCCATAGATGCTGCCGCACCCGCTGAGTTTCTCCAGCATTTTTGTCTACCTTCGATTTTCCAGCATCTGCAGTTCCTTCTTCAACCTGAAATATTAGCTGTTTCACTTTACACAGATGCTGTCTGACTTGCTGAATGTTTCCCACTGTTCTGTTATGACATATTTAAATAACTTCGAGAAAGAGTAAAACTAATGGACCTGTTAATGTGGCTTATTTTCTTTGCTTAAGTCTTTGTTCAGCGATGTCCTTTATTTTATACTTGCAGATTGGACCTGCCGAGATTTGCAGTTAAAAACCAGCCTAGCGTCCTGTACACGGCTAAAAACCCATACGCAACTGTCAGCAGATCCGTCACGAGAACAAACACCAGAGTAACAGGACAGCGGAAAAAAAGATATTCAAGGTCAGTCGGTACAGGTGGAATGCGTAATAGGAAGGGGCAGGAGAGTTACATGAGGTATCCTCTCCCCCTCCCCCTTCCTCGCCCCCTCACCCTCCTCGCCCCCTCCCCTTCCCTCTCTCTCGTCTTTCCTTCTGCAGCTTTCACTCCTTCCGTCTGTCCCTTGCCCCCCCCCCCCCCGTGTGTGTGTGTGCCTCTCTCTCTCTCTCTCTCTCTCCTTCCGTCCCCCTCACCCGTTGCCAGTGGTGAGTGAGGTTTGATGGCTCCCAGACGTCAGCTGTTGCCGTTGTGTGAATGTGAATGTGAACGCCGGAGAGCGTTCCCAAGCTCTTTAATAACCAGCCAGATGGTCTTCACTAATGGGGGGGAAAAGAAGTTGGTGGTGCATGAGAAGCTGGAATTGCAAGAATGTGAACATCGAGTGTTGGATCGGGGAATGTTCAAAGGTTGGGAAACCCACCGAGGTGTTTAATTACAAGGGGAATTTAAAATTATATCATTAATGGTTATCAGGGCAAAGCATTTTCCATTTAACCATTCACATGTAAAATAAAAAAACTGCCATTCTTTTATAGTTTAATGGCGTGGTTAGAAGTGTGGTTAATAATGGTTATCTAAATATTTAGCAATCTTAACGTTTAATATTTAAAATATGTTGCAGCAAAGCATTAACAATTTTAGGTTATAAAACCAAAATAAACATAGAAAATAGGTGCAGGAGTAGGCCATTCGGCCCTTCGAGCCTGCACCGCCATTCGATATGATCATGGCTGATCATCCAACTCAGTATCCCATCCCTGCCTTCTCTCCATACCCCCTGATCCCTTTAGCCACAAGGGCCACATCTAACTCCCTCTTAAATATAGCCAATGAACTGGTGTCAACTACCTTCTGTGGCAGAGAATTCCACAGATTCACCACTCTCTGTGTAAAAAATGATTTTCTCATCTCGGTCCTAAAAGTTTTCCCCTTTATCCTTAAACTGTGACCCCTAGTTCTGTACTTCCCCAACATCGGGAATAATCTTCCTGCATCTAGCCTGTCCAGCCCCTTAAGGATTTTGTAAGTTCCTATAAGATCCCCCCCTCAATCTTCTAAATCTTCTAAAGGACTGTTGACGGTAAGAGCTTGTTGTAAGTTCCCTCTATAGACCCCCTGAATTGTGATGTTCATGGTCATGCAACATGGGAACAGGCTTCTTCACCCAATACATCCATGCCAACCATGTGCCTTCGTACACACCAGTTTGGCCCATATCCCTTGATTTGTTCTACCCTGTCCAAATGTCTTAAATATTGTAATTGTACCTGCCTCTACCACTGCCTCTAGCAACTCATTCCACAGAGCCCAGCCCTCAGTGTGAGAAGGTTGCACCTCATCTTATAATTCACAATATCGGGTACCTCACCCCTACATATCTTCAGTTTTAGACTCCCCCACCGTAGGAAAAGACTGCGACGATCCTCTTTGACTCTGTCCCTCAAAACTTTATCAACCTCTAAGGTCAGTCACCTCAGCCTGCTAAGCTCCAGGGGAAAAAGCCATAACCTATCCATTTTGCTCACTTTGCTTATCTGACAACCTTTTATCTCCAATTTACCTCCAGGCTTGGTCATTATTTTGACTCGTCTGTCAATAATCCCTGCCCCCACCCCTCACCTGCATCCACCTATCACATAAAAACAATGAACTGCTGATCCTAGTTTGCATCTCATCGCCACATTCCATGGTTCCATCCTACCCCCACCCTCCCCTTCCAACAGCATCCACCTATCATTTGCCAGGCTCCCCCCCCCCCCAATATCTCATCCAGCTGTTTTCCCTACCCCAAAAACTGGGGGGGGAAAGATCCCGACCCAAAACATCAGATACCCATTCCCTCCACAGATCCTGCCTAACCCACTGAGTTCCTCCAGCACTTTGTGAATTACTCAAGTATCCAGTATCTGCAGTTTCTTGAGTCTTCACCATGGTACATGTTCATTTTTTTTGCAAATTGTTTTCACTGGGAACAAAAACGAATGAATATTTGGGTCCTTCCTGCCTTAATTCAATATTCAAATTCCTTAAAAACAATTTTATTAAATCAGAAGCTACACATATGCCAATGTTGTGTGTCATGCAGCTGACAGTATTTCCTGTGTTCGTGCCCTGCATCAGTTTTAATCTGCAGGCAGACCAGACTGGTTATGACGTGATTCTGTGCCAGGGTAACTTCCACACCAAGTTTCACACTGGCAATGATGTCAAACATTAACTCCCTCGACACTTTGGGAACTGCTGCCAATTCAACAGTAATGTTTCCACAGAAGTAAACAGCCCATGGGGGTAGAACTAATAATGCTGGGAACACTCAGCAGGCCGGGCACAAAGATAACATTACCAACTTCCCATCAGAAAGGTGGAACATCACACAGATGCAAGTTTTAGGGTGCAGAGGTGGTGGTGGGGGGGGTGGATGAATAGATAGGTTGGAAGACCAGGTAAAACAACAGAATAATTAAACAGGGTGGTTAAGAATGTTTAATTGTCATTTGTACCAGCAATGGAACAATAAAACTCTTGCTTGCTGTGGTCAGACACTGGAGGGCACAGCTGTGAGAAGGCACCTGGATTAGAGGGTGGTAGCTACAAGGTTGGAACTATTTGGATTGCTTTCTCGTGTGTGTGTGTGCAGGATAGGATATGTGTATAACGTTATGACGGGCACAGACAGGGTAGATGGGCAGAACCTTTTTCCTAGAATGAAAATATCAAAGACTAGAGGTCATAGCTTTAAAGTGAGAGGGACAAAGTTTAAAGGAGATGTGCAAGCCAATTTTTTGTTACAGAGGGTGGTGAGTGGCTAGGACATGCTACCACGGGTGGTGGTGGAGGCAGATATGATAGTGGCATTTAACAACCTCTGAGACAGGCACGTGGAGATGTAGGAAATAGTGGGAAATGGAGCATCTGCAGGCAGAGATTAGTTTAATTTGGCTTCATGTTGGGTGTAGACATTGTGGGCCTAAGGGCCTGTTCTCATGCTGTACTGTTCTATGTTTATTATAATTGTTGTGTGATCCTTTGCTCGTAGTGGCTTCTCAGCCAGTGGCCGGCAATACCAGGGTAAATCCAGGAGGTCTCCCGCCTGCAAGACTCGGCTTACTTCAGGTATTTGTGTCTGACATAAAGCCTTGTACTGGTCTCATTGGCCTGCATTTGGTCCATATCCCTCTAAACGTGTAGCTGTTAGTTTAGGGTCAAGATGATGATTTTCTGATTTCTCACAGTGACTTCCAGCATCCCTCCATGAAGTCACTCATCTGAAAATCGATGAAGTGAAATGTCCTTTTGGCTTAGTTCGATTTCCAATATTTACTCGTTGTGTTAGGAAACACAAAGCCACTGCCTGCAAGATAGGATATCTTGTCAACGGACTCTGACATATGAGCTATAAATAGTTTTTATATACAGATGCAAATATTTATTCCTTCCTAGTATAAAGCTGAGATCGCCAAGAAAGAAAAAAATGTTAACATCTGTGTTTACTGTTGTAAGGTTGAAAATTGATTGCTGTATTAATTTCAACCAGTATAATGAGGAGTTGAGAACTTGTCTAATCCTAGACGTAGTGAACCTTGGTCATAACCCTGGGTCATAAAATAAAAGTTTCTGTCTAAGTTTCTATCATAACACAAGCAGTGATTCAGTCTGTAGGAAAGAGCTGCAGATGCTGCGTTAAATCGATGGTAGACACAAAATGCTGGAGTAACTCAGTGGGACAGGCTGCATCTCTGGAGAGAAGGAATAGGTGACATTATGGGTCGAGGCCCTTCTTCAGACCGCTGTGGGCGGGACAGAGATAGAATGTAATCGGAGACAGTAAGACTGGTGGGAGAACTGGGGAGGGGATGGAGAGAGAGAGGGAAAAAAATGGCTATTTGAAGTTTGACCAGTCTAAAGAAGTGTCTCGACATGAAACGTCATCCATTCCTTCTCTCCAGAGATGCTGCCTGTCCCGCTGAGTATCTTCGGTTTAAACCAGCATATGCAGTTCCTTCCTACACATGTGAAGTGTTAAAGATGGTTTTTGATTTGTGCACAATTCACAGTAATAATCACAGCACAGAAACAGGACCTTCAGCCCACCAAGTCTATGCCAACCAACAACCACCCCTTTACATTAATCCTATTTTTTAAATCTCTCCCCCCCCCCCCCCTCCCTCATACTCATTAACTGTCCCCTGATTCTACTCATCAACGAGGGGAAATTTGTAACAGCCAATTAAACAACAAACATGTGTGTTTGGGATGTGTGATTCCGCATGTGAGCACAGGGCGATCATGCAAACTCCACACAGATAGTATAGAGGTCAAGATTGAACAAGTGTTTGGCACTGAGAGACGGCGGCTCTACCAGCTGTGTCACTGGCTGGCAGGTCAGACTGACATGACACTAGATCCTGGTGTTTTGTTCGAGTGTGGTCACAAAGCTGCCAACACAATTCATGCTCACGAGTCGATGTTTATCTAATCTTCAGCCAGTTAATAAGGTTGAGTTTCCAAATCTGAAATCCTTTTAACAATCAGTTAAAGTGACAGGAATGCAAAAAGTTACCTTGTAGATCACAAGGAATGAATTTACAGAGACAAACTTATAAAATCTGGAATTCTGACATGCTCAAAGTTCATAAGAGAAACCCATGAAAAGGTCACAACTTTCCCTGATAACGAGCGAACATCCCTTTAGTTGTTATTTTATAGCTACTTCCTGACTCCGATTCCAAAGGTGAGGTTCAGGCAAGGAAAGGATGGAATATGTGGTCGTAACTCCCTCACTACCACCTCCGTCTTCATCTGTCCCCGGTTAGTTTCTGATAGGGCCACAGGTGGGGGCCTCGCGTGAGTCTGCACAGACACAGGAATGCTGGAGGGGCTCAGCCAGACAGGCAGCAACTCTATAAAGACAAACCACATTTCAGGTCAACAACCCTTCCTCGGAGCTGGGCAAGACTGGAGCATTTACACTTCAAATTCAGCATCTGCAATTTAATTTGTTTTCATTACTGTTGAAATCCCAGCCAGCCCTCACCTCACCACCTCATCAGCTGCAGTAATATTTTAAAGTACGAATGTAGTCACCTAAACTCTTTCTCTCCTCCCTGACACTTGTTGGGCTCCTGGTAGTCCCTTGGGAAAAGTCTAATCGGTTAGTGAATTACAGGGTTATCCAGCCTTGTCAGTCAGTGGCCAGAGAATGCATCACCCTTCTGTCTGTTTGCCACTGCAAACATTGGTTCAACTGCTGTGCCACAGTGATGTACTGGGCTGCCACTGCCACTGTTGCTGCTGTAAACATTGGTTAGACTGCTCTTACAACATTGTGTGCAGTTCTGGCCAACACATTACAGAAAGATCCATGGGGATATTGCTGGGAATACAGGGCGGTAGCAGTGAGCGTTACACTTAGAGGGCTACAAAATAAAGAGGAGTGCAGATCGGGTAGATGGTCTGCCTCTTTTTTCCAAGGGCACAGGACATGAGACAACTCGCATTTAAGGTGAGGGGAGAAATCTCAGGGATATGCGAGGGGTAAGCTTTCCACGCAGGGGTGGTGAATGTTTAATGAGCTAGTGGAGGCAGATACAACTACAATGTGTAAAAGGTACCTGGAGAGAAAAGATATGGAGGCATACGAGCCCTAATGCAAGTTACTGAAATGAGCTAGATTGTCACATTCAGCATGAACGTGGGCGGAAAGGCTGGCTACTATGCTGTATGTATCTGTGCTATCAGTTCTTAACTCTTGTACACATAGAAATGGTATAAGGTTTAGTTACACTTTGTGAAATGATAATGCCTGACCTTTCTTTACACAGCACAGTACTCCAGCCCAATGTTACGTTCACTGGACAAGAAAAATGGAATTGGTGGCAGTCTGCCAGGCAGCCAGAGTTTTCAATTCCTGTCGCAAACCAGTTTGAAGAATTCAAGTAAAATGCTTTCTTTCTGACCAGAGGATGATTGAGAACACGAGACAGTAATTGCATTTGTTTGCTCCCACTTGCCTTGTCTGCATTTGAAATTTGAACTGCATTGATAATATTGATTATTGAGCAGCCTGATGCCGTTTCCAATCCTGAGGCTGACCTTGCAGTATTTTCAATACTGTTAACCTTTTAACTATTTTGCATTCATTGTTTTCATTCCATCGTCATTTGCCCGACTCCCTGACAGGGCAACCGTGCTCTGGTTCCTGGATAGTCCTCGGAATGTTTTTCATCTCACTCCATGGCTGGTGGACTGGAAACGGGATTCTTTCATTCTGTCTAATTGCACTGCCTAACGGGATTGAGTTCTGCACTCCCATCCTGTGGCTGTGCTGAGTCCAGTGAAATCTTCCCAATTAGTAGTCAAACAACATGCATGCATCTTTTGAAAGCCATGCAAGTTGAACCATTACTTTCATTTTCTATGTCTTGTTATTGTTTTCTACCATGCTGTAAATCTGTGTTTTTTGTTCATTTAAATAAAATAAGATTTTTAAATTGATGGGCTCTGCTCCTGATACCAGCTTGATGTTGGCTCCTGTAAAGCCATAATCCTCAGGCACTGGAAAGCACGAGGGCAAAATAGGTGCAAAGTAAAACCCATTAAACATGATACAGGTGTCATTTTAATTCTTGATTCTTCACTGTTAAGAGACAGCAGGAATTCTTACGGCGCCTATCCAGATGAAGGAGGTTGCATTCCATAGTTCTGCCAACCAAATGAGCATTGAAGTCTGAGTCCCTGCATGTAGGTTGTGCAGCTCTGTTGCTCCCATGTGCACACTGTCAGAACTGCTCTGGTAAGCTAGCTTGCATTTTAATGGAAGTACAAGAGACTGCAGGTGCTGGATTCTTGAGCAAAAAAACAAAGTGTTGGAGGAACTCAGTGAGTCGGGCAGCATCTGTGCAGGGAATGGACAGGCAGTGTTTGGGGTTGGGACCCTTCTTCAGGTGATGGTTATGGCAACTTTGCAATAACTAACTAATATTTTCTTATCAAATATGCTTCTTCCCCATTTCATTCCATTGAAGCTAGGTCTCCAATATCCTGATTTCATATGTTTGGTCAAGTTTGATTTGACAGTCTTTATCACGATGCTATGCTAGATCTTGTCCTGTGTAGGTCTCCTCCTCTATGGCACAGTGCAGAATGTAGCAATATATCGCGTGAGGAAGAACAACATTCCTTTTATGTGAATGTGCCACACCTTTGTTTCATGCATGGTAGAAATGGAAGTAGTCCTCTCACCTTTTAAGAATGTTCTGCTGAAATTGATTGCACAAGTCATGACGCCTTTGCTTTCACAAATTAATATTGTTAGAAATTGGTTGTACTGACAACGGACGGTTTCTTCAGGCTCTTAAATGTGAATTGTTCTATCCAATAAAAGGGCAAAGTTGCCCCATTACATGGGGAGAGAGAGTACAGTTAATGTTTGGCCTCAGCACCCATGCACGGCCTGCCATTCTGTCAGCCAAGGGTCTTAACCCGAAACGTCACCCATTCCTTCTCTCCAGAGATGCTGCCTGTCCCGCAGAGTTGTTCCAGCACTTTGTGTCTACCTTCCATCTCTTCTGGCATATTGCAGACATCTGATGGAGCAAGTAGTGCAAAGGAAAGAGATTTATTTCTGGGGCAATCTGTTGGTGACAGGACGACTCAGCGTGATAACAGAAGGAATTTTTCGAGGGTAGAGACGGGCAAAACTCTTTGTTATCGGCTTCAAGCCAATTCATCCATCTCCCGATTGCAATAATACCAACAGAGTCAGCAGATTGTTGCTCCAGATTCCAGCCTCTTGTGTCTCGACCATTTGCAAGTGACCACGATGTAAAGAATTGTTACATATTGTATGCTAAATTAAACCCAATACACGTTGAAGCACCGTGCCTATATTGAAGAAGATTTTACTTTGAACTTGTAGATTACCAAGTATTAATCTCATAAACTGACATACGTAGCCTTCCAATAGTATTATCATGGTGGCTTTTCCGTTCATCCAGCCACATTGCCACCGCTAACTTGTTTTGCCGCCTACGTTCCACATTTTTTTCAGCTCCTGCTGTTGGGTGGTCAAGCAAGGGCTACAGAATGACAAGCACACTCCAGAGAATTAGCCCTGACCGAAACGAACGGAGTGTATTGGAAATAGGCTAAAGTGCAAAGGGGGTAACACAGGCGTAAATGCTTCGGCTTGATTGCCGAGTGGAATTGTAGATCAGTAGTACTCCTTTGATCACATGGGCAAGCAGGTAATTCATAAAGTTTGATATATGTATATAGCTTAAAGAACATGATACTTTATTGATGTCAGCATTGTATATTACTTTATTTTTTAACTGGTCTCTTTGTGTTGGGGGGCAATCTTTTGTCCCTTTCTATGTTTGAAATGTAAAAGTAGTGATTGTATTAGTGTTTGGAGAGCACCCATGAAATGCAAACCTAAAGCTTGCCTAATGCAGTCATCCAATACAGAATCTCTTGTGATTAATCATTCACATTTAAGGACAAAACTATCAATATCATGCTGTTTGTACAAATCGAACACAAAGACTTTATCCTTGTGCTTCACCCTTTTGCTGTATGGTATCCCAAACCATGACACAAATACACTGTGAAATTTATCATTTAAATCTGTTGGAATGGCACTCTCTTAACTTGAAGCTACCTGCGGTTATGCAGAATGCCACCTAGAGCGTATGCAGTGACCCAGAACACATCTCGTCAGCATAGTGCTGGCCAGACCAACATGATTGCTCAGCAGGTGATATCCGTGGAGACTTGGTTGAGCTGTCTGCCCGCCAAGCATGCAGCAACACCCATGTATGTTTGATGCAATAGGCACTGTGATTGACAGGAGCACAGGAAGCTTCCAATATCAGAGAAACCAGAAGGTTAGTAACTTGTTCTGAGTTAGCTAGCACCCGAGAGCCTGTTGCTTAAGAGTGTTCTGTGCACCAGGCAAATTGTAGCACTTGTCAATCGGCCATCCAACAAGTCTGATGTAGTGTACAGAATCTGCATTGTCAATGGGTTATGACTTTATCAAGTATTCTCTGAGTGTGACGTCCTTAGGCAGCATAAAGTTGGATTTGGTGGCTGCTCCCCTTTCTTATCCTGTAAAATATTGTGCTTAATTTTCATTAAATTGTTTAGTAATAACTAATGGGTATGTGATTTATTTGTTATGTAAACGGTGATGTCTTTTTTAAACCCCGTCTTACTATATTCACTGGTTCTTCCTCTAACCGAGAGAACGGGTCGTGTTTCCACCAGACCCCAGTACTCGCATGGTCAGGATTCCTGCTGGTTCTGCATCTGCCTCCCTTGTGCCTCTGGGGTAAGAGCCAGTGCTCCAGAATGTAGGTGGGACGTGCGGCCAGAACTAGGGTCCGGAGTGTAGGTGGGATGTGCGGCCAGATCTAGTGTCCGGAGTGTAGGTGGGCTGTGGGGCAGGATCTAGGGTGTGGGTGTGTTGGACGATGGGTTAGGAGCCATGGGTCGGTCTGTGACTGCAGTGGGGAGCTGTAGACCTTGTGCCGCCCAAATCCTCTGGCTTTGTTTTCCTGCTTCCTTTAAGCTGCTGGGCTCGATGAAAGGTTATTAACATGAAAATAAGCGCAACAAATATGTGCTTGGGTATGAATAAGAGAAACGTCTAATAGTCCAGAAAATCAGATAGACTGGCACCAGCAAAGTCCCCAGAGTGCCGGGCCATCGGAGTGTTCATGTGGTACACAAAATTGCTGGAGAAACTCAGCGGGTGCAGCAGCATCTATGGAGCGAAGGAAATAGGCGACGTTTCGGGCCGAAACCCTTCTTCAGACTGATGGGGGGTGGGGGGGAGAAGGAGCCCGAGGGCGGGCGGAGTGTTCATGTGGTTGGATTTCTCCATCATTTATATATAAAATGAAACACATCCTAATCCATGACATTTTGCCCCGAACTAAGATTTATAAATAACAAACCTTATGTTGATGTGTTAGCCCTGTTGCTCCATACTCTTCATTGCCTTTTGCTTAAAGCTTTGGGTTTCAAAATTCTCTTTCTTGTTTCCAAACCCCCCCCCCCCCGGTCCCAGCCCTCACTATCGCTGAGAGGTCATAGTTCACCTTGAGAAGTCACCATTCAGCTCTTGAGGTCAATGCAGAATTTAAAGGCCTCTCTAACGTAGGCTGTGCTTACATTGGCCAACGCCTTCATTCTGGAGTGCCCTCATGTTCCAGCTTAAATATTGACCAAGATTTTGTTTCCAATCCTAATATCCCGGGGCTCACTGTTGAAATTAATTTACCACCTTGTGAAACAGTGTGGGACATTTTGGCTTTGTTAACGGTGCTGTATTAATACAAGTTGTTGATGGATTTGAGCAGCTTTATTACCCGTGTAAGGTTGGAACCAGCAGTTGGTCTCCAGCTGGCATTTGAATTGCAAAATCTGTGAAATGGACTGTTGGCCTTTAACGCCGAGAGCCTGATGATGTTACGTATCTCCAGTGTTTGCGAGGGAGTAAGAGCCGTTCTTGGCTGAGGATGAGAAACTGGGTAACTTTACAGAAACGGCTTGCTCCATCTGATTCCCTGGACTGGTTCTGATCACTTCCGGCAGTAGGATTCTGCTGACCTTAAGATCAGTCTGAAGAAGGGTCTTGACCCAAAATGTCACCCATTCCTTCTCTTCAGCGATGCTGCCTGTCCTGCTGAGTTACTCCAGCATTTTGTTCTATCCTAAGTTGACCACATGACTATGGGGAAGTGTCTTTTATGCTCTGGGCAGTGCAGAATGATTCTATGTAAAAGCTGCTCTTTTCTAATCCATTGTTCTTTTTATTGAAGGCTGATTAACTGCTGATATTTCAGGCACAGAATTCCGTTGAGTATCATGGAATTGCAAGTTGCAAGTTTATTTCAATCCAGTTCACACTGTTTCTTTGAAAGACACAAAGTGCTGGAGTAACTCTGGGTCGGGCAACATCCGTGGAGAACACGGGTAAGTGACATTTCGGTTTGGAACCCTTCTTCAGACGCTGTCTTCTTTACACTCTGTGGAGTCTGAAAAAGGGTCTCGACCCGAAACGTCACCTATCCATATTCTCCCGGGACCCACTGTGTTATTCCAGCACTTTGTGCCTTTCCTTGGTAAACCAGCATCTACAGTTCCTTGTTTCCACACTGCCCATGTTCCTCCCACGTAAAACAGACACTTGGAGATCTCGCATTTTAGATATTTGACCAAGGATGGATGGTGCTCATGAAGGACAAACCAACGTTCTCTGTCAAAATGTGTCCTTTGTACAATGGATCACAACTCCTCAGCCAAAAGTGCCTGTGGATGGTAAATGTGGAGAACACTGAGGGAAGCAATAGAATCCATTGATGTGTTTGTCTTGATTGCAGTATAATACACAATTTAAACATCTCTGATGTAAAATTGTTTATTGTTAACTGCATGATTAATATTTTATCTCGGACTTTATTCCGAGCGCAAGGTTCATCTTTGTTTATGGTGTTTCTTGAAACATATTTTATGCAGAAAATCATAAAATGAGCCGGTTCCCCTCTGCCACCAACGGGCACGAGGTCTGGAGAATGTTGCTTTGTTCACAAACATCTGGCTCTAATGTTACATTAACCAGACTTAAAAGCCATTAAACCTGAAACTTGGTACGGTTTCAGACCTGATTTGATACTTTTGTCGTGCTGATTATGTTTTTAGGGTGGGTTGTGCTGTAACAGTATTTGAGGCAGGCTATCAGACCTTGGAGATCCTTCAAGCAGAGCCTTGATTCCACAAACTGGGCAAGGATGAGTACTCATCTGCCCAGGGAAGCCATCGTTTCCTTTCATGTAGTTAATAATGTTTTTTTTTAATCCTCCCTGTTGGATCTCTACAGCAGATTCAGTGCCTTAGACACCAACTATTTTTGATTGTGGTTTGCTTTTGACGAGCACGTTTCAGAATGCCATGTCTCGGCAGAGCCGAGTTCTGGAGTTTGGACAAATTACTTCCTCAGAGTTCTGCTGTTCAATAGGGGCCAGAATGGAAACTTTTTTTCTTTGGCATTTGTTTGGATATCTAATCATCTTTAACATGAACACATCTCTTATTCCAAGTTTTTTGTTCAACTCTCAGTCAGGCTGTTTAAGTATAGGACCATATAGGTTACAGCAACTTGGTAAAAACGAGGAATTGCAGATGCTGGTTTAAGGCACAAAGTGCTGTAGTAACTCAGCAGATCGGGCAGCATCCCTGGAGAACATGGATAGGTGGGGACCTTTCTAACGTGACCTGAAGCATCTCCTATCCATGGTAGTTACATTACTGGACTGCTAATCAGGTCCAAATTAATCTGGAGCTATGAGTTCAAGTCCTGCCATGGAGCTGGGGTTTGGAATTTAGCAATTAGTTACATTTGGAATTAAAAATAAATCAGTATTAAGAATGTTAGCCATGATTCATGTGGAATTTTAATAAAAGTAACCTATCTGGTTGAACCACTGGCTTGCTGCCAACATGGTCTGCCAAGACACTTGGTCCATTTAGGGATTGGCTGTATGTTCTGGTCTTGCCCGTAACACTGAGGAATGTGAAGTGAGAGTTGATGCCTCCTGTCGTGTTCTGGCAGACTGCACAGTTACTTGGCAGAGCCCTGGAAAATACTACCCAGACGGGCGGGTAAAGTAATGCAGGGGGTGGCATGGCTGGGTGTCCTGGCAAGAGGCAGAGTAAAATATAGCCTGTTTGCTGGCTTTGTGTACGAGCTTCCTCTGGCAAGAAAGTGAAGTGATGTCTGGAGTTTAATTTACAGATGCATTGTGGAAACGGGCACTTCAGCTCACTGGGGCCTATGCCAACCAGCGATCACCCTGTACACTAACACTATCCTACACACTGGGGACAATTTTACAATTTTTACCAAACCAATTAACCTACAAACCTGTACGTTTTTGGAATGTGGGGGGAAACCTGAGTTCCCGGAGAAAACACACACATGTCACAGGGAGAATGTATAAACTCCACACAGATAGCGCACATAGTCAGGATTGAATCTGGGTCTCTGGCGCTGTAAGGCAGCAGCTCTACCCGCTGCGCCACCGTACCGCCCATGTACTCAGTTGACAGCGAACTCCTGAGTTGGTTTAAGGACTCGCTATTGGCCTGAGACAGGTGTCAGTCTGCAGATAAGCTGGATTCATCTGTGTATTCTGCACCAAAGGTGCCCTACCTCTCATTATCCAGTGCCATGACTCTCCTCTTTCCATCTGCGACATCATTGGGGTCCTGTCCTGAAACATTGTCTGTCCATTCCCTCCACAGATGCTGCCTGATGTACTAAGTTCTCCAGCATTTTGGGTTTTTTTTACTGACCAGCATCTTTACACCTGTGCAAAACTCAAAATTGCTGTCATAACCTCGAGTGGCATTTGCTGTGCTTGTAAAACCAATTAGCGAGAAGTCCTCAGTCAGTTTTTGGGGGCAGCGTTGTTCACAATGAAGCAAAAAGCTAGGTTATCACTCGTTTTTACTGCAGTGTCGTGAAGTGGTCGAGGGTTGCCCGTGGAGCTCAAGTCTCAACACTTGCAAGTCTAAAATTTGAAGATAGGCACAATACTGGAGCAACTTAGCGAGCGCCAGGCAGCATTTCTGGAGAAAAAGGATCGGTGACGTTTTGGGACATAACCCTTCTTCAGTCTAAAAATCTGTAGTTTGTGCCACAGTGCAGCCAGCTACCTAGTGTGCTGGACAGAACTGCAGATGCTGGTTTAAATTGAAGGTAGACACAAAATGCTGGAGTAACTCAGCGGGACAGGCAGCATCTGGAGATGTGCTGCAGTACAGAAGGAATCTGCCATCTGCCTTTGAAACAACTGCAAATAGTCCCACTCCCCCGCTCCATCTCCTGAGCCCTGCCAATTATTTTATTTTCAGTATATAATTTCCTTTTGAGAGTTACTCATCAAATTGCTTCCACTACTTTTCTGTGCTGTATTCCAGGTCATAGCAAATTACTACATTAAAAAATAATTCGCATCTGCCCTCTTTTTTTCCCAGTACCAGTGCCCTCTGGTTAATGACCCTGTATCCAGTGGGAACAGTTTCTCTCTTGTCTCCAGCCAAACCCTTAATTATTTTGAATGCTTCTACGAAGTAATGTTTAGGGGTTTATTTAAAGTGAAGGAACATGCCAGCTCCGTTTAGCTGTGTAAACATGCCCAGGAATTTCTATAAAGGTTTGATGTTATCTTGCATAGACAGGTGTGGTTTAATATACATCCTCGGGGTTAAACACCTCTGACAAATAAAACCTGTGTGAAAATACTTAAAAGTAAGTTCAGCAGCGAGTTGGTTTGGGCAATTTCATTATCAAGCCTTATTTTTCTTTCAAAGGTTTAATATTCTGTTTTATTTGTATTTAACAGTTTAATTTGGGTTTAGCTATAGCAGGGGCATGGGTTTACAGTACAACACGCAGGCCATTCACCACAGCTGTCTGAGGCCCCCTCACCCAACTTTACTTAAAGTTATTACTGTAAGTTTCCGCAAGCATCCTATTAACATAATCTGATCCTTTCTCCCTCGTGCCTCAACTATTCCATCTGGTAGCTGCAGTAGTTCCACATTCTAACCACCCTCCAGCCCACAGATTTATTCCTGAATTTCTCATTGCGTTTACACCACAAGCAGCCTCTATCGAGCAGCTTTGTCATTTTAGAGACTTATTATTGGTCAGGTCTATAAAGGCCAAACCTGTTTGAGGCATCAGGCATGAAGCTTTCTTTCTGCTGGTGACTTTATAATAATGCCTCAAGCTTATCTATTTAATCTACTGGAAAAGTGAAGTAAAAGCTGCTCATATGTTCATACCAGATGGTTGCAGCTTGATTATCAGTGGACAGTGTTGCTGCAAGGCCTATGTGAGGTTTCCTTAGCTCAGGACCTGTCACAGAGAGGAGGTGTGTACAGCCACGTACAGCATGAGGGGCTGGTACTGTGCATCAGTGCCCCCGTTACGTGAAGGCAGTGTGTTGACTAACACAAGTATCCCTGACCTGTGGGTCATCTGAAAGTCATGTGAGTCGGGTATCACATTGGAGTTATAGTTACAGGTGCAGACCCTTCAGCCCACCTTGTTCAGGGTGATCGTGAAGCCTATTCTGCACTAGTCCCCTTTGTATACATGAGGTCCGCATCCCCCGCCACATTTCCTATCCAATTCCAATTGTACCTATCTCTCCCACTTTCCTAGATAACGATGTGGAAAATCTTGCTCCTAAAATCACCTTTAAATTTCTCCCCTCTCACCTTGAACCTAATACCCTCTAGACTCTTGTAACCTGGGAAATGTCTCTCATTGTTTTATAAACCTCCTCAGCCTCCTACGTTCCATTGAGAATGGACCAGCCTATCCCATCCCTCTTTATAACCACAGCTGTGTTCCAGCTATAATATGTTAACGAGCAATGTTCCTTTGCCCAAAGACCGTACATTAATATCAGAGCAGTTCAACTCAAGAACTTTCTTTTAATTGAGGCTCGTCATCGTCTCCGCCAATGAAGTATTTGAAGCCTGCTGATAGTGACAATGTGATATACAATTGGCTTATGGCAAGCTCCCACAACAGCAATGTGTTAATAATCTGATCTCTTTCTCTAGTGGTCAGCTTGAAGAACTCTGCTCTCCACCACCTCTCTCTGCATTCCATGGCCAAACCAGTTTTGAATCCAATCTACCAAGTCTTCGTGGATCCCACGTGGCTTAATCTTCTGCATCAGCTTACCATGAGGTACTTTGTGAAAAGCTTTACTAAAATCCATGGAAACATCCACTGCCCTGCCCTCCCCTCATCAATAAAGAATTGTGAGTGTTTCATTGTTATATGTCCCCAAACGGACCAATGGAATTCTTATAGAAGTGCAACAGATCTGCAACTCTGTAAACAGCATAGTAACAAAAAAAGGTTCTGTATATAACAAAATAAAAATAGTGCACAGACAAAAGCAATGCTCCCAAGTCTAGTCGGGAGTTTATATGGAGGTTGTAGCGTTAAATAGCCTGATGGTTGTAGGAAAGAAGCTGCTCCTGAACTTGGACGTTACAGTTTCCAGGCTCCTGCAGCTTCTTCCATACAGCGGGTGAAATTAGATTGTGGCCAGGTGGGTGTGGGTCTCTGATGATGCTGGCTGCAACTCCTATAGACCCCTTTGTTGGTGGGGAAGTCAGTACCCATGATGGCCATCTAAGGCAGTGTTCACCACATTTTGCCATCTTCACCTTCCCTGGATGTTTGAGTTGCTGAACCAGGCCGTGATACAACCAGTCAATGTGCTCTCTACTGTTTAAGAGATTATTCATTGGCATTTGGACTTGGGGAATTAATGGTGGAGTTATCTATAGGTAGCAATGGTTGAGCAGGAGAGACATGTAGCATGAGGGATGGGGTGATGGTTTAGTTTAGTTGATCGCGTGTACTGAGGTACGCGCGAAATGCTTTGTTGTTGCGTTCTGCCCAGTTGGTGGAAAGACTATACATGATTACAGTCGAGCCATCCACAGTGTACAGATACAGGGTAAAGGGAATAATGTTTAGTGCAAGATAAAGTTCAGTATGTCCAAGGGTCTCCAATGAAGTCAATGGTAGGTCAGGACCGCTCTCTAATTAGTGATAGGACGGTTCAGTTGCCTGATAACAGTTGGGAAGAAACTGTCCCTGAATCTGGAGGTATTTGTTTTCACGTTCGTTTGTCGAGAAGGAAGAGGCCATCAGCACAATATTGAATACTTTTGTAACCTAGTCGGGTGCTGTACGTGTCAACTCTTTGCATACTTGTGTACTGTAAGTCACTTCAAGTCAAGTCAAGTCACTTTTATTTATATAGCACATTTAAAAAACAAATCTCGTTGGCCAAAGTGCTTTCCATTGGTGGAGGTACTAGCGTTATACAACAGCAAAACAGAATTTTACTCCACCAAGTACAATCAACGTGTCTGAGATTGAATCTGTGCGTGCAAGATTTGTCCATTTGCACCTCGGTGCATTTTGTTTGCATTGTTTCATGGTCACATGCTGCATCGATAACTATCTTGCCGGTCTGCTTTGTCAGCATTCACACTTTAGACGGTGAATACTTTGTTGCAGGGGATTTTCCCAACCACCCAAAGTACATCTCGAATCTCGATATGCTTCTTGGACCATCTCTGCTAGTTCCTGATCACCCGTTGGCTGCGTTCCTGCGTTGTCACGCACTCTGCATGGGTGGAGGCTTCAGATGATAAACAACATCTTGTCGTCATTTGGAAAATGTAGCAGGTGAACTGCGAAAGAAGGCGTTGAGATGTAACAAACTAATTCTAGCATCATGTTGACCGTGCTATTGTTTCGCAATGGTAGAATTTGCCTTGAAGCCGTGTCTGTTGAAATGACTTCGTGGAACGAGTGAAAGGCTACAAGTCCTGTCATGCAAGTTAAATCATTTATTAACCAGAACACATTTAAAGGTGTAGATATTTCCTGAACCTCCAGGCAGAGCTGTTGGGAAAATCTTAATTGTAATTGGCACCAGAGGTTGGAGCCATGTTGAACTTTCAAAGTCGAAAAAAGTCATGTGTTGGAAGGCTCCGGAAAGGATCAGTGTCGAGATGACAGTAGATGATGTTTACAAAAGAACACTGGGTTTCAGCATCTCTGACTCTGCCTGAGATGAGCTCCTTGTCTGCACAATGTCTTGGTCATTTATCTTGTGCTCAGAGATCCAAAAGTAAACTCTCATTATGTAGGAAGGAGCTGCAGATGCTGGTTTGCACTGAAGATAGACACAAAATGCTGGAGTAACTCAGCAGAGCAGGCAGCTCGTCGTGGCTATCCCTCGAAGTCGAGGATGATAGTCTTCGTTCCGTTATTTTTATGGACTCTCAGCTGGCTTATGAGTCCAATCCTGGCTTTGAAAGTTCTTCAGCATTCAGGAAAGGTAAATCCAGACGGCAGATCAGGCTTTGGTTGTTGCTGCCTCTCTTTCCATTCTTTTCTCTTCTAATTCTGCGCATCCGTTGGCTTCCAAGGTCGCTGTTCCTTCTTCAATGAGGTTTTCCCAGAGTTTCCTGTCCTTGGCATTGGTTTCCCACTTGTCTATGTCGATTTCACATTTCTTTATGTTGGCTTTTAATGCATCTTTGAATCGCTTCTTTTGTCCGCCCCTTTTCCGTTTGCCTTCGTTAAGCTGGGAGTAGAAGGTTTGCTTCGGTAGACGCTTGTCTTCCCTCCGAACAACATGACTGACCCATCTTAGTTGGTTCTTGATGACGAAGGCTTCGATGATAGATGTTTTTCCTTCATTCAGCACGCTGACGTTGGTTCTTCTGTCTTCCCAACTGATGTTTAAGCTGCTTCGAAGACATAGTGTTTTCAGATGGCGTCGGCATGGTGTCCAGGTTCCTGATGCATACAGGAGCGTTGGAATCACCACTGCCTTGTACACTAACATTTTGGTGTCCGTTCAGAATTTGAACGACTCTTGATCGAAGACGTCCAAAAACTGTTCCAGCACACTTAAGACGATGTTGGATCTCGTCATCAAGGTCGACATTGGAGGAGAGGTGACTTCCAAGATACGGAAACTGATCCACATTTTCCAGGGTTGTTTCACCAAGATGAATTGATGGTTCTTTCCGATTTGTCTCCGTTGGTGACGATTGGTAGATAACCTGAGCCTTCTTGGAGTTGATGGTAAGTCCAAGTTTCGTGTATGCATTGTTGAAGGCAGTCGGGATCTGTTGCAGATGATTTTCTGAGAGAGCTGCAACACAGTTGTCGTCTGCGTATTGTATTGGAACTCGAAGGTACACAAAATTGCTGGAGGAACTCAGCGGGTGCAGCAGCATCTATGGAGCGAAGGAAATAGGCGACGTTTCGGGCCGAAACCCTTCTTCAGACTCTGTATTGTATTGGAACTCGATGAGGGAGCTCATAGATGTCTTAGTTTTGGACTTGAGACGGGCAAGATTGAAAAGTCTGCCATCTGTTCTGTAGACGATTTCCATTCCTGGGGGCAGGTCATCCTGGATGTTGTGGATGGTTGTCGCAATGAAGATAGTGAACAGTGTTGGGGCAATCACGCATCCCTGTTTCACTCCTGATCTGACTTGAAACGGCTCACAGTTGCTGTTGCTGGCCATGACTGTGACAAGCATGTCATCGTGGAGGAGTCAGGATTCAAATGTACTTTTCAGGACATCCATAGGTGGATAGGATGTCCCATTAGAGTTCCCTTGATACCGAGTCAATGGCCTTAGTGAGGTCGATCAATGCCATGTACAAAGGTTGTTGTTCAAAGCATTTTTCTTGTAGTTGAAGCATTGTGAAGATCATGTCGGCTGTTCCACGTGATGGTCTATATCCGGCTTGTGCCTCCGGAACGATCTTCTCCGGAAGCATCTCTGGAGAGAAGGAATGGGTGATGTTTCGGATCGAGACCTTTCTTCAGACTCAACCCGAAACGCCCCTCGTTCTTTCTTTCCAGAGATGCCGCCCATCCTGTTGAGTAACTTCTCATTGTTGACCCTGGTCTGAACGGACAATTGTCAACTTGTCTGACATAAGGAGGAAAACCTGCATGCTAATTTTCGCTCTTATCAACCCAACTTTCCACATCAGCGCTAATGCTCCACACATCCATTCTACTGTACATCACTGTGTCCCCATCTATCAATCTCACAATAGTCAATGGAGCAACCACAAACCTTCCCTCTGCCTCTGAATAAACGTTCTCTTATCTCGGTTTAAAATAGATGGCCACTTCTCCCTAGATTATGGCTCCAGTTCCAGACTCGGCAGACTCCCAAATTTACCTGCTTATCCTCTGTCAATCTCTTCCTATTCCGTGTTAACATGCAGCATCTCACGAACAAGCACATCAATATTGGTGCAGAGTGATGAGTGTACATTAGTCATTGAGCATGTGGTAGCAAACAAGACTTCCCGCCCAAGTGAATAACCTCACATCATCTGCTCCCTGATTGCTCACACGCTCCACCTACATTCCTCCACTTCCCAGCTCTCTTCAGCCTTGCTGTTCCACTTTGTACTCTCAGGCAACTTGTCCAGGGTGCTGCCTGGCTCCCCACCAGCAGTAGATCGGGGATATTTGCTCCTCCAGCTGATGTCACAAGATACCATTTTCCCCTTCAGTTGATATAATCAATGATGATGGCAAATCGGTGATCAATAATTATTTCTATGGATTGTCACCAGATCGAACCATTCCTCCACAGAACATAAAATGCATTTATTCTCTGGTCTCTGTCGCATTAGTAGAGTTAATATGACCTTTGCTAACTGTCCACATTGAAAGCAACTCCTTGCTGGTGAAACTCTTTCTTCAGGTTTGTTAATTCTGTACTTCCATCCAGTTTTCAGTTTAGATGAACGACTTGCTTGTGTCCACACTGTGCACTTGTCCTTCTCAAAATTTGGACTACATCTCGTCAATCTTTTCTGCAGTTTAAAAACTCACTCAACAATGGAAATCATAACTTGGTTGTAAATTGCACGATCACCCATTTACTGCTCTTTGCTGGGATCCTTTCAACCTGTTAATGGGCCCTGTTAAGTAGATTGCCTAAAACAAAGTAAACATTTTATAAAATTATGTAAAGTGCTGAAATAATTTATCTTATCTTAGAACATAATGTCTTGTCTGTGATTAGCATTGTTGATAGCTTTATGTGGATTGCTCACTTTGGGTAAATGTCATTGTTATTCATCACCAACATCATTAGATCTATTCAATTATACAAAAGGACAGAATGTTTATGAATGGAGCATGTAGTGTGGTGTCAGGGCTGCCAAAGTGTTTCCGAGCAAATTTGCTGTGATGTGTGAAGTAATGCATTGGGAAGGCAAGGAAAGGGAGTTCATGATCGATTTATTTCACTGACCCCTGGCAATCTGTGGCCAGCAGGAGAATGAGCATGTGGAGTTGCATTGCATTAAACCCACTCACTGGGACTGTCAGAGATTGGTAGATATGGGACTCTCCTTTGGGAGTAATTTGGTACCAGCCTATTGATACAAAATGAATATAATAATAAGGAACTTGGCAAGTTGGGCCGAAGGGCCAGTTTGCACGCTGTATGACTTTGTCAGGGGAATGAATGAACAGATGACGTTTCTGGTCAGGACCCTTCAGACTGAGGAACCGATGCTAGACAATGACAGCGTTGAATCTTGAACAGAGGGGCTTAGTTTTAAGGGGGCGGCAGGGGCATCATTTAAGAAGCATCGAGCTGTAAATGGGATTAATGTGAACAGGTGAATGATAGCAACATGAATGCGATGGGGCCAAGGAGTTCTACGCCACATGATTCTATGATTCCCTTTGAACTTCAGAACAAGGGGTCATCCATTTAAGATGGAATTAAGAATCAATGTAATCTCTCAGTAAGTCATGGATGTTTTAAAGTTCTCCACTCCAGGGAGTGTGCAGGCGGGTTTGATGAATGTATTGATGGTGGAGATAGTGGGGAGTTTGGATCGGAAGTGAAGCGGACATCATGATCTGATGGGCTCTGATTTAACAAAGTTGGAGCGGCCTCAAGGCAGCTGCTTCTGCAGCAACGAGCAGAGGTGATGGAAAACATGAAATGTACAAGACGTTCTTTGTCAATGATGGTGTCATCAGTTACAATGGGCCATGTTTTTGTCGGCAATGAGCATGAGTAGACTGGTAAAGGAAGTATTTGTATGTTAAACATTATATATCATCTACCTGTCTAAACACCATCACATAACTTTGTACTAAATTAATGGACCAATTTTGTCATTTGGAATTTGAAACAAAGTGTGTGATGTACTAGGTAGTTGAAGGTACTATATTAATGTTTAAGAAGCATTTAATCAAGGACAACTCATACCCTGACCATTCCCTCTTCAATCAGGCAGAAGATATGAAAGTTTGAAACATACCACCAGATTCAAGTGCAGCTTCACCCCCATGGTTATCAAACTCTAGAACAAACCTCTCCTTTGCTAACGATGTTTGCTAACTCTTGCTTCTTGGTCCTCCGAAATATTCCAAATGGAATTTAAACTGGAGATGGCAGAGGGTGGACTTAAACAAAAACGGATTCTAGGAGAAGAAGAGCTACCTTACATTTAGTTGCGTCTGGTTGGGTAACTATAGTAGGGTGAAGACTATCCCATGCTTTAATTGTGCGGGGAAGAATGCATTGCTGTACACATCTGTCGTGGTAGCTGGGATCACAAATTGGATCGAATGCCCTCGTCTGCTCCTAATTGGTTTGTGTTTGGTGTAGGCTTGGTCATCTATGTTGAGCTGACCATGTAACATTTTGTAAAAACAGGTCAAACGGTGATCTTCGACCACCATCTGCCAATCTACCACCTACAGCCTCAGCACTTTTTTTTTTATCCACACTTCTCTGCAGTTGTATTACTATATTCTGCCCTCTGGTTATTTTCCCTTTCACACTGCCTGATGTCGTCACTAATGGTAGAATTTGACGCAACAACAAACTTTGTCATTGTGTCTGGTTACAGGTGACAATTATAAGGCAATAGTTTGGAAGAAAAGGGAATAATTTGGCAGACTGTTTGGTTTCCAATCGGATACTTTAAAAGCAATGAAATAATTTTAGCTTTAAATAGTGCTTTAAAATCATCATCTGCACCATCTGGTAACGCTAAAACATTGAAGCCATCTGATAAATCATTGTTTTATTAAACGAGGATCCAAGTTGATAGGTTACAAGTGGTGCTGGGTTTCACCCTGTGCTGCTTTCTGCATTGATAATAATTCTCATCTGCTGCACGATACTCTACATCCATCTCCCATAGAAGTGAGGAAAGTACTTTTTGTGCAACTATTAAAAACCGGCTCAAGTTACAAAGACCCGGATAAAACCTGGACGCTCCT
The DNA here is from genome assembly GCF_010909765.2 of Amblyraja radiata. Classification (NCBI taxonomy): domain Eukaryota; kingdom Metazoa; phylum Chordata; class Chondrichthyes; order Rajiformes; family Rajidae; genus Amblyraja; species Amblyraja radiata. The sequence continues at coordinate 264,540 of NC_045993.1, read as the reverse complement.
CGGATAAAACATGACGGAATTATCTGTGGCCACGTTAATATCAAATGCAACTCCAACTGAAGGCACGTCTGAAAGGGCTGACAGATTCACTCATCCAGAGGAAGGATGCTATCTTATAATGGTACAAAGGAAACCATTCAGCCCATCAATCCATGCTAGCCCCAGGCAAACATCACAGTCATCGACTTCCACTCTCCCCATATCCCTACAGTTGTTCTTTCCCACCAACTCTCTGGTTATCTTTGCTGATAACCTCTACCACAGGATAACTTACAGTAACTTCTTTAGGATGTGGGAGGATGTCCGAGGACTAGGATGAAACCCAACAGGTGACCGGGAGAATTGCAAACTCCAGACAGAAAACACACACGCTGAGGATTGAACCCCTGTCCTTGTGACACTAACCGCTGCACAGCCACACCGCCCAACTCCAGAAATAGTTTGCAGCAAGTACAACTGGTTCTGCCCTCTGGAGCGATTGGCCAGTTGGCATTGTGTAGAATGGTGAGTATGTTTGAAGGGTCCCGACCTGAAACGTCACCTATCCACGTTCCCCACAGATGCTGCCTGATCCGCTGAGTTACTCCAGCACTCTGAAACGTCACCGACCCACGTTCCCCACAGATGCTGCCTGACCCGCTGAGTTACTCCAGCACTCTGAAACGTCACCTATCCACGTTCTCCACAGATGCTGCCTGACTCGCTGAGTTACTCCAGCACTCTGTGAAACGTCACCTATCCACGTTCTCCACAGATGCTGCCTGACCCGCTGAGTTACTCCAGCACTCTGAAACGTCACCTATCCACGTTCTCCACAGATGCTGCCTGACTCGCTGAGTTACTCCAGCACTCTGTGAAACGTCACCTATCCACGTTCTCCACAGATGCTGCCTGACCCGCTGAGTTACTCCAGCACTCTGTAAAACGTCACCTATCCATGTTCTCCACAGATGCTGCCAGGCCCGCTGAGTTACTCCAGCACTCTGTAAAACGTCACCTATCCATGTTCTCCACAGATGCTGCCAGGCCCGCTGAGTTACTCCAGCACTTTGTATATTAATCAGCATCTGCAGTTCCTAGTGTCTGTTCTTGAAATAATCTAACACTTGCACCCATTGTAGTTCAGTTTCCATCCAACTTCTCCGTCTGTGAATTACCGTGATTTGGGTCGATCAGAGTTAGTTTCTGGATTATCTCCAACTTGACCCGTTCTCCAGATCTGAAACTTCAAAGGAGCTTGGAGCTGGCAACAGCGTTGTGTAATCGCAGCTCTGAATAAAAACTCCCTTTGTAAGTCCGTGCAAGGATGCAGTAACAGTGAGTGAGCTCAGTAATTAAAATCGCAGCACAGGGAGGAATTTTGCAAGATCATCTTAACACAGTTTGCAGTTTGTCACTAGCTTGGCCCTTACTATCTATCGTGCTTGCTACAACTGCAGAGTTTGACACAAACACCGCTGTTACCTTTGAAACATTTTCAATGTATTGAGCCAATTGATTCACATTGGTGTCAATCCTGGATTTCCTCGTCCATTCCGAGTTGTTCCTGAAGGAGGCAACGCTTTGGTCAGTCCAGACCACAGGACTGACCACTGTGGGTCAGAATAGTTCTTCTCTGAAGGATGGTGTTGAAACCTGATGATTTCGTTCCAAGAATTGTGGTTCCATGGTCACTGTTACTGATGTAATATATATTCATTTAATTACTTGACTTTTAATTTTAACAGCAATGCTGAAAACAGCTGGGCAGGCAACATCTGGAGTTAATATTCCAATCCTCGACCATTCGTCAGGTCCCAGACATGAAACAATAACTGTTTCTCTCTCCACAGATGTTTTTATTTCAGATTTCCAGCATCTGCAGATGTTCTGGTTTGCAGTAGTCGAATGGCCAGGAGACCAGACGGCAGACATGGTAAGAGGGGGAGGGTTAACTGGAGACTGTTGCTGGAGCTGATTTTGCCTTACGGTGAGTGCTGTAGAGCTGGTGACTTGTCAGGGATAGGCTGTCACTAACAACATGGAGAGACCAGGACAATATGCAGTGTCTATGGGAGAATGGAATGAAGACTTGCTCCTCCCAGGATTTCAATCTTTGTAACCTTTGCCTTACTTTAACCAGGCACTGCTGTAAAAGAATGTCATCTTTCAGGTGTAAAGTCAAACCAAAGCCTGATCAGTCCAACAAGAGAACTCGGACTATCTTTAGTTTAGAGATACAGTGCGGAACCGCACCGACCAGCTATCCCCACGCACCAACACTATCCCCACGCACCAACACTATCCCCACGCACCAACACTATCCCACACACACTAGGAACAATTTACATTTATACCGAGCCAATTAACCTACAAACCTACCTGTTTTTGGAATGTGGTAAGAAACCGAAGATCTTGGAGAAAACCCATGCAGTCACGAGGAGAACATATGAACTCCGTACAGACAGCACCCATAGTCAGGATCCAACCTGGGTCTCTGGTGCTGTAAGGTGGCAACTCTACTGCTGCACCAACATACCCCTTTTAATCTGACCTTTCTGGACTTTGTCTTGCACTAAACGTTATTCCCTTTATCCTGTATCTGTACACTGTAGACGGCTTGACCACTATGTGGACAGCTTGACCACTATGTGGACGGCTTGACCACTATGTGGACGGCTTGACCACTATGTAGACGGCTTGCCTCGGCTGGTGAACGAGCGAGAGGGTCGGGGTCAGGCCTACCATTCACCGTCATCTCACTTCTTCTTCTTCGAGTCCGTTGCAATCTCAGATGTCGTTCTGCCAGTATCTGGCGCAGGTCCTGGGGGCATGAGGCAAAGGATGCTGCACGATCGACGTGGTCATGAACAGCACCAGGAGGGAACGTTGTGGGAATTCTGATGCCTGTTAGTTCTGCTCGGGGATTTCAGGATAAAGAACCCACTGATCGGGAACCCCTTCGTCTTGGTGAAATGTCATTAGTTGGTTGGAGACACAAGGAGCATTTTCAATTGAGATAAGGCTGAAGAAGGGTTCTGACTGGAAACTTCGGCTGTCCATTCCCTCCACAGATGCTGCCGCTGAGTTTCTCCAGCACTCTGTAATTAGTCGGGTTAGTGCTTGAGGCCATTCCAAGATATTATTGGCATGACCTAAATGTAAATATCTCCTCCCATGAGATGGTGTTATTCACAACTTGCATTCCCTGCAAATCTTTCATCAGTCACTTCAGAGTTGCCCTGGAGATAATGTTGAGAAGTGATTGATTGATTAACTAACTATATCCAGTATTTCTGTGTTTGCTCATTCACATTTGTCTCTATAAGGTGGGACCTTATTTGATTTCTGGAAGCTAACCCTCCATTAATGAAGAACTTTGTGCCAATTTTAAACCATTACTTTACACAAAGTACAGATTTAAACTTGTTTACAAGTACATTGGGTAATGAAGTTGAAATGAAGTCATGTGTTAATGACTAGGTTAGATGAGATGGCTGGGGGGCAGAGCATGAATGAGGCTTGGATGACCTGCCTTGAGAATGGGCTGGGTTTGACGCTGTCATGGGGGTAGTGTGGATCCTGAGGGGGTCCAGACCAAGGCCCAAGGAGGTCTGGAACAAGGTCAAAGGAACTCTGGACCAAGGTCTGAGGAAGTCTTAACCGAGGCCCAAAGAGGTCCAGACCGATGTCGAGTCGGTCCCATGGGAAAGATGCACATGGAGCCAGTACTTCATCCTCAAGTCCTAACACGGAATTAGTGGCATTGACCTAACCACAACACTTCTCTGACTATGGAGGGAAAACTCAGCCTTCAGTACAAGTACGCTGTCTTTGAAATAGACGTGTGCCTCATGGTTCCAAATGTAATTGGAAAATGCACCTGTCCGCTCTGTACTTGCTTTATCTCCCTGGGGAGGTGACCAGTCAAAGACAGCAACATCTTCAACAACAGTGAGGTTGTCACGTATACCTAGGTACAGTGAAAAACATTGTGTGCTATCCAATCAAATCAGTTAATATTATACATAGATGTATCAAGGCAATCTAAAGCAAAGATGCAGAATGGTTCTCAGCATTGTAGCGCATCAGTTCCAGAGACAAAGTCCAATGTCTGCAATGGGGTAGAGGTGAATCGGACAGTACCCTGGTTTATGGAAGGACTGTTCAGAAGCCTGATAACGGGAAGAAGCTGTTCCTGAGTCTGGTGGTTTCAAGCTTCTGTACCTTCTGCCTGAAGGAGGAATGACTTGGATGGGAAAGGTCTTTGGTTATGGTCTTGGTAACGTGAAATGTAACTGGAGTCAATGGTGGGGAGTCTGGTCTGTGTGATGGACTGGGCTACACCGCAGTCTTGGGTAGTGTTCCCAAACCAAGCTGCCATGCAAACGAACAGTATGCATTCTATGGTGCATCTGTAGAAGTTTGTTAGCGTTACTGGAGACATGCCGAATGTCCTCGGTCTCCTCCACCTTCTTGGTATGTACTCCACCACGCTGCCTGAAGTTCCATCGCCTTGGTGACAATGAGGGAGAGGTTATTGTCCTGACACCAGGTCACTTAGTTCTCTCTCTCCTTCCTGTTCTCCATCTGGTTATTGTTTGAGATCTGACCCACCACAGTGGTGTCATGGGCAAAGCTGTAGATGGGGCCATTTGTGGGTCATTCACTTCCAGTCCAGAGCAGGTGGGAGCAGCGGCTACAAACCGAATGTTGCAAAACAAGAAGGGCAAAAGCTGACAATTTAATGATTTGCAAACATGATTTATTTTCTGAGCTTCATTTTAGTGATTTTACTTAATGGGGCAAATGTCTGAATGTCCCTGCTCTTTCTGGAAGGTACGTTGAGCAACATTCTGGAGTTCCACCGGGTATCGAGTCAACCTGTGATGTTTGCGTACATTGGCGAGTGTCAAACTAATCAAGTTATTCCAGAGCCGTGGTGTGATGGAGAGCGGATGTGACAGGCTGTCTGGAGTCAGGGTGTTGCAAGCTGTGCTGTGTATTGATTGGCCTGCAGCCGCCCGCTGCCTCTGGCCAACGTCCGTCCCTGTGAGAGGGAGGGATGTCGGGACCTCCATCTGCATCAAGCACATGGTCACAGTCAGTGGAGTTCAAACAAAGAACGGCAAGGATTATAAATGGAGCCGAGATGCCCACGTTCAAGAGAGCCCTAGGTAGGTACACGTCCCCTTTACTTGCTGCATTCCCCCTCTCCATCTCCACTGTCCTCCCCTCCTTGTCTACACCCATCTCCCACCACTGCCCTCCCCTCCTCCTCTACACCCCTCTCCCCCTCGCCTACACCCCTCTCCCCCTCGCCTACACCCCCCACCTCCCCCTCCCCTCTCCTTTCCCCACCTCCCCCCTCCATCTACACTGCCCTCACCTCTCCCCACATCTCCCTAAATCACCTCTCCCTCCCCTCACCCTCTACACCACCCTGCCCCACTCCCCTCTCCCCCACCTCCTGTGCGGTTACAGGCAGTGGGTTTTGCCTCAGATGGTGACTGAGGGCACAGTTTGTTACACAGCCCAGCAGTGGGGCCCTGTGTGGGTGGTACATGGTGGTGCGGGTACACGTGGTGCGGGTACACGTGGTGCGGGTACACATGGTGCGTGTACACGTGGTGTGTATACCGTGGTGCGGGTACACGTGGTGTGTGTACACATGGTGCGGGTACACCGTGGTGCGGGTGTACACGTGCGGGTACACGTGGTGTGTGTACACGTGTGTGTACACGTGTGTATACCGTGGTGCGGGTACACGTGGTGTGTGTACACGTGGTGTGTGTACACGTGGTGTGTGTACACGTGGTGCGGGTACACCGTGGTGCGGGTATACCCGTGGTGTGGGTACACGTGGTGTGTGTACACGTGTGTATACCGTGGTGCGGGTATACCCGTGGTGTGTGTACACGTGTGTATACCGTGGTGTGGGTACACGTGGTGTGTGTACACGTGGTATGTATACCGTGGTGTGGGTACACGTGGTGTGGGTACACGTGGTGTGTACATGTGGTGTGTGTACACGATGGTGGGGCTGGTGCAGACAGGAACGTGTCTGCTCTGCTCATTACCGGCCACTGTGTTCCCAGCGTCAGGTTCCCTGTGTCCACAGCGGGCAGGTTCCTGGAGGAAGCCTGCAGTCTGAAACCATTTTAACATCTGCTCCATGTTTGTCGTGGAGAGGCTGAGAGAGGGGTCGCCACTGGCTGACAGAGAGGTGTTTCTGTAACGACAGTCTGTGGCACTCTGAGCCCACCCGCCTGGCGAACAGTTGTATTGGTGTTATTTTCTGGGCATTTGTTCCCCATTTGTATTTACCCTCAGAGAGGGCAGGCTGGTATCTGAGTATGGCGTGAGAATGGAAGATTACCCCCCAAACAGAAATAGTGGGAAAGCGTTTATGGGGACTCCCTCACTTGGAGTTGTATAGATAGGAGTTACAGGGAGGTGGTCACTCCAAGACCACGGGAGACAGAAAACTGGGTCACAGTTAGGAAGGGCAACGGGCAGAGGCAGGGACTGGTGAGTACCCCGGTGGCTGTACACCTTGAAAATAAGTACTCATGTTTGAGTAAAGGTGGGGGAGACAGCCTACCTGGGGGCAGCGACAGCGGCCGGGCCTCTGGCATAAAGACCGGTCCTGTTGCTCAGAAGGGTAAGGAAAAGAAGAGGAGGGCAATTGTAATAGGGGACTCTATAGTCAGGGGGTCGGATAGGCGATTCGGTGGACGCAGACAAGAGACCCGGATGGTAGTTTGCCTCCCTGGTGCCAGGGTCAGGGATGTGTCTGAACGGGTCCAAGAAATCCTGAAATGGGAGGGAGAGGAGCCTGAAGTTGTGGTACATATAGGAACCAACGACATAGGTAAAAAAAGAGAAGAGGTCCTGAAAGAAGAATTTAGGGAGTTAGGTAGAGAGTTAAGGAGAAGGACTGCAAAGGTAACAATCTCAGGATTACTGCCTGTGCCACGCGACAGTGAGAGTAGGAATGGAGCGAGGTGGAGGATAAATGAGTGGATGAGGGACTGGTGCAGTGGGTATGGATTCAAGTTTCTGGATCATTGGGACCTCTTTTGGGGAAGGTGCGACCTGTACAGAAAGGACGGGTTGCACTTGAACTCGAGGGGGACCAATATCCTGGCGGGGAGATTTGCAAAGGCTACTGGGGAGACTAGTATGGTTGGGGGGAGGGACTCAAATTGGGAAAGCTAGCAGTCAGTGTGTGAGGCAGGAGGCAGAGAATGGTAGCACTCTGACCCAAAATGTAGGGGAGAGAGAAGAAAAAGACAATAAACAGAGAATAAGAGAGGGTGTGTTTCTTAAATGTGTATATTTTAATGCTAGGAGCATTGTAAGAAAGGTGGATGAACTTAGAGCCTGCATTGACACCTGGAAGTATGATGTTGTGGCGATCAGTGAAACATGGTTGCAGGAGGGCTGTGGTTGGAAACTAAATATTCCAGGATTTCGTTGCTTCAGGTGTGATAGAATTGGAGGGGCAAGAGGTGGAGGTGTTGCATTGCTTATCAGGGAAGATATTACAGCAGTGCTTTGGCAGGATAGATTAGAGGACTCGTCTAGGGAGGCTATTTGGGTGGAACTGAGAAATGGGAAAGGGGTAGCAACACTTATAGGGGTGTATTATAGACCGCCAAATGGGGAGCGAGAATTGGAAGAGCAAATATGTAAGGAGATTGGAGATATTAGTAGTAAGCACAAGGTAGTGATTGTGGGAGATTTCAATTTTCCACACATAGACTGGGAAACACATTCTGTAAATGGGCTGGATGGGTTGGAGTTTGTAAAATGTGTGCAGGATAGTTTTTTGCAGCAATACATAGAAGTACCTACTAGAGAAGGGGCGGTGCTGGACCTCCTGTTTGGAAATGAGACGGGTCAGGTGGCAGAGGTATGCGTTGGGGAACAGTTCGGGACCAGTGATCACAATACCATTAGTTTCAATATAATTATGGAGAGGGTCAGAACTGGACCTAGGGTTGAGATTTTTGATTGGAGAAAGGCTAACTTTGAGGAGATGCGAAAGGATTTAAAAGGAGTAAATTGGGACATTTTGTTTTATGGGAAAGATGTGGTAGAGAAATGGAGTACATTTAAAGGTGAAATTTTAAGAGTACAGAATCTTTATGTCCCTGTTCGGTTGAAAGGAAATAGTAAAAATCGGAAAGAGCCATGGTTTTCAAGGGAAATTGGACACTTGGTTCGGAAAAAGAGGGAGATCTACAATAATTATAGGCAGCATGGAGTAAATGAGGTGCTTGAGGAGTATAAAGAATGTAAAAAGAATCTTAAGAAAGAAATTAGAAAAGCTAAAAGAAGATATGAGGTTGCTTTGGCAAGTAAGGTGAAAGTAAACCCAAAGGGTTTCTACAGCTATATTAATAGCAAAAGGATAGCGAGGAATAAAATTGGTCCATTAGAGAGTCAGAGTGGACAGCTATCTGCAGAGCCAAAAGAGATGGGGGAGATATTGAACAATTTCTTTTCTTCGGTATTCACCAAGGAGAAGGATATTGAATTATGTGAGGTAAGGGAAATGAGTAGAGTAGCTATGGAAACTATGAGATTCAAAGAAGAGGAAGTACTGACACTTTTGAAAATATGAAAGTGGATAAGTCTCCAGGTCCGGACAGGATATTCCCTAGGACATTGAGGGAAGTTAGTGTAGAAATAGCAGGGGCTATGACAGAAATATTTCAAATGTCATTAGAAACGGGAATAGTGCCGGAGGATTGGCGTACTGCGCATGTTGTTCCATTGTTTAAAAAGGGGTCTAAGAGTAAACCTAGCAATTATAGACCTGTTAGTTTGACGTCAGTGGTGGGCAAATTAATGGAAAGGATACTTAGAGATAATATATATATAAGCATCTGGATAAACAGGGTCTGATTAGGAACAGTCAACATGGATTTGTGCCTGGAAGGTCATGTTTGACTAATCTTCGTGAATTTTTTGAAGAGGTTACTCGGGAAATTGATGAGGGTAAAGCAGTGGATGTTGTATATATGGACTTCAGTAAGGCCTTTGACAAGATTCCTCATGGAAGGTTGGTTAAGAAGGTTCAATGGTTGGGTATTAATGGTGGAGTAGCAAGATGGATTCAACAGTGGCTGAATGGGAGATGCCAGAGCGTAATGGTGGATGGTTGTTTGTCAGGTTGGAGGCCAGTGACTAGTGGGGTGCCACAGGGATCTGTGTTGGGTCCACTGTTGTTTGTCATGTACATCAATGATCTGGATGATGGTGTGGTAAATTGGATTAGTAAGTATGCAGATGATACTAAGATAGGTGGGGTTGTGGATAATGAAGTAGATTTTCAAAGTCTACAGAGAGATTTATGCCAGTTGGAAGAGTGGACTGAAAGATGGCAGATGGAGTTTAATGCTGATAAGTGTGAGGTGCTACATCTTGGCAGGACAAATCAAAATAGGACGTACATGGTAAATGGTAGGGAATTGAAGAATGCAGGTGAACAGAGGGATCTGGGAATAACTGTGCACAGTTCCCTGAAAGTGGAATCTCATGTAGATAGGGTGGTAAAGAAAGCTTTTGGTGTGCTGGCCTTTATAAATCAGAGCATTGAGTATAGAAGTTGGGATGTAATGTTAAAATTGTACAAGGCATTGGTGAGGCCAATTCTGGAGTATGGGGTACAATTTTGGTCGCCTAATTATAGGAAGGATGTCAACAAAATAGAGAGCGTACAGAGGAGATTTACTAGAATGTTGCCTGGGTTTCAGCAACTAAGTTACAGAGAAAGGTTGAACAAGTTAGGGCTTTATTCTTTGGAGCGCAGAAGGTTAAGGGGGGACTTGATAGAGGTCTTTAAAATGATGAGAGGGATAGACAGAGTTGACGTGGATAAGCTTTTCCCACTGAGAGTAGGGAAGATTCAAACAAGGGGACATGACTTGAGAATTAAGGGACAGAAGTTTAGGGGTAACATGAGGGGGAACTTCTTTACTCAGAGAGTGGTGGCTGTGTGGAATGAGCTTCCAGTGAAGGTGGTGGAGGCAGGTTCGTTTTTATCATTTAAAAATAAATTGGATAGTTATATGGACGGGAAAGGAATGGAGGGTTATGGTCTGAGCGCAGGTATATGGGACTAGGGGAGAATACGTGTTCGGCACGGACTAGAAGGGTCGAGATGGCCTGTTTCCGTGCTGTAATTGTTATATGGTTATATGATATCTGGGGCCCTGAAAGTGACAACACCAGTCGATGGAGTTGGAAACCAGGGCTTGCCTTCATCGGTCCAGCACTGAGTCTTTGGTCAGGCCACATTTGGAGTATTGCGTGCAGTCCTGGTCGCCCCCATTACAGGAAGAATGTGGAGGCTTTGGAGATGGTGCAGAGGAGGTTCACCAGAATGCCACCTGGATTAGAAGGTTTAGCTACAAGGAGAGGATGGATAGACTTGGATTGTTTTCTCTGGAATACCAAAGGTTGGAGACTTGATAGAAGTATATAAAATTATGAGAAGCATAGACATGGTCGACATTCAGAACCTTCATTCTAAGGTGGAAATGTCAAATACTAAAGGGCAAAATATCAAATAGCAAATACTTAAGGTGAAGGGGGGAAAGTTTAATGGAACAGTGCGAGAAAGTTGAGAGACTTTTGGATTGACATCTGGTTATGCAGGGAATGGAGGGACCTGGATTATGTCCCAGCCGACACAAGGCTGCCGCACGCTGACACACGCTCTCACACGCTGACACACGCTCTCACACGCTGACACACGCTGACACACACGCTGACACACGCTCTCACACGCTGACACGCTCTCACATGCTGACACACGCTCTCACACGCTGACACACGCTCTCACACACTGACACACGCTCTCACATGCTGACACACACGCTCTCACACACTGACACGCTCTCACACGCTGACACGCGCTCTCACACGCTGACACACACGCTGACACACACGCTCTCACACGCTGACACACGCTCTCACACGCTGACACGCTCTCACACGCTGACACACGCTGACACACGCTCTCACACGCTGCCCTGCAGAAACCCTCAACGTTTGTTTTCACAGCTACCTTTTTGACCACATCGCATCGACATTACAAATATCATGTGGAGATTGGGAAGATTACATTTCAGAATAAAAATGATTTACAAGCTGACCTTGGGGCCGAGAACGTTTGTGAAACCCAAGATGATTTTGGTCAATGGAGGATGGTGTGTGGGTGAGGGTTGTGATGAGAGTAACCTAACTCTAAGCATGGGTGTTGTGTCTACAGCCACAGACCGCCAACACACGGGGGACACCCCCCAGTCCAGGGGCAGTGTCACGCTGATCACGGGACGTCACGCGTGTCTGGGCGTGACCAGTTTGAGGGATTCCCACCACTGTGGCTCATCAGGACATCTGTGATTTATTGCAAGTCTCCCTCAATAAGAAGATTCTGCCAAAGAATAGAGACTTCCCCCTTAAACTAAACACAACAGCGGAGAAGTCTTCAGCCCTGCTCCTTCATTCATTCATTACAACCTTGCCTGATCTCAATTCCTGCTCCCTTCCTTACTTCCACTATCCCCATATTCCAAACATTCTCTGCTACACCGGAGGCTGAGGGGAGCCCTTCTTCTTGCCTATGGCGTGCACACCGTAAAGTTGAAGGTCAACTTGTTCTATTTGATCCATTTGGTTGTGCACGTCAGGTTGATTGCATTTGTCGAAACAGGGCGGACCACATGAAGGTTGCAATCTCCCACCCCAGGGGAGAGCTGATAGACGTTTATAACATTTTGAGAGGCAAAGATAGACAGTGAGAACCTTTATCCCAGGATGGAAATGTCAAAGACTAGAGGGCACACGGTCAGATTAGAGGGGCAAAGTTTAAGGAGATGTGCGGGGCAAGTTTTGTTTACCCAGAGGGTGGTGGGTGCCTGGAACGTGCTGCCAGGGGTGGTGGTGGAGGCAGATATAATAGTGGCGTTTAAGAGGCTTTTAGACAGGCACATGCATATGCAGGCAGAGGGGATTGGTTTACTTGGCATCATGTTCAGTACGGACATTGTGGGCTGAAGGGCCTGATCCTGTGCTGTTCTGCTCTACATTTTATGTTCTTTTCTGCGCACACATCACTTGGGAACAAATGGGAGGAAATTCTTCCTCACACAAATCATGAATCAGTTCAACTATTCACGCCGTCCTCAGCTCACTGTGCCTGGAGCTCGGGAATTGGAATGTGGAATCTGGAGAGGAGATTCACTGCTTGTGGACCTGGTGCTGCTTCAGGTGGTGGAGGAGAGATTGGACAAGTTGTGGCAAGCAAGTTTATTTATGCAACAAGGCAATGCAAAGTGCTTTACACAAAGCATTAAAAAACAATTGAAAACAGTCATTAAAAAGAATAGAAAATAAAACAAGCTAAAATGGAATAAGACAAGTATAAAATATAAGAATAAGATTACAATGCAGAGTTAGAAATTAATAATTATTTAATTTAATTAAAATTAATTAAGGGGAGACTAGACTGAGGTGGGGAAAGTTACAAACAGCATGAATATTGTCCCCATGTGTACCCAAGTGTTCTCTTTACGCTACCTGTTGTACTCGTGTAGAGAGAGCACACGAATCACACTGCAGCTACACTGACTACAGTCAAACTACCAATTGTGCCAACTTTGTGTTATCCAGGCAAATCCTGAGCAGAACACAGTTGCTGAAGTTAAGTGTTGTGCAGTGTTCAAGAGCTCATGTTGCTGGGAAGCAGCTGTGTGGGTCAGCGTGGTGTGATCAGGGCGGTGCGGGGTCAGGGTGGCGTGGGGTCAGGGTGGTGAGGGTCAGGGTGATGTGGTCAGGGTGGGAGGGTGGTGTGGGGTCAGGGTGGTGTGGGGTCAGGGTGGTGCGGGGTCAGGGCGGTGCGGGGTCAGGGCGGTGCGGGGTCAGGGCGGCGCGGGGTCAGGGCGGCGCGGGGTCAGGGCGGCGCGGGGTCAGGGCGGCGCGGGGTCAGGGCGGCGCGGGGTCAGGGCGGCGCGGGGTCAGGGCGGCGCGGGGTCAGGGCGGCGTGGGGTCAGGGCGGCGTGGGGTCAGGGCGGCGTGGGGTCAGGGCGGCGTGGGGTCAGGGTGGCGTGGGGTCAGGGTGGCGTGGGGTCAGGGGCGTGGGGTCAGTGGCGTGGGGTCAGTGTGGCGTGGGGTCAGTGTGGCGTGGGGTCAGTGTGGTGTCGGTCAGGGTGGCGCCGGGTCAGGGTGCGGGTCAGGGTGCGGGTCAGGGTGGCGTGGGGTCAGGGTGGCGTGGGGTCAGGGTGGGGTCAGGGTGGCGTGGGGTCAGGGTGGCGCGGGGTCAGGGTGGCGTGGGGTCAGGGTGGTGTCGGTCAGGGTGGCGTGAGGTCAGGGTGGTGTCGGTCAGGGTGGCGTGAGGTCAGGGTGGCGTGGGGTCAGGGTGGCGTGGGGTCAGGGTGGCGTGGGGTCAGGGTGGCGTGGGGTCAGGGTGGCGCGGGGTCAGGGTGGCGCGGGGTCAGGGTGGCGCGGGGTCAGGGTGGCGCGGGGTCAGGGTGGCGCGGGGTCAGGGTGGCGCGGGGTCAGGGTGGTGTCGGTCAGGGTGGTGTCGGTCAGGGTGGAGTGGGATCAGGGTGGAGTGGGATCAGGGTGGAGTGGGATCAGGGTGGAGTGGGATCAGGGTGGAGTGGGATCAGGGTGGTGCGGGGTCAGGGTGGTGTGGGTCTTTGATGGCATTGACTGCTCTTATACCTGACTACATTGGGCTCATGTACAACATGTGTAACATGTATTATTAGAGCGGAGGTGCAGTGCAGCTGAACACAAACTCGCTGCTGTGCCTGGAAGGTTTTGCAGCTGTTGCAAATAAAATGTATTATTTGTGAGGTAGCACTAACTAATGATAGAAAATTCTGTGTTGGAAATGGTTTCCACCTTGTGGTGTGGCAACTGGTCCTGAGCACCTCAGCTGTTTGCGATTGAAACGGATCTGTGTGCAATGTGTCTCCATCACTCGCCCAAAACATGTCCCCTTAAAGCGGCAATTAGGCGGAGGCGACAGCAAATGCAGGGGAGGTGTGGGCCCCACCGTGTCCATGTGTCAGTGAGGAACCCAGCAACAGACAGGGAGGGATCCCGGGGAAACTCCAGAACATTCCGCATTATGGTACCGGGTATTAGAAGTCAGAGGTCAGAGGGTGATACTGCACGGCAACATGCCCTTCGGCCCATCTGTATCAGTCCGTTACCCAACATTGGGCCAAATACCAGAGAGAATCAGCATTTGGCTGAAACCCCTCGAAACCTCCTCAGTCTTTTAAAAGTCGTGATTGTATCCACTTCTATAGATTCCTCTGGCAGCTTGTTCCATGCGGACTACCCTCCGAGTGGAAAAGTTGCCCCTGAAATCCCTCTTAAATCTTTTTCTTCGCCTTATGCCAATGTCCTCTAGTTTTAGAATCCTGTACTCTGGAAAAAATACTTTATCCTCCTGATCTTGTCCACCTCAGTAAAGTCACCTACACTGCAATGGAATATTCCCAGCCTATCCAACCTATCCTGATAATCCGAGCCCACAAGCCCAGGCAATATCCCGGAGAATCTGGTCTGCATCCTTTCCAACGTGCCGGCATCCTTCCTGTAGCCGGGCAACCAGAACTGTCTGCAGTGTTGCGACAGATATCACAGGCTCAGTAACTGCGGCCCAGAGCGGTGAGGCTGAGTGAGACTGAACAGCCTGGATCAGTCACATCATGGCAGGACTGACGGCCTTGGCAGTTGCTCAGAAAGGGACGTGTGTGTGACGAAAGCAAGGCGCTGAGTTCCAGTGTCTGCCGTGACTCAGATCCATCAGAAGGTGTGAATCATCTCATGGTGATCTACAACGTAACGATGCTGTGTGAGGCTGCAGCCACTGCAGGTAACACCGAGTTACTGAACTCTTTGTGAAGTTTTATACAGACTGAACGCAGACAGATGGGGCACAAAGAAGGTGCGCTCAGTGTGTCACAGAGAGTCACAGAGCACAGAGCAGGCCCTTTCGGCCCAACATGTCCATTCTAACCACCAAATAACCATCTATATGAGGAGGAAGGAACTGCTGGTTTAAACCAAAAGACAGACACAAAAAGCTGGAGTAACTCAACGGGTCAGGCAGCATCTCTGGAGCGAAGGAATAGGTGACGTTTCGGGTCGAGACCCTTATTTAGACTGAGAGTTAGAGGAAAGGGAACCGAGAGATATAGACGATGATAGAGAGATATAGAACAGAATGAAAAAAATGCAAAAAGTAATGATCAAGGAAAGGTGGAGCCGACAATGGTCCATTGTTGATTCTGGAGTAGGGTACAGACAACTGTGAAACTAGTATGACGACTAGGGTGGGAGAGGGGATGCAAGGGTTACGTCTAGTAAGGTGACCAAAACCAAACACAATAATACCATAAGACATAGGAGCAGTTAGGCCATTCGGCCCATCAAGTCTACTCCGCCATTCAATCATGGCTGATCTATCTTTCCCTCTCAACCCCATTCTCCTGCCCTCTCCCCATACTAATCAAGAATCTATCAATCTCCGCCTTAAATATATCGAATGACTTGTGGCCTCCACAGCCATCTGTAGTAATGAATTCCACAGATTCACCACCCTGTGACTAAAGAAATTCCTCCTCATCTCCTTTCTAAAAGTTTGTCCTTTAATTCTGAGGCTGTGGCCTCTAGTCCTATACTCTCCCACTGGTGAAAACATCCTCTCCACATCCACTCTATCCAGGCCTCTCACTATTCGGTCAGTTTAGATGAGGTCTGGAAATAATAATAACTGTTTCTCTCTCCACAGAGACTGCCTGACCTGCAGAGTATTTCAGGTTATGGCCGAGGCTGCGGATGATGTGTTGCGATACAGACTGTGGCTGCCGAGAAACTTTAAACAGCAGGAGGGTGGAGGAGGTATGTGTACAAAGGGTATGTGTACAAAGGGTATGTGTACAAAGGGTATGTGTACAAAGGGTATGTGTACAAAGGGTATGTGTACAAAGACTTCCCAATGCATGGAGCCATCGCCCAATGAATGTATTTTGGTGTTGCTTTTTATCGTATGTGTACTGGTCGGGATACAGCAACAAACTCTGTACGCTCTCTGGGCTGCTCAGACCTTGC
This sequence comes from Amblyraja radiata, assembly GCF_010909765.2. Classification (NCBI taxonomy): domain Eukaryota; kingdom Metazoa; phylum Chordata; class Chondrichthyes; order Rajiformes; family Rajidae; genus Amblyraja; species Amblyraja radiata. Next base: position 248,412 of record NC_045993.1, on the reverse strand, counting down.
AATAACTAGTGTAGCTGGGACATGTTGGCTGGTTTGGGCAATGTGGGCGGAAGGGTCTGACTCGATACTGCATTACTATGAGAACATCAGGTTACACAAAAGCAGGAAGGAAACAGAGCACAGAATATAGTGAAGATAGACACAAAATGCCAGAGTATCTCAGCGGGTCAGGCAGCATCTGGAAGAAAGGAATAGGTGACGTTTCTGGTCAAGACCCTTCTTCCTACGCAGAATATAGTGTTACAGCTACAGAGAAAGTGCAGATAAAAATAAGTGCAAGGGCCGCAGAGTGGTAGATTGGAAGATGAGAATTTCATCGTAGGCTTGAGGGGTCCATTTATGAGCCTGGTAACAGCAGGAAAGAAGCTGATCTTGAATCTGGTGACGCATGTCTCCAAGATCTTGTATCGTCTGCTTGACGGGAGAGGGGGTGAGGGAGGGGGTGGGGAGGGGAGGGAAGGGGTGAGGGACAAAGGAAGGGGGTGGGGAGGGGTGAGGAGGAGGGGGTGAGGGAGGTGAGGGGGTGGGGAGGGAGGGAGGGAGGGGGTGGTGAGGGGGAGGGGTGAGGAGGAGGGGGTGAGGGAGGGGAGGGTGAGTGCAGGTCTGTGTAATGGGCTGGGCTCCAGTTAGCAGGGGTGTCTGTCTAAAGGCAGGGCTGGGTTTGTACTCATCAGGGATCCAACAACAGGGATGTATGTTCTGGAGAAGAGGGAGAGGGGGGGTGGGGGGGATTTGTGGTCTGTGTCACTCAGGTGACCAGCAGGTTTCCAGACAGATAATTACGCTGCAGTCTCCCACTAATCAAGACATCTGTCACACTAAAGCGTATTGATTTCCCGGGTCACAGTGTGGTCTGGCAGCTCTGGACAGATCGAGTGTCCGCCCGCATCAGGTTGCACCCTCAGTCTTCACAGCGAGGCGGCTCTTTGATGTTTGCGGAGCGCGCGGGGGGGGGGGGGGGGGGCTTGTGTGTGTACACCAGTGCTTGTGTGTGTACACCAGGGCTTGTGTGTGTGTACACCAGGGTTTGTCCGTATACACCAGGGCTTGTGTGTGTGTGTACACCAGGGTTTGCGTGTGTACACCAGGGTTTGCGTGTGTACACCAGTGCTTGCGTGTGTACACCAGTGCTTGCGTGTGTACACCAGTACTTGTGTGTGTACACCAGTGCTTGTGTGTGTGCACCAGGGCTTGTGTGTGTGCACCAGTGCTTGTGTGTGTACACCAGGGCTTGTGTGTGTGTACACCAGGGTTTGCGTGTGTACACCAGTGCTTGCGTGTGTACACCAGTGCTTGCGTGTGTACACCAGTGCTTGCGTGTGTACACCAGTCCTTGTGTGTGTACACCAGTGCTTGTGTGTGTACACCAGGGCTTGTGTGTGTGTACACCAGGGTTTGCGTGTGTACACCAGTGCTTGCGTGTGTACACCAGTGCTTGCGTGTGTACACCAGTGCTTGCGTGTGTACACCAGTGCTTGCGTGTGTACACCAGTGCTTGCGTGTGTACACCAGTGCTTGCGTGTGTACACCAGTGCTTGCGTGTGTACACCAGTGCTTGCGTGTGTACACCAGTGCTTGCGTGTGTACACCAGTGCTTGCGTGTGTACACCAGGGCTTGTGTGTGTGTGTACACCAGGGCTTGTGTGTGTACACCAGTGCTCGTGTGTGTACGCCAGGGTTTGTCCGTGTACACCAGGCCTTGTCCTTGTACACCAGTGCTTGCGTGTGTGTGTGTACACCAGGGCTTGTGTGTGTGTGTACACCAGGGCTTGTGTGTGTGTGTACACCAGGGCTTGTGTGTGTGTGTACACCAGGGCTTGTGTGTGTGTGTACACCAGGGCTTGTGTGTGTGTACACCAGGGCTTGTGTGTGTGTGTACACCAGGCCTTGTCCGTGTTCACCAGTGCTTGTCCGTGTACACCAGGGCTCGTGTGTGTACACCAGGGGCAGGCCATGAATCTCCCAATTACCTGGCAGTGCCATCACGTTGAGGCTGCAGAAACAGTGGGCCGTGGACTGCCTGGTGCATCTCTAGGCTGGGACAGTGAAACCTTGGAGGGAACCCACTAATCATCCTGCAGCATAGAGAGATGAATCACAGGGACAGCAGACATGGAGCTGAATCACTGACAGAGGGAGAAGCCCATCGTTACCACAGGCCATTGTAGATGAGTCACTCATCGCGTTCTAGTGTGTGAGTGGTAAATTGCAGGGTGTTGTGTAAGGTGTTTCCGTGATGATTCCAGGTGCAACAGATGGAGGAGACGCTGATGCTGCCTCCATGCAACAGGCCTGTCGTCACAGACTAGCAGTGGAGAGGCTCAAGCAAGGAGTTCATTGTCCAATGGCGGAACCAGAGGGGGCATTGTGGAGGAGGGAGGAGGTAGAGGGAGCAGGTGTGGGGGTAGGTGTGAATTATACCCGGGCAGAGACGGGGCCCCTCTGTGCATGGCCCAGGCTACTGGGTGGGTGGGGTGAGAGTGTGGGAGGCAGGGAGAGGGTAGGAGGGAGAGGGGAGGAGGGAGGGAGAGGGTGGGAGAGCAACTTCAAAGTGATACAGAAGCAACAACACTGAAGTAACTGGATCCTGATGGGTTCAGGTCTCCGCTGCTGTCTGAGGCTCTTAGACTGATTAAAATTGTAACCAAGTGAAAGCGGTGCCCCATTCAGTCCTGCTCTCTGGAAACCTGACCTCCGCTTATTGTAGTCACCAAACAAGAAGACTGATGTTAATCCCCTTGATGCTGGAGTTACCTGTTGTCCATGGGGGCTGCAGAGGGAGGGAGGCACTGACCTGACCTGCGCTTCCTTCAGTGTCAGCCAGTGTGTCTGAAGCTGATTATAGTTTGCAAAAAATCATCGACCTTCCCCCTGTACACGCGACAGAATGGACATTCTTCCTTCGGTACCGAGTGTACGGGATTAGCTTTGAAGTACATTTTCTTGCAGCTGTGCGGTTCCAGATGTGCACATGTGTGCGGCCGTCTAATCTCGTCACACATTTGTTGTAGAGGATTACTGGGTGGCGTGGCTCGTATTTCTTTCTTCGGGCTCTGGCGCTTGCGAGAGACTTGCTGGACCGGTGACCTTGCGCCCGTTAGACTCTCCTGAAATAAACAGGGGATGGTCACCTTGTTGGGTGTGTTGTACTAGAAGCCCCCAAATAGTCGATGGGAATTAGAACAAATCTGTCAGGAGATTGCAGGCAGCTGCAAGGTTGTCATAGTTGGAAATATAAACTGGGATTGTCATTGTTCGAAGGGCTTTGATGGGGTGGAATTTGCCAAATGTGTTCAGGAACGTCTCCTTGGGCAATATATGAATCATCATTAGATCCAGAAGACTGGAGGGTGCCTAATGTTGTGCCTCTATTTAAGAGCTGCAAGGAAAAACCTGGACATTTAGACTGCCATCCGTGGTAGGCACGTTACTGGAGAGGGTGCTGGAGGATAAGAGAGAGATGCATTTGGATAGACAGGGGCTAATTGGGGGGTAGTCAGTGTGATTTTGTATGGACAATCGTGCCTTACGAATCTGATTGAGTTTTTTGAAGAAGCAACTGCAGATGTCCACATGGACTTCAGCAAGGAATTGATAAGGTTCTGCTGGGCAGGCTGGGACTTGATTCCTTGGAGGCTGGAGGCTAAGGGGTAATCCAACAGAGGTGTCTAAGATCATGAGAGGAATAGATAGGTTGAAATCACAGAATCTTCTACCCAGAGTAGGGGAATCAGAGGACATAGGTTTAAGGTGAGTGGGGGGGGGGGGAACATTTTCACACAAAGGGTGGTGGGTATATGGAACGAGCTGCCAGAGAAGGCAGTTGAGGCATGTACAATAATATGGGTCAAACGCAGGAGGTGTAGATAGGGTAGTGTTGGCATGGGCAAGTTGGGCCGAAGGGCCTGTTTCCGCGCTGTGTGACTTGATGACTGGGAAGGGGATTTAGATAAAGTAACAATGTTCCCATCCAAATCGCAGATGAGCATGGCCAATATATTTGGGCATTTTCTTTGTTATGTGCCATGATTTTTACTTTAAATTGCCTTATTAGTTGTAAGTTACTTTTATATTTAAATTTCATTTGTTGTCATTTTGGATTAGACATTGCATGATATCATCCAGAGTTTCTGTCTACAGTGTGTTCCCTGTTACAGTGTACGGTACCTGCTCTATCGCTCACCTCCTATGGACCTTCAAGGACTTTTCGAAAGTCCAATCTCACCTCAACTCTTTCGCCCTTCCCTGATCTGCTCATTACAACTTCAAAACACCAACATATTCCTCAAACATGATTCCCCACAAATAACAAGGGTCTCCACCCGAAACATCACCCATTCCTTCTCTCTAGAGATGCTGCCTGTCCCGCTGAGTTACTCCAGCATTTTGTGACTGTCCCCACTAATAAATGCCCACAAACCCTGTCTTTGGACATCTGATTATGTCTGGTGGCCTTTATCACCTTCTTAGTAAAAGATAAATCAGACACACTGCTTGTTGAGAACACTGACCTGCCCAACACATGCCAACAAGTCAACCAGTAACAGCAGCAACAGCAGGTTGACAACTTGTCACCTTTTTATGTTGGTGAAATTAATTTTTGTTGAAAATGCCAACAAACAGAATTCTTCAATAAAATTATTTAAAGCTTGCCCCAGATTAAACAACACCACAAGTGGTTGCTCCAGACATTTGCAAATGAGCATGGCCAATATATCTGGCATGACTTCAGATAAGCGATAAATACAAACACATACTTTGCCTTTGGCGATGGTAGAGTTGGTTTGTGATTGTCATGTGTACCGAGACACAGAGGAATCCTTTGTTGTGTGTGCTGTCCAGTGGGCCACACTACACACGAATGTCACATGGCCAGCATGATTGTCCATCCAACGTTGCACATAGCAGGAAGCAGGCCATTCAGCCCAACACATTGTTATTTCCTGCTCACGTTCATTGCACACTCTTGGCAAATCTACCACCCTCATGACTTTATTTAACGTCCTGTAAATCCAGGCATGTAATCTGGGCCAAGGATTGCTCCACATGTTGGCAAGGTTCACATCTAGTAGTTCTCACAGAGATCGCTACTGATTTCTTGATTTAATTTACTGGCATCTATCCAAAACGTCTACATATGAATTCTGCCCCCACCCCAAGCACATCTCCCCCTCAGACACATGCTCACGCACACACATGCACACACATGCACACACGCGCATGTACACGCACACAAAGACAGATATCGCCTCAGATTCACACACATTAAAACACGCACAAAGACACAGACAGACGCACACACTGAAACACACACTGAAACACATACAAACACACGCACAAAGACACACACGCACACTCGCACACACACACACACACAATCTCTCTCTTACACTGCCAAATCTAAATCAACTGTAAAGCCTTTATCATTTTTAAAGGGGTTATTTCAGCTCTTTCCATGCATAAACATCAGGGGCTTTGGTGCCAACAGCAAGTCAGTACAATCACTGGTGTTTGTATCCCTATGGACCTGGACTGGTCAGCTTGATCCCTGTGGGGTTGTTGTGGGCTATGGGTAGTTGACCATTAATCGTTCACATGTTTACAGGGGTGTCCTGACCCAGGCAGAATGTCCACCCCCTCCCACACTGTGAGACCTGGGACCTACACGACACCAACTGGAGTGAGTCTCTTCATTATTAAGTTTCAAAACGCCCTCGTTAGTTGTGAGACATCATGTGGTAATACTGTAAAACACATGCTTTCGTTTTCAAATTAGATGCTCTAATTTTATTCAGCCAACACATTTTCACAGATACTCTGCTGATTTCAGGCAACTCGTGTTATTCTGGCCTGCAAACTCACTGTGTGTTTATTTATTCACAAAGCATTGACTTCACTGACTGCCTTTGTTCCTTATAATGAACACATACGTCAACAGATTGTGGAAAGATATAATAATAGTTACAGGGTTGACAGAGTGGGCGACTTTAACTTCCCCAATGGTGACTATTCGGTGATTCCAGGAGATTTCAGGATCCAACCAGGTGGTTATGGATAAGGATAAGACTGGATCTCAGTGAGGTGGGGGGGGGGGGGGGGGGGTTGTGTGTGGGGGGGGAGGGGGGTTGTGTGGGGGGAGGAGGGGGAGCGCTCGGTTGGTGAAAGATCGACTACACCAGGAGTGACCAGGGGGTGGGGAGAATGGACTGGGACCAACTATTACTGGGTCAGTCCACATCTGACATTTCACAGTCATTTGCAGACCAGCTGATCATTAGGAAGAGGAACAAGGATGACTTGGATGACAAAATATTTGTAACTTCAGTTGAAAAGCAAAGGGAACATGTTTAAGAGTTAGGAATGAGAAATCAGACAAGGCCTTGACCTGTTCACTTGTTTACTCTGACCTGAATATACTCGGGTGGCACTGAACAGATGAAGGAATATAATGGATAGGGAGAGTTTAGAAGGATATGGGCCATATGTAGGCTGGTGGGACTGGTGCAGATGGGGCATCTTGGTCAGTGTGAGCAAGTTGGGCCGAAGGGCCTGTTTCCACACTGTGCGAATAACTCAAGCCGGGAATGAGGGCCATAAATGTTATTGGTGCGTAGGATTCAGGTAAAACAAAAGGCATTTAATTCATACATTAAAACAAGAGGGAGAGGGTAGGAGAAAGGAGGGAGTTGGTGCTGGAACCAGAAGTAGATGCTGCAATCTGAAGTGAAACACAAAATGCTGGAGTAACTCAGCGAGACAGGCAGCATCTCTGGAGAGAAGGAATGGGCGACATTTCGCGTGGAGACCCTTCTCCATCTCCCCATAACCTCTGATGGGTTTAGAGGGATATGGGCCAAGCGCGGGCAGGTGGGACTAGTGTAGCTGGGGCAGTTTGTTTAGCATGGGCAAGTTGGGCCGAAGGGCCTGTTTCCGGGCTGTATTACTAACGGAGGTGCGATAACTCTTGAGGTTACGGGCGGCGTGTGTGGTGTTGGGGGGCGCGGTGTGTGTGTGTGTGTGTGTGGTGTTGGGGGGCGCGGTGTGTGTGTGTGTGGGGTGTTGGGGGGGCGCGGTGTGTGTGTGTGTGTGGTGTTGGGGGGCGCGGTGTGTGTGTGTGTGGGGTGTTGGGGGGGCGCGGTGTGTGTGTGTGTGGTGTTGGGGGGCGCGGTGTGTGTGTGTGTGGGGTGTTGGGGGGGCGCGGTGTGTGTGTGTGTGTGGTGTTGGGGGGCGCGGTGTGTGTGTGTGTGGGGTGTTGGGGGGGCGCGGTGTGTGTGTGTGTGGGGTGTTGGGGGCGCGGTGTGTGTGTGTGGGGTGGTGTCACCAACAGGTGTAATGCGGGACATTGTTCTTTGACAGCCGCCGCCTGGGCCGCGTTCACATTAAACTCTGTCTCACTTGCATCCGCTTGTGACCATTGCCACAAACCTGTTCACTCGCCTCACTTCACTGAGAACCGGTCCGTTTAATGGTGAGGTCGCGGGTCCCAACACTGCGCGGTCCAGCTGTCAGCCGGGGCTGCCAGATCTATCCAGCGGCGCCCATTGTGGGGACCCTCCCCTCCCCCCTTCACTGGTCACACCTCCCCGGGACTGGACACTAGGCCACCCCACCCCCCCCCCCCCTCCCCCTGGGACTGTGCATCCCCCCTCCTCCCCCCCGGTGCCGGGGATAAGTGAGGCGGGAGGAGTGAAGGCACTTGCTCAGGATTTGAGGGCGGATAGTGACACGTCAACGAGCCGCTCAGGAATCTCTCTCCTCACTTCTCTGCGTTTGTAACTGATCCCCGGACTAGCTTTCACTGAGTTCCCGGTTGCTTGAGCGATTCTTGGCGGGGAGTCGGGGTGGGGGGCGTTGGGTAAAGATGCCTTGGAGCTTTGGGTTGGAGGCCGATCCGAGCGGCGCCCGGGATGGGAGCGAAGCGGCGGCTCACCTGCAGCGCGGCGGCCGGCGGCACTGACTCAGGCACCCGGACCACACCAGTCTCACAGCTCCTCAACCCCGGCCTTACCCCACAGCCCGGCCTGAAGCGCAGCGATCCCCACACGGTAAGAAGCAACAGACCACTCGTCAATAAGTGATGGGCCATTAACCTAATTGCATCCTTTTATATTTAAAAACAACTGGACACGGGCTTGTTACAAAAGGCATCAATACCGAGCGCTGTTAAATATATAAAGGATATTATTATCTCCATTAATAATGAACAGCCCATGTCGAGTGTCACACAGAAGAATACTTCACGTATTTTACAAACTCGTTTCTCTCTCGTTAAAACACTTGGTTCAAATAAAATTAAATATCAAACGTTGTCAAAGTTCTCTGGGGGACGAAGACAAGGTTTTGTTGAACTTGTGAGTTTGTCCGGTGCTTACTTGCCTCGGGATTCGCTTGTGCTCAGACCATGAACATTTACAGACTCGGTAACAAAGTGTTGGTTGGAATAATAGATTATGAAATAACTATTTAGTAGGAAGGGTTAAGGTGGAAGAGTTGCTGGTTGGGTTGAGTTTTTAGCCACTGTTGGACTTCGCTAGGTTTTTTTGAGGGGCTCTGGTGTGAAACTGATCCCTAGGACTGAGTATGAAGTTTATGCTGGAAATTTGAGCCGCGCTGTCATTTTTTTTCCATTTCGGGTCCCTGCCCCAAGTTCACTCTCCGGGAAAACCTCAAACTGAGCGCCGTGACTGTAAACATGCCCTGAGTTGCCGCAGAGAGACGCGAGGAAGTGCTGCCCGCCACCGGCGCCGGGGCTGGAGTAAGCAGAGTCGTCATTCCGTGCCCATTGATGCCGTTTGTCAGAGTTATCAGGTTAGATCTCTCTCCGCCCGCGCGTTAAGTTGTTCCACTGAACCCCGGGGTTTGTGTTGTAGTCTCTGGTGATGTTTCAGGTGAAGAATTTCAACCGGAATTTGTCTGTCTGTAATTCTCGCCCTCGACTCGCTCGGTCGGAATCCACAGACTGGTGTTTGTTTACAACTTGTTCTGGGGAAGATAGACACAAAATGCTGGAGTAACTTAGTGGGACAGGCAGCATCTCTGGAGAGAAGGAATGGGTGACGTTTCGGGTCGAGAATGCACCTCATCAGTGTGGCTTGGAGCAGTGCCCAGGGCTCGGTGCCCGCCGCGTTTGTGGACAAACTTTTGTAGTGAATTGTTAGCGGCCTTTGGCGCGGAGCCCGGCCTCCGGGGTCAATGTTATCCGTGCCGGGGGTGCTTTGGCCGCGCTCCCGGTGCCGGGGAGGAGGCCTGGCGGCACCGAGGGGGTCTGTATCCGTGTCGCGGCCTCGCCCGTTCTCCCCACCCTCCCCTCGCCGCCCAGTGACCCCGGGCCGGTCCAGAGCGCCAGGACACTGGACGAGCCGGGCAGCGTCTAAAGAAGGGTCCCGAGCCTGACTCGCCGACTCCTCCAGCACTTTGCGCTTTGCCCCGGTTCCAGCACCTGCAGTTCCTTCACTTCACTGCCCTTCGGCCTGCACCATACTGTCCGTTACTGTAACTGCCTGCCCGGCTCGTTCTCCGGCCCTGACACATATCCTCTCCCCGCCCGGGACGGCAGCGCCTCGGCCCCGGGCTCAGAGATTCAGGAAACCGCGCTGCGTGACGGCGGTGAAACTTGCGCTCGCGTCCCGCCGGTAAAGACCGGGCACCTTCTTGCTCATGACCCCCCCCCCCCCCCCGACCTGCTGAGTATTCCATCACCATCACGTGTACCTAGGTACCGATACTTTGTTTGCCGCTACCCAGTCACGTTATAACCACATGAGTCCCATCAAACCAGGTACAGCTGGTAGTGCAGAGAATAATGCCAGAGCGCGGGATACAGTGTTACAGTCACAGGGGAAGTGCTGCTGGGAAAAGTTCAAGGTTGCAGTGAAGTAGATTGGAAGATCAAGAGTTAATGAGAGAAGAGCAGTGGTCTGATAACAGCGGGGATCTGGTGGTACGTGCTTTAACGTGCTTGTCTGAAGGGAGAGGGAGGCGGGGGGAGGGGAGGAGTGAGTGGTCTTTGATTATGTTTGCTCCTTTGCCGAGGCAGCGTGAAGTGTAGATGGAGTCAGTGGTGGTGTGTGTGATGGACTGGGCTACATCTACAATGGTGGGGAGTGTGGTCTGCGATGGACTGGGCTACATCTACAATGGTGGGGAGTGTTGTGTATGTGATGGACTGGGCTACATCTACAATGGTGGGGAGTGTGGTGTGTGTGGGACTGGGCTACACCTACAATGGTGGGGAGTGTGGTCTGTGTGATGGACTGGGCTACATCTACAATTCTCTGCAATGCCTTGTGCTCTTGGGCAGAGCTGTTGCCAGAGCAAGCTGTGATGCATCGTGATAGGATGAATGCTTTGTACTCTGTATCTGTAGATGTTGGTTCAGTTTGCTCCCGTTAGCAGCCCTGTGTCGGTTGTGTTTTGGACCAGGTTGTGTTGGACTAGGTGGGAGGATGTCGTGGGTGTACAAGACCAGGACGTGTGGGGAAAGGGAGAGGTTCACACAGGTTGGGAGATCACAATGTCTCCAGTTTGTTCTATTGAGATGTGCCCACCTGTTCTGTAACAATGTGGCCAGCATTCAGGGAACAGAAGGATGTCACACACACACACACACACACACACACACACACACACACACACACACACACACACACACACACACACACACACAGTGAGATGACAAGTCACTTCATCTATTCTTTATGAAATTTATGAACCAGAAATTCATTGGAATCTTCACATTATTAACAACTGAGAGTTTTTCTTATCGATGTGGACAACTTTCCACTTTTCCAGTTCCATCTGCCGTGTCCTTGCCTGTCCGTCACCTTCATACACACGGCTTCATACATGCTACACTGCACATGCTTCATACATGCCACACTGCACATGCCTCACACATGCCACACTGCACATGGCCCCCCATCATCCTATTCCAGATACATGACACTTGGTCCTTTCATCCAAATCATTGCTACAGATTGTTGCAGCTGCCCTTGTCAGAAGACCCAGACTCCCCACAGAGGCCGATCATATACATGTCATATACATACATGTTCATGCCAGTACATCATCTCTGTCCCATGTTTAGCAACATCCTCCTTTAGTAAGTTTGCTACACAGTAGCTTCTAAACCTCCAACTACACTGATGCTCATTCTCTAATCCACGAGTTAAAACTTCCTGGAGATGATTTTTCCAGCAGGCCTTCCACAGATCAGCAGTGATTGGCTGGTCCCGTTTTTATTCTCACCATCTCTTTCATCTTCAGCATGTTCCTACACTAGTGTCAGGTTAATGGTCTACTCTACCCTCTATGTTCTCCCTGACATTGTTGTCTATAATACCCATGATGAACCTTTTACACAATCTCCATCATTATCTTTCCCAAAGACCCGGAACATGGATCAGCGACAATGGTGACATTACCTAATTCCAGTATTTTCTCCATCCACTTATTTATTCCATCTCCTCGTTCACTCCGGATCGCTGTCTTCCACAAAGACAGTCACAAAATATTTGTTGGATTTCTTTGCCATTTCCTGAATCCCCCCTGGTCTATAAACTCGTTATACACCTGAGGGGACATTAACAGTCAGATTTCTACATTTCTTGCAAGATTATTCTTCTGTTCTGCTCCACCATGAGTGCTCTTTGCTCAATTGCCATAAGGTCATAAGGAATAAGAGTAGAATTAGGCCATTCAGCCCATCGTCAACTCCGCCATTCAACCATGGCTGATCTATCTCTCCCTCCTAACCCCATTCTCATGCAGGGCCGAAGGGTCTGCCTCCACTCTATGACTATGAATGTAAGGAGGTCTGAAGAAGGGTCTCGACCCAAAACATCACCTATTCCTTTTCTCCAGAGATGGTGCCTGACCCGCTGAGTTACTCCAGGTTCATGATAATGACACAATATCCACCTCTCTTCCACTCGTTCAGAGTGTGAGATCTTGGAGAATCTTGCCTGTATCTTGCTTGGGTGTTTCTCGTGCAAGAGGTTGGTGGTGAGTGTGCCGCAGTCAGAGCCACATCCTTTGTACAGGCTCTCTGCCATAAGTGTCATTGGATACCAGGTGGAATATCATCTTACTCTGGAGCTGAGATAAAATGAGCCTAGATGTTAATTATTTCATGGCATGAACTTCGGTCTCTGGGGTTAGATGAACCTGCGTGAGGTTTCGTGCATCAGTGGTGAATCGTCTGAGTTAGAAGGTCAATTGGTCCAAGTCCCTCTCTGTTTGTTATCCAGGCTGATTCAGATCGGATTAGTTCATTGCCACATACATCAGGGTCCAATGAAATTCCTTGTTCACATGAAGTTGACAGAGTAAACAGTAGTAACTCAGTGGGTCGGGTCTGGCAGTATCTCTGGAGAACATGATAGGTGATGTTTCGGGTCGAGACACTTCTTCAACAGTATAGTGGTGAGGCTAAATACAACAATGAGTGTAACACAGATGTAAATAGTGTAGTGCAAAACAATAACACTAAGGTGTAACAACGGAATGAGCACGGAGGTGGAGTTAAGGCTCTGGAAATGGGGTGTGAATGAGGTGGTTGGTTCACGAGTCGCAGAGAGAGCAGTGAGGAAGAGCATTCTTGTCTCGATATTGTATCTTCTCCCAGAAAGTGGAAGAGAGAGAAGGGAATGGCCAGGCTGTCGGCATCTTGAATCTTCCTGATGCAACACTCCATGACAACGGTCTGGATGGGAGGAGGTGCCAAGTCTGATAAGGACTAGACTGTGTTCAACGCTCTCTGCATGTTGAGGTAGTCAATAACAGAGTGGTTCCTAGACCTGTGTTAGTGGGATCTTGCTGTGCTTGCTGTCTGCGTGCACTTAAAGCTAGTGAATACCGTGTGACGGATTCGCTTCTTCTAAACTCGGGCCAGCACTGGACTGAGACGGAGTTGGGAATGTTACAGGTGTGAGCCGGATCACTCCGGGATCACCTGCCCGCGCCTGACGGCAAATACAGAGAGGCACATACACACAGCGTGGCAGAGAGAGAGGCTAGGTGTGCGGTTTATCTAACGGTGTGGTTTTGGTAATGAGGTAACCACATTCAGCCCTAGTAGTTTGTTCTACAAAAATAAATTAACCTCCAAGAGCTGGACTGTACAGAGCTGAGGTCATGTACCAGATAACACCTTTGGTTTTGCCATTGTACACGAGGAAGGGTTTATACCGGGAATGTACGCGGTACAGACTCATTGTCATCATGGCATAATCAAGTGGAGTTGTGAAGACTGGGATGTGATGTGCTGATGGTGTTTAGGGGTTTGCCGGGAGGGTGGAGACTCCCCCGCTCGGCCCATCAGTATCGGACAGTGGACGGAGTGGTGTTGGGAACAGGAGGTAACGTATCCGTACGCTCTGGGGATGTAGCCTTGTATGGAATTAAAACTCAACATGACCTGAGCCAACATGTGTTGGAAGGAGCTGCTTTTACACCGAAGATAGACACAAAGTGCTGGAGTAACTCAGCGGGACAGGCAGCATCTCTGGAGAGAAGGAATGAGTGACGTTTCTGCTCGAGAGTCTTCTTCCCTTACCTATCCATGTTCTCCACAGATGCTGCCTGACCAGCTGAGTTACTCCAGCACTCTGTGAAACGTCACCTATCCATGTTCTCCACAGATGCTGCCTGACCCGCTGAGTTACTCCAGCACTCTGTGTCTGCCTCTAATGGGATGTGGGGCGAATGTGGGACGGGGTAAAATGTTCCTGTAACCGGTTGTTTGTCGGTCTGTATTTAGTGTGTGACGCCGTGACTGGATTGGTCTCCGTGAACCCCCCCCCCCCCCCCCCCCCCCCCCCCAGTTTGGTGAGAGTTGGATTAGTGTTCATGGGCCAGTGTGGACGTGACGGGCCGAAGTTGCCTTGTTGCAGCAGACGATGTCTCTGGGACAATGGTCATCGTCTCTCACTGGCCACATGAGAGGCTCATTGACCCACTGACCGGTCCCGCGGCCCGGACTCTCACACCCATCGCCGGACTGTGGTCCATCTACAACAACCGCCTGCATTTATGTAGCGCCGACACGGCCCTGCAGGCTGCCTTTGTCCCTCTGGGTCAGAAGCTGTTTGCCAGATGTAACGGAACACCTTTTTAAATGGTCACTGGTGCATTAGCAGATACAAGTCCAGCAGAGTTGCACAGATGTTCGCACAGCTGGCGAGAGGAGCGTGCTGTAGGATGAAAGCGCTCGCTCCCGGGAGGGGGTTCGCGGTTTAGGGTCTTGGCAACGAAACGCGGAGAGTGGCGGGGAGGCGGCGCGGGAACGGCCCGGAGTTGGTGGTCGTGGGCCGGAGGAAGCTGCAACACGGGCGGGAGGAGGAGAGAGTGGAGGGTAGAGGAGGGGAGGACAGGGGCAGGGGTGTGTGGGGAGAGGGGAGGACAGAGGCAGGGGTGGGTGGGGAGAGGGGAGGGTAGAGGCGAGGAGAGGGGAGGGCAGGGGTGGGGAGAGGGGAGGACAGGGGTGGGGTAAAGGGAGGGGGAGGACAGGATGTGCTAGATTATTTGAAAACATTAGTGTGAATTTTGCACAAATGAGGGCCGTGTTTAGGAGTGAAGCGCTGCGTGATCAATAACCGAGAGCGCGGCCGGAGGAGCATAGAACGGGCTGATGTTACCCGGTCACACGAGGCCGCTGGTCTCACAGGGCGATCACAGCTCCCAGCAGTAACCGCGGGCCAGATGTGGTTCATGATGATTGGGTTTAATGGGCACCCGCGCTGATTTACATTCCAGATGTGTCAGTAATTGAAGGGAAGTTCCAGCCTGTTGTCCCCTCGCCAGTCACGAACCCGCTCCCCCTGCACAAGGCCGGGCCCTGACACAGTCTACCTGGGGTAGAGTCCTGACACAGTCTAGTCTCCGCCAACCCCGGTCTCCGCCGGCAGGGTCATCAATGAATGGGTCATCACAGGACACTTGCATTTCAATGTAATGTTCTATGAATGAATTTACGGCGACCAAAAGATTTAAACCGGTCACGGAGCCACACGTCTAACAGTGAGAGAGGGGGGTCGGCCTGTTCTCAGACCCACCCGGCCATGTCTGGGTCCGCCAGTGTTGCCTCACAACGCCAGAGACCGGGTTCAATCCTGACCTCCGGTGCTGTTAGTGTGGAGTTTGCACGTTCTCCCTGTGGCCTTGTGTGTTTGTCCCGGGTGCTCAGGTTTTCTCGGTGTGGTGAGGTGCGGGGAGAACAGACGGGACTGTGGGGAAAATACAGAGAACATTAGTCGGAGGGGGGTGGGGTTGCATTGTGAGCTGGTATAAAACTGATGGGCCGAAAGGAAGGACGTGTCAGCTGTGGACTTGAGGATTGTACCTGAGTGATAATGGCGTAAAATTTACAACATTCGTTGCTTCAATAAAACAATATTGAAATGAGCAGGAGAGACGGAAACATGGTCAGAAATGGGACTTGCACTTTTCATATTTAGCTCCAGGGTCTTTACGATTCGCTATAAAAGGTTGTTGCAGTCCAGACAAGTTTACTTCGATAAAGAGCAAAATTACGGTTACACATTGAAGGTCAGTGGATGAGTGGTCACTGCTTTCGCAGCGACATTTACTGCCCAGTTGATTCAGCAAAGTGAGGGTGAGTGTGTGTTAGTGCGAGTATGCAAGTGTGAGTATGTGAATGAGAGTGTGAGTGGGTGAGTGAGAGTGAGCAGATGAGACTGACAATAAGGAGTAATTTAAAGTCACAATTAACCTAAAGAGACCGGCAAGAGTGCGCTGCTGATGTTCTAACTCCCTCACGGAGTGGGTCAGGCATCATCTGTGGAGGGAATGGACAGGCGACGGTTCGGCCCTAAAGAAGAATTCCGACCCATTCCCTCCACAGACTCTGCCTGGCCCGTCAGTTCCTTCAGCACTTTGTGTTTTGTTTTGTAGTTGGCAGAGGAATGATGTAGAGATTAAGGCAGAGATTGATAGATTCTTGATCAGTGCGGGTGTCAGGGGTTATGGGGAGAAGGCAGGAGAATGGGGTTAGGAGGGAGAGATAGATCAGCCATGATTGGCGGAGTAGACTTGATGGGCCGAATGGCCTAATTCTACTCCTATCACTTATAACCTTATGAACACAGTGACCGTGTGCTTCGTGTCACTCCGGGAACCGGGAACCGGGAACCGTCACGGAGGCACCGGCGGCGATTCAGGCCAAGTGTCCTGAGGCTGCACCGGAGAATTTCAACCCGCGAGAGTTTCCCCGCTTGTTTGGCGCCGGAACACGAGGTTGTGATCAAAGCCGAGACGCCGGCAGGTGCAGGTGCCTCGTGTTGTTTCCAGAAGTAGTTCATCGATGGGAGAGGGTGGGCGAGCAACGTGTTGACGACGTGAGTCGCGGTCAAAGTTCCAGTTGTCCAGTTCCCAGCGCCGAACCCGGTGGCAGCTGAGACCGTCAGATCCCGGCCCCCGCAGCGCTGACGGAGCAGCACCGGTGCATCTGCCCTCCTGCAGCTGCCCTCCTGCAGCCCCACTCATGCAGCCGCCCTCCTGCAGCCCCCCTCTTGCAGCCCCCCTCTTGCAGCCCCACTCCTACAGCCCCCCTCTTGTAGCACCACTCCTGCAGCCCCCCTCCTGCATTCCCCTCCTGCAGCCCCCCTCCTGCATTCCCCTCCTGCAGCCCCACTCATGCAGCCCCCCTCCTGCAGCCCCCCTCCTACAGCCCCCCTCTTGCAGCCCCCCTCCTGCAGCACCACTCCTGCAGCCCCCCTCCTGCAGCCCCCCTCATGCAGCACCACTCCTGCAGCCCCCCTCCTGCAGCCCCCCTCTTGCAGCCCCCCTCATGCAGCACCACTCCTGCAGCCCCCCTCCTGCAGCACCACTCCTGCAGCCCCACTCATGCAGCCCCCCTCTTGCAGCCCCCCTCTTGCAGCCCCACTCCTGCAGCCCCCCTCCTGCAGCCCCCCTCATGCAGCCCCACTCCTGCAGCGCAGGAAAGCAGTGACAGGATAGGTCAAAGTGATGAGGATGAGGATGCTATGAGGCTGCAGGGTGACTTGGATAGGTTGGGTGAGTGGGCAGATGCAAGGCAGATGCAGTATAATGTGGATAAATGTGAGGTGCAGGAAGGCAGATAATTATCTGAATGGTGTCAGATTAGGAAAAGAGGAGGTGCAATGAGACCTGGGTCTTGCACATCAACAATACAACAATACAATACGGTTTTATTCATCTCATTGCACATAAAGTGCAAGTGAAATGAATTTGTCAGCAGCGGTACAATGATAAAGAACACACAAACACAATAAAAATTTAGCACAAACATCCACCACAGCATCCATCACTGTGGTGGAAGGCACAGAACTTGGCCAGTCCTCCTCCATTTTCCCCCGTGGTCGGGACCTCAACCCTCTGCAGCTGTCGCTGCGGGCGTCCAGATGGTGAAATGACAAGGTAAAAAGTCCAGGTAAGTCCAGAATTGGCTCTTCCCCACCGGAGACCGCGGCTTCAGGCTGGTGTAGGCCTGTCACTGAAAGTAAACTTGCAGGTACAGCAGGCAGTGAAGAAAGCTAATGGCATGTTGGCTTTCATTGCGAGAGGATTTGAGTTTAGGGGCAAGGAGGTCCTACTGCAGTTGTACAGGGCCTTGGTGAGACCAGACCTGGAGTATTGTGTACAATACTTCCCCCCCCCCCCCCCCCCCCCCCGAAGGGTTACTCTGACTAGAGGCCTGTGACCAGTTGAGTTCCACAAGGATCAGTGTTGGAGCTTCTGTTGCTTGTGATTTGGATAAAACCATAGGCAGATATAAACAAATGATTTGGATAAAATATAGGCAGTCTGATTAGTAAGTTAGTAGTCAGCACAATATTTGACAGGCGTTTATTTAAAAGGCATTTGGACAGAGACATGGAGAAGAAATGTTTAGAGGGTATGGGCTAAAAGCGGGGAAATGGGACTAGTTTAGTCAAGTCAAGTCAACTTTATTAGTCACATACACATACAGTGGCTTGCAAAAGTATTCATACCCCTTGAACTTTTCCACATTTTGTCACGTTACAACCACAAACGTAAATGTATTTTATTGGGATTTTATGTGATAGACCAACACAAAGTGGCGCATAATTGTGAAGTGGAAGGAAAATGATACATGGTTTTCAAATTTTTTTACAAATAAAAAACTGAAAAGTGTGGCGTGCAAAAGTATTCAGCCCCCTTTACTCTGATACCCCTAAATAAAATCCAGTTCAACCAATTGCCTTCAGAAGTCACCTAATTAGTAAATAGAGTCCACTTGTGTGTAATCTAATCTCAGTATAAATACAGCTGTTCTGTGAAGGCCTCAGAGGTTTGTTAGAGAACACAAGTGAACAAACAGCATCATGAAGCCCAAGGAACACACCAGACAGGTCAGGGATAAAGTTGTGGAGAAGTTTAAAGCAGGGTTAGGTTATAAAAAAATATCCCAAGCTTTGAACATCTCACGGAGCACTGTTCAATCCATCATCCGAAAATCGAAAGAGTATGGCACAACTGCAAACCTACCAAGACATGGCCGTCCACCTAAACTGACAGGCCGGGCAAGGAGAGCATTGATCAGAGAAGCATCCAAGAGGCCCATGGTAACTCTGGAGGAGCTGCAGAGATCCACAGCTCAGGTGGGAGAATCTGTCCACAGGACAACTATTAGTTGTGCACTCCACAAATCAGGCCTTTATGGAAGAGTGGCAAGAAGAAAGCCATTGTTGAAAAAAAGCCATAAGAAGTCCCGTTTGCAGTTTGCCACAAGCCATGTGGGGGACACAGCAAACATGTGGAGGAAGGTGCTCTGGTCAGATGAGACCAAAATTGAAGTTTTTGGCCTAAATGCAAAACGCTATGTGTGGCGGAAAACTAACACTGCACATCACCCTGAACACACCATCCCCACTGTGAAACATGGTGGCGACAGCATCATGCTGTGGGGATGCTTTTCTTCAGCAGGGACAGGGAAGCTGGTCAGAGTTGATGGGAAGATGGATGGAGCCAAATACAGGGCAATCTTGGAAGAAAACCTGTTAGAGTCTGCAAAAGACTTGAGACTGGGGCGGAATTTTACCTTCCAGCAGGACAACGACCCTATACATACAGCCAGAGCTACAATGGAATGGTTTAGATCAAAGCATATTCATGTGTTAGAATGGCCCAGTCAAAGTCCAGATCTAAATCCAATTGAGAATCTCTGGCAAGACTTGAAAATTGCTGTTCACAGATGCTCTCCATACAATCTGACTGAGCTTGAGCTATTTTGCAAAGAAGAATTTCAAACATTTCAGTCTCTAGATGTGCAATGCTGGTAGAGACATACCCCAAAAGACTTGCAGCTGTAATTGCAGCGAAAGGTGGTTCTACAAAGTATTGACTCAGGGGGGCTGAATACTTTTGCACGCCACACTTTTCAGTTTTTTATTTGTAAAAAAATTTGAAAACCATGTATCATTTTCCTTCCACTTCACAATTATGCACCACTTTGTGTTGGTCTATCACATAAAATCCCAATAAAATACATTTACGTTTGTGGTTGTAACGTGACAAAATGTGGAAAAGTTCAAGGGGTATGAATACTTTTGCAAGCCACTACAAGATGTGCAGTGAAATGAAAGTGGCAATGCCTGCGGATTGTGCAAAAAACTATAGAACAGAATCAGTGTTTACATGTTAGAATTTTTTTTAAAGACACAACACACCAGTAAATTAATCCCTGGTGAGATCAGAGTTTACAGCCCTGATGGCCTGTGGGAAGAAACTCCGTCTCATCCTCTCTGTTTTCACAGCATGACAATGGAGGCGTTTGCCTGACCGTAGCAGCTGGAACAGTCCATTGCTGGGGTGGTAGGGGTCCCCCATAATATTGCTGGCTCTGGATCTGCACCTCCTGGTGTATAGGTCCTGCAGGGGGGTGAGTGTAGTTCCCATAGTGTGTTCGGCCGAATGCACTACTCTCTGCAGAGCCTTCCTGTCCTGGGCAGAGCTGTTCCCAAACCAGATTGTGATGTTACCAGACAAGATGCTTTCTACAGCCCCAGAGTAGAAGCACTGAAGGATCCTCAGAGAGACTCTGAATTTCCTCAGCTGCCTGAGGTGGTAACGGCTCTCCCTTGCCTTACTCACCAGAGGGCATCTTGTTGGCAGAAACAAGTTAGGCTGAATGTCTATGTTTTGCTGTACGTGAGGGTGAGGGCCTTGAACACGCTGCCAGGGGTGTTGGTGGTGGTGCCAGGGGTGTTGGTGCCAGGGGTGTTGGTGTTGGTGTGGGTGCCAGGGGTGTGGGTGCCAGGGGTGTTGGTGTTGATGGAGACACATACAATAGTGATGTTTGAGTGAGTTTTAGATGGACACGTGATCATGTGGAGAATGGACCATGTGCAGGTGAATAAGAGGTGGTCTTGTCATCATGTTGGCCACAGACATTGTGGGCGGCTGGGCCTGTTCCTGTGCTGTCCTGTTCTAAGACTCTATGGCAGTCAGTAGATCCTGACTTTAAACTGCTTGCATGTGTTGGATGGTTGCTCAGTAACAGCAGCACTCCACTCCCGAAGGGCTGGAGCACTTTGTGCTGGCGTGTTGTGACAGATCAGACATTCAGAATGTAACTGTGGGAGAAGGTGAAGGAAGTTAAAGTTGGCCCTAGAGCAACAAGCAGAGCGTGGCTCAGCAGGACAGTGAGTGAGTGAGTGAAGCAGGGAGCGGCCTCATTTACAGGATGTACACTTTATGTTTTGTCCAAAAATAAACTTATTTAGAATGATTAAAAATATGTATCGAACTTTTCCGACAGTTTGTGTCAATAGTCATTAGTGTTATATTCAGTAGTGTTCACAAACTATCTACACCAAGCAACCTTACTACTGTGCCCCCCATGGGGCGCTCTCCCCTCCCTTGTTTGAGGGGTGTTCCCACCGGACTCTGACCCCCAATGTCCAGCAGCAGAAGGACCCTAGACTGTGGTCCCCCCCCCACCGAGCCTTGGCGTTGGCTGCACCGAGCATCAGTGCGTCCCTCAGCACGTACTCCTGCAGTCTGCAGGGCCAGTCGGCAACATTCCCCGACGGACATCTCGCTCTGCTGGGTGATCAACAACGCTCGGGCAGACCAAAACGTACATGTTTGTAGGTTAATTGTCTTCAGTAAAAATGATAAATAGTCGCGAGTGTGTAGGATAGTGTCAGTGCACAGGGTGGTCGCTGGTCGGACCTCCTGGTGAATTCGGGGTGTTTTTCCGTTCAATGCCACAGGATTGTTGCCACAAAGAGGTTTCATTTGTTACTGTACATAGCTAGCACTAGCATAAATCTTTAGTGTTCAGACATTCAGCACAGAAACAGGCCCTTCGGCCCACTGAGTCCATGCCATCCATTGATCACCCATTTACACGAGTTCTGGGTCATCCCGTTTTCTCATCCACTCCTTGCACACTTGGGGCAAGTTACAGAAGGACAACTAACCTATAACATACACATCTTTGGGATGTGGGAGGAAACTGGAACACGGGACTCAAATAGAGAAAGCTAGTAGACAGTGTGTGAGAGAAGGCAGGTACAGGATACTGAGTTGGATGATCAGCCATGATCACATTGAATGGCGGTGCAGGCTCGAAGGGCCAAATGGCCTCTTCCTGCACCTATTGTCGATGTTTCTATGTAACCTATAACCCACACATCTTTGGGATGTGGGAGGAAACTGGAGCATGGGTTGCCCATTCACTGCCTGTGAAGATTCCCGCTCGATGCCTTTGACAGCAACATGACAATAATCCTCAGCAGGTCGGGCAGTGCATGTGGGCCCTTCTCTCCAATAGGCACTGGTGCATTGATGGCGGGTGCTGCCCCCTGGTGTGCTGTTGTAGTCGGCTCTGCTGGTGAGATCCATCACCTTAGACTTGAGTTCCAGATTTCCAACCCTGTCGTTTCTCTTTTAGTTTATTTGTGTTTGGTTTATTATTGTCATGTACAGTGGAAAGTTTCTGTTTGCATGTTATCCCGTCAAAGAAAAGACTACACATGGTTACAATCGAACCATCCACAGTGCACGGATAAAGGATGAATGGTACAACATTTAGTGTAACATAAAGCGCGATAAAGTCTGCTTAAAGATAGTTCTAAGGTCTCCAGTTAAGTAGATGGGAAGTCAGGCCCGCTTTCTAGCTGATGAGAAAACTGTTCAGTTGCCTGATAACAGCTGAAAAAAACTGTCCCTGAATCTGGACACCCTGTGTGTTTTCAAACTCCTGTACCTTTTACCTGATGGGAGAGGTAGTGATCGGGGTGAGGCTTGTCCTTAATTATGCTGCTGGCCTTGCCGAGGCAGCATGAAGTGTAGATGGAAGGGAGGTTGGTTTGTGTGATGGTCTGGCTGCAATTTTCGACAATTTCTTGTGCTTTTGGATGATGTTGTTCCGAAACCAAGCTGTGACACCTCCTGATAAAACGATACAGGCACATCTGTAGAGGTGGTTGAGTGTTGTTGAGGATATGCCGAACTTCCTATGCCTTCTAAAGAAATGGACATTGTGGACTTTATTGGCCAATGCTCTGATGTGGACAAATTGCTGGTGATATTTATTCTCAGAAACTTGAAGCTTACAACATCTCTACTTTAGCACCATCAATGTATACCGGGGTGGGCCTACTGCTTTGCTGTATAGGTCATGGTGTATAGGTCATGGTGTATAGGTCATGGTGTGTAGGTCATTGTGTGTAGGTCGTGGTGTATAGGTCATGGTGTGTAGGTCATGGTGTGTAGGTCATGGTGTATAGGTCATGGTGTGTAGGTCATGGTGTATAGGTCATGGTGTATAGGTCATGATGCATATATAGGTCGTGGTGTGTAGGTCATGGTGTATAGGTCATGATGCATATATAGGTCATGGTGTATAGGTCATGGTGTGTAGGTCATGGTGTATAGGTCATGGTGTGTAGGTCATGGTGTGTAGGTCGTGGTGTATAGGTCGTGGTGTATAGGTCATGGTGTGTAGGTCATGGTGTGTAGGTCCTGCTGTATAGGTCCTGTAATCCCCTTGGTCTTGTAGGCCTTGAGGGAGAGATTATTGTCTTGGCAATTACAGGGTTCTCAATCTCCTGGATAAAGTGTGTTGGCTGCACCTGGATTGCAGGAGTGGGTGACAGCGACATTGGCAAATATCGCAAACCCACCTGCTCATCTGCAGAATAATGTACGGCTACCTGTTGACTTTTCATGTTTAGTTTAGTTTATTACTGTTATGTGTATCAGTTTCAGTTTAGTTTATTGTCACGTGTACCGAGGTACAGTGAAAAGCTTCTGTTGCGTGCTAACCAGTCAGCAGAGAGACAAAACATGAGCTATTCGAGCTATTTACAATGAATAGACGCATGATAAGGGAATAACGTTTAGTGAAAGCTAAAGCCAGCAAAGTCTGATCAAGGATAGTCCGAGAGTCACCAAAGAGTAGATAGTAGTTCAGCACTGCTCTCTGGTTGTGATAGGATGGTTCAGTTGCCTGATAACAGCTGGGAAGAAACTGTCTCTGAACGAGAGGTGTGCGTTTTCACACGTTTGCCTCATGGGAGAGGGGAGAAGAGGGAATGGCCAGAGTGCTTGATGATGCTGCTGGCCTTGCCGAGGCAGCGTGAGGTGTAAATGGAGTCATTGTACTAAGATACAGTGAAAAGCTTTTAGTTGCTCACTATCCAATCAAAGAAAGGACTATAAATTAGTCCCACACATCTCCTTTCAACTTTGCCCCACTCACCTTAAAGCCATGCCCTTTAATCTTTGATATTTCCACCCTGGGGAAAAGGCTCTGACTCTCCATCCTATCTATACCTCTCATCATTTTATGTGCTTCTATCAGGTCTCGCCAGCATCTGTTTGTCTTTAGACATCCTGTGGTGAAGTTAAACTTGCTGGGATGGGTACAATAAAATGCTTTCACCGTATCTCGTGGCAACAATGAACCAATAGCAACAAACCAATGTCATCCCTAAGTGCTGGAGTAACTTAGCAGGTCAGGCAGCATCTGTGGAGAGCATGGAACTCCAGCACTTTGTGTCTTTTTTGTAAACCAGCATCAGCAGTTCCTTGCGTCTCCTCCTGTTCATTTAAGTTCGTGTTCAGTTTAGTTTATTATCACGTGTACCGAGGTACAGTGAAAAGTTATTTGTTGCGCGCTAACCAGTCAGCGGAAAGACAATAAATGATTACAATCGAGCCATTAACAATGTTAAGGGAACAACGTTTAGTTAGTGCAAGGTGAAGCATTATTTCAGTTACAGCCACACGGGGGCGGCAGTGAGGAGGCGCATTCTTGTTCTTCTGTTTCTAGGTGAGACCAGGAGTCGGTGTGAGAGGCGACTCTGTGCTGGTCTTGGTGGGACAGGCATGAAGGGCTGAATGGCCTCAGGCAACTCATCTTGCCTATGTGCGTGTGCCCGTCTCAAGGGGTGGAATTAATATTCCAGTCAAGGACATCAGCCCTCAGTGACTGTCATATGATGAAAAAACGGAGCGACTGGGCTTGTATTCACTGGAATTTAGAAGGATGAGGGGATCTCATAGAAACATATAACATTATTAAGTGACGCGTAAATGATGTCGCATAAATTACGCGCAAAATGACGGCCAAGTGGGACAGGCTCTTTACTCCAGCTTTTTGTGTCTAGCTAGAGATTGTTCTATGCGGTTAGCGATGGTGTTTGTAACAGCGGAAGTGGCCCCGACCCACGGGATGAAGTGTGACTGCTCCCGCCGCGCCGGCTCCGGGGTCTGTGGGGAGAGGGGGACGAGGTTGGTGTCACTTGGTTGCCAATTCCACCCTTCCCATGAATGGTGAACGCTCCGGACAACTGCTGCTCCAACGGGTGATAGATTCACCGTGGTCCTGTAGAGGGCCATTCGGCCAGTCGAACATGTTCTATCCTCTAGTTTGCACCGTGTTCCACCCCCCCCCCCCCCCTTCATGTTTCTCCCGGCGCGACATCTCAGTGAGGGAGTGGTGGTCCCGGAGACCCCAACCCACACCTTTACTCGGGAGGAGTATTTGTCTAATTCACGCCTCAAAGTCTAGCAGACACTTCGATGCTTTGGGCAAGTCCGTGTTTCCGGGGACACGGCTCCCAAACTGCATTATGTGTTGGGGTTAGAGTTAGAGTCAAGTCAAGTCAAGTCAAGTTTATTTGTCACATACACATACGAGATGTGCAGTGAAATGAAAGTGGCAATGCTCGCGGACATTTGTGCAAAAGACAAACAACCAAACAACCAAACAAACTATAAACACAATCATAACACACATATTCTTTTACATAATAAATAATGGAAGGAAAAACGTTCAGTAGAGTTAGTCCCTGGTGAGATAGGCGTTTACAGTCCGAATGGCCTCTGGGAAGAAACTCCTTCTCAACCTCTCCGTTCTGACCGTAGCAGCTGGAACAGTCCGTTGCAGGGGTGGAAGGGGTCTCTCATGATATTGTTGGCTTTGAAGTTGCACCTCTTGATGTATAGTTCCTGCAGGGGGGCAAGTGAAGTTCCCATAGTGCGTTCGGCCGAACGCACTACTCTCTGCAGAGCCTTCTTGTCCTTGGCAGAGCAGTTCCCAAACCAGATGGTAATGTTCCCGGACAAGATGCTTTCCACCGCCGCTGCGTAGAAGCACTGGAGGATCCTCAGAGACACTCTGAATTTCCTCAATTGCCTGAGGTGGTAAAGCCGCTGCCTTGCCTTACTATTTGTCGAGGAGAACATATCTTGGTTGTAAGTTAAATTTATTTGAGTGCGCCAAAGTGCTCCGATTAAAGCGACATTGTGCCGGATGGCAGGGTGGTGAGGTGGGGAGAGGCCATGGGTTTGTGGTGTGGGGAGGAGCTGACTCTGGGCCGCTACTGACACCCGGTGGCCTGGGCCGTTGCTGCAGCCCGGATCCAGAATCTGACTCAAACCAGAGGGCACAAAGTGCTGGAGTAACTCAGCGGGTCAGGCAGCATCTGTGGAGAACATGGATAGGTGACGTTTCACAGAGTGCTGGAGTAACTCAGCGGGTCAGGCAGCATCTGTGGAGGGAATATAAAGACCACGTTTTGGGTTGGGATCTTTCCTCAGCCTGACCCTTTATAAGTGTCTGTCATCTCTTCATTCCCTCCACAGATGTTGCCTGAACCGCTGAGTTCCTCCAGCACTTTATGTTTTGTTCGAGGATCCAGCATCTGCAGTTCACTGTTTGCACAAACAGGATGTTGCCTCTGTCGGGGTTTGGGGACTGGAGCAATATCTGATATCTGATGCCTTCACAAGTTCTGGTCGTGCACAGGTGACAGCGCCAGTGGCCAGGATCGAAGCCGGGTCCCGATGGCAGGAGTGAAATGAGAGCGTGGCCAAGGGGTTGTGGGTCTTTGATGATGCTGGCCGCCTTTTTGAGGCAGTGACTCCTGTAGCTCGCCTCATGGTGAGGAGGTCAGAACCCGTGATGGACTCTGCAGTGTTCACAACATCTTGCAGTATTCCTCGTTGCTGGGTGTTTGAGTTGCCAAACCAGGCCCTGATGAAACCAGTCAATGTTGATGAGAGCATTTGTGACATAACAAATATCCTCAATCTTCTATGGAGGTAGAGGCGTTGATGGGTTTTCCTTATAATTGCATCAGTGTGCATCAATCTCCTTTCTATACTTTGACTCATCACCATCTGTAATTTGTCCCACAACGGTGGTGTCGTCGGCGAACTTGATGATGGAGTTCACACTATGTCTGGCTACACAGTCATGAGTATAGAGTGAGTATAGAGCAGGGGGCTGAGCACACAGCCTTGAGGTGGTCCCGTATTGATGGTTATTGAGGAAGAAGTGTTTTAGCCAATTCGAACAGACTGGTTTGTTGATGAGGAAGTCGAGGATCCAGTTGAAGAGAGATGTGCGGAGACCGAGTTCCGTGAGTTTGGTAACCAGCTTGGAGGGGATGATGGTATTGAACGCCGAGCTGTGGTCTATAAACAACTGCCTGACGTATGTAATTTTACTATCCAAGTGGTCCAGTGCTGAGTCAGTGAGATCGCATCCACCGTTGATATGTTGTGGCGGGAGGCAAACTGTAGTGGGTCAAGGTTCATGTTGAGGTAGGAGTTGATATGCACCATGACCAACCTCTCAAAGCACTTCATCACCACGGACGTTATTGCCACTGGTCGATAGTCGTTGAGGCACGTCACCTTGCTCTTCTTGGGCACCGGTATTATTGATGCCCTCTTAAAGCAGGTGGGAACCTCAGACCTAAGTAATGAGAGGTTGAAGATGTCCGCAAAGACTGTCTGTGTCTAACGCTGTCCTCTCTCTGCAGGCGTGTGTGTGTGTGTGTGTGTCTGTCTGTCTGTCTGTCTGTCTGTCTGTCTGTCTGTCTGTCTGTCTGTCTGTCTGTCTGTGTCTGTGTCTGTGTCTGTGTCTGTGTCTGTGTCTGTGTCTGTGTGGGTTGGTATTGGGGATTAACCTCCTCTCTTCTCTGCCCGCAGGTCAGCCAGGACGTAGAGGGATGATCCCTTTGCACTACACCATGATGGCGTTGTATCTCGGACAGGTCCGGGCGGCTCCGGTGCAGTTGAACGGCGCGGAACGGGGCGGGCCGGGTCTGGAGGAGGGCGAGGCGGACGGTGACGAGTTGGTGCTGGACGTGGCGGGCCTGGACTCGGACGCGGCGGTCAAGGAGTGGGACTTCTACTCGCCGCGGGTGGTGCTGGCGCCGCGGCCGCCCGGTGACCCGCCGCTGCTCTTCATCATGGAGGAGTCTCTGGGTCAGAGCGCCGTGGCCAACAGGACAGCGCGGGCGAGGAGACAGTCGGGGCCGGCGGGCGTGGACCCGTCCCGGAGAGGAGACCTGTCCGTATGTGACAGCAGCAGCCAGTGGGTAACTGACCGGCGGGTGGCTGTGGACGTTCTGGGCAAAGTGGTCACCATCCTGACTGACGTGCCCACCTCCACAGGCCCACTCAAACAGTACTTCTATGAGACCAAATGTAACGAGCGCTCGTCCACGGCACAAGGCGGCTGCCGGGGCGTAGACAAGCGCCACTGGATCTCCGAGTGCAAGACCAAGCAGTCGTACGTGCGAGCTTTGACGGTGGACGCGTTGAAGCGCACGGGGTGGCGCTGGATCCGCATTGATACGTCGTGTGTGTGTACTCTTATAAACCGGACAGGCAGACAGTGAGCGGTCCCCACCCGCCTCTTATCTATGTTGCTGTAAATATATAAAGTATATAAATTATTTCACCGAGTTTTATGGATTGCATGTAAAAATGCTGTTTATACATTGAACTGCTGTATTTATTCCTGAATTTACACATTGATACTGTTTGTATTAACTTATTGTATTTTGAAATATATTATTCTTCACCTAGCGGCAGCGTGTCTTACTGCAGCTCCGAGTGCCCGGCCCCGAACCCCGAACCCCGGCCCCATCACCCTAACCCTAACCCGGCACTAAGATAATTCGGCCCCGAACCCCGGCCACGAACCCTAACCCCGCACTGAGATAGTCCGGCCCCGACACCGGGTCCCAGTCCTGAGAGAGCGCCCTGCACTGAGACAGGGTAGGGGCCCTAACATGGGGACCCAGAACTGAGAGGAGGCCCGGAGCTGACACTGGGTCCGGCCCTGACATTGCGGCCCCAACACAGGGTCCCCGCACTGACAAAGGCCCCAACACAGGGGGCCCGCACTGACACTGGGCCCCAGTCCTACCTGGGGGTCTGGTCCTGAGAGCAGGTATCCGCTGTAAGCTGCTCAAAGCCGCTGTTACCCAGAGAGCGGCACCTCAGCAGGGCAGGTGAGATGCGATGAATCTCGTCCCATTGTGAATGGACAGATCCTGGTACGAGTGGCCTCCACCTGGGGTCAGACGTGGACATCTGATTGGAAACGTGTGAGCAGTTTCTACAGGATTGGGCCT